>NC_086098.1:175210603-175535853 GCF_963921235.1 Mobula hypostoma
CTCAGAAACACCTTTTGGCCCTTCTTGGCTGTGCCGAACCATTTTCTGCCTAGTCCCACTGACCTGCACACGGACCATATCCCTCCATACACCTTCCATCCACGTATCTGTCCAATTTATTCTTAAATGTTAAAAAAGAACCCGCATTTACCACCTCGTCTGGTAGCTCATTCCATACTCCCACCACTCTCTGTGTGAAGAAGCCCCCCCGCTAATGTTCCCTTTAAACTTTTCCGCCCTCACCCTTAACCCATGTCCTCTGGTTTTTTTCTCCCCTTGCCTCAGTGGAAAAAGCCTGCATGCATTCACTCTATCTATACCCATCATAATTTTATATACCTCTATCAAATCTCCCCTCATTCTTCTACGCTCCAGGGAATAAAGTCCTAACCTATTCAACCTTTCTCTGTGACTGAGTTTCTCAAGTCCTGGCAACATCCTTGTAAACCTTCTCTGCACTCTTTCAATCTTATTTATATCCTTCCTGTAATTTAGTGACCAAAACTGAACACAATACTCCGGATTCGACCTCACCAATGCCTTATACAACCTCATCATAACATTCCAGCTCTTATACTCAATACTTTGATTAATAAAGGCCAATGTACCAAAAGCTCTCTTTACGACCCTATCTACTTGTGACGCCACTTTTAGGGAATTTTGTATCTGTATTCCCAGATCCCTCTGTTCTACTGCACTCCTCAGTGCCTTACCATTAACCCTGTATGTTCTACCTTGGTTTGTCCTTCCAACGTGCAATACCTCACACTTGTCTGTATTAAGCTCCATCTGCCATTTTTTAGCCCATTTTTCCGGCTGCTCCAAGTCCCTCTGCAGGCTCTGAAAACTTTCCTCACTGTCTACTACACCTCCAATCTTTGTATCATCAGCAAATTTGCTGATCCAATTTACCACATTATCATCCAGATCATTGATATAGATGACAAATAACAATGGACCCAGCACTGATCCCTGTGGCACACCACTAGTCACAGGCCTCCACTCAGAGAAGCAATTCTCTACCACCACTCTTTGGCTTCTTCCATTGAGCCAATGTCTAATCCAATTTAGCATCTCTCCATGTATACCAAGCGACTGAATTTTCCTAACTAACCTCCCATGCGGGACCTTGTCAAAGGCCTTACTGAAATCCATGTAGACAATATCCACTGCCTTCCCTTCATCCACTTTCCTGGTAACCTCCTCGAAAAACTCCAATAGATTGGTCAAACATGACCTACCACGCACAAAGCCATGTTGACTCTCCCTAATAAGTCCCTGTCTATCCAAATGCTTGTAAACTCTGTCTCTTAGTACTCCCTCCAATAACTTACCCACTACTGACGTTAAACTCACCGGCCTATAATTTCCCGGATTACTTTTCGATCCTTTTTTAAACAACGGAACAACATGAGCTACTCTCCAGTCCTCCGGCACCTCACCCGTAGACAGCGACATTTTAAATATTTCTGCCAGGGCCCCCGCAATTTCAACACTAGAGTTAGAGTTAGTGAGTTGTGGCCACGCTGGGTAGATGTCGGAGGAGTGCTAACGTTCGCTGTCTGCCCTCAGCACAATCCTCGCTGATTTCATCTGACGCACATGATGCATTTCACTGCATGTTTCACCGTACATGTGACAAATCAAGCTAACATCACAAGAAGCTGTTACAAACGTGTGTTTCTTGCTTCAGATCTTTGCACAGCCAATTAACGTGAGCAAAACCAAGATGGATGTCAACAACTTGGCCATGGTGATGGCCCCAAACTGCCTGCGCTGCCAGTCCGACGACCCGCGTATTATTTTTGAGAACACGCGGAAGGAGATGTCCTTCATTCGACTGCTGATCGTCCACCTGGACACCAGCTTCGTCAAAGCTGACCTGTGAGAAGCCGACGGGACACTGGCAGTAAATCAGCATGCCTGTCAATTTTGGGCGGTCCCTTCCACGAGCGGTGCATGTGTTTGTTTTTCCCTTCCTTGGTCCTTCCCCTCCCCCTTTAGAATAATTTCCCTCCGTGCCAATGGCTGGACAATCATTGTAAGCACAAATATTGCCTCTAATAGCGACCCAGGGCTTGCAGCACAGTCCAGTGCCTTAGTGCTGTTGACTCCTGGTTCCAGTTCCCTGAGTACATGACGAAGGTTCGACTCCTGGATGAGTCTGGGGAGTGGAGGACGTCTTGTCCAAGACATTGAACACTGAGTTCATTACCTAAAATCCTAAATTTGAGAACTTTCAGTCCATGTGCAAGTTAATTTATTTCTCCACAGCTCAGAATTTAAAAGGTGCCTTGTTCTTGGAGAAAACTGGACTGAGATATGGATTGGATTGGAACAATTTCTTCAAAGCTGTAAACAACAGAAGTGTTTCAGTCTTCAGAAGGACAAGGGTGAAACACCACTGCACTTTTGAGGAGGGTTACGAGGAAGGTGGTTAGTGTACACGGGGAGACCACCCTATTTTGACATACAACCAGCAGACAAGAGGGGAGGCTGTGCAAATGCGACAGGTTTGAAAGAAAGAAAAACACTGTTTTAACTGGGATTATGTCTTTATTTTTAAGAAGTAAGATAAATAAAAGAAATCCAAGATCCCAGATTAAAATCTCAAATTACACATTTACTTCCACTGGAGAGAAAAGTAGAATGACTATTACAAAATTATAGGATGTTTCAGATACTACCTTGTGAGGGGATGGCTGAATGCTCCCGTTAATCTTGATGGAGGATGATAAGTTTCCTCGATTTTAAACCCCTTTGCAAGATCTTAATCTGGGTTTCATGATGGTACACGATAGGTAGTGTGTGTGTATGTGTCTGAGTGCGTGTGAGCATACATTCTTTTTTATTCTATTGATTTGGCCTTGTTTTTTGTCTGATTCAACCCCAACAGGGATTCCCCTATTTAAAAAGTTTGTTTGATTATATTGTCAGACCGTTATCAGGTCCTGGTTTTCATCCAGAGCACGAGTCCCTTCCCAATTGACTCTGAAGTTGACTGAAAAGTGGTCCTTAAATTAGCAATACTATTTCATTTTCCACAATTCACGCTGGCTGTTTAATATTCTGGATTAAATCCTTATCTTCAAAGCACTGGCTGATAATTTCAGTTCATGTTTTTCCTCATCCTTCTTTCAGAAAGCAGATGAACTACGTTGCCTTATTGTGAGCAGATGTATTGCTTTAACCTTTCCTTAATAATGGGTCTCAAAACCCACAGGAGACTTCACCCTGTATGATTGCAGATCCTGTGTCAAGAATTTTAAGGAAATAAAAACACGCTAGGGGTTTGCAAAATATTCTCTGAAAATTGTGAGTCCCTATCGGTGACATTCAAATTGTATTAGTAGTTACGGCAAAAAAAAGGTATTGGCCCAGTAAACATGGACATTTGATCTCAGAGGTGAGAGTATCAATCTTTACGTTCTTGAAGTTTAATTTTTGTTATTTCATACTGAATTAATTTATATTTTGTAAAAAACATATATCTTCATTTAGAATTGGTGCTCATAATTTGTTCAAGAATGAGCAAAAATTGCTTGTCAAGGATCTTGAAAGGGACTTTCTTTATAATAGTTATCACTACTTTTGGCATTGTGACTTTAAAGAGGTATGAAAGAAAGCTTTCTCCCCTCATTCTCTCCATTTCTGGGTTAGGGGAGTTAGGAGGGGGGTAGTTATATGCAAATAAACCACACACACCTGCGCTGCAGCTGAGTCAAGTCTTGAGAAAAGGCATGTTTTTTTTTCATGGGAGTTATGACCACTTTTAGAGTTTGTGTTCTTTCTCCCCACTTCCTCCATTACAGCTGCTGAACTAATTTATTTTGTACCATTGTTGCCCCTGTGAGGTTGTTAATGTGAGGGAAGCTTTGGGTCAAGCAGCACCACTGATATCAACGTGAAGGTTTGGGGGTGGGGGGGGGGGAGGTCAGGATAAAGGCTGGAGGCTTCCTCTGTTGGCCCTCACTGTTTTCTTCCTATTTACACGGTTTGGCAGTGCTTTGAAAGTAACGTGCAAACCTCTTCAGAGAATGCAACTGTTGAACTGAGTTGCTGATTGGTGTGAGATTAAACACAGCATTTCATTTAAAACAAATCTGTTGTGAGAGTTTCTGATTACCCTCCCTTATAAACGAGGAAAAGGGATCTCTTTCTGCTCCTTGTTAACTGCTTGTACAGAGTGACTTTAATTTAGTTATCTTTGCTGTGGCTTGGCCTTTTGGCAGCTGATTAAATTTTATCGTTAGGAAGTGGTTTCTTGCGGGATTGCCTGCACCCAATGTCTAAACCACATCCCGATGAATTCCCCTTCCCTCTACTCGTGCTGCAAGGTGCAGAGCATTAACATGGCCGCAATTCTGTTCTGATTCCAAGGCAGCACTCTCTAAATTAGAACATTAAAACTCTTCAAAATACGTTCACGTGTGAGATTAAATCAATGACAACTGACATTGTGAACTGTCCACAGAAAAAGGGAAACTCCTTCAGGGAATGCAGTAAGCTAGATAATGTTGAAACGCCAACTATCACAACTTCCACTACTTTTTCTCCTTCAAGTTTTTATAATTAGTGGGCAGCTGCTGTAAGCCATGCCTAGAGGGACATAATTGATCAATTTTGGTTCAATTAAGAATAAAGTTGCATTGCTTTTACTGAATTCACAAATCATCCATGTTGAAAATATTTAGAAGTTAGACGGAATGTTTCCCTGTACACCGCAAACTTTCTCTTTCCTCTTTGGAGCTGCTGTCTAAAGGAGATGAAAGGAATGTGAGATGGCGTTTGTACTTTGGGTGCCTCGAGTTGGAATCAGGGACTTCCCTGGAAGCATATTCAGTGACTTGACTGCAGGGGGTGGGGGGTGTGATACTTCATTCTGTTGCCTTCGGTTGCTAGGTTGGGTTATTCAGTGTGGGGCTCTTGGTTCCTGTTCAGATTCCCTGGAGCGATCAGCTCCTGCCGGAGGGTAGGTTCCGCAGCAGCTTTGAGGAAGTGGTGAGAGGGGGCAGTTCCCATTCTAAAAATGGATCCTCCAACCATTACCTCACTACCTGGCTTTCCTGATGTGTATGACTCCTCTCTCTCCCTGATCATTGTTTTTACACAGGCGACATGAGTTTCCATCCCCACCCCCATTTTGCTTTGCCTAAGACCCTGAGCTCAATGTAAATGAAGCCCAAGGAACAGGGACAACTTGGGGCTGATCATTTCTTATATATTATACTGAAGAAAAGATGGGTTTGATTTCTGGGCTTGATCCTCAGTCAGTAGACTAGCCTGATGAAACACCAAGTCTTTAATCTGGACAGACCCTCTCTGCCTTTCTCCACCCACCATTGAATCTGCAAAGTCTTCTAACTCTTTCCTGCCCATACCCCATTTTCCCTCCTGGATTCTCACTGTGTTCAAAATCCTCAGCTTAGCAGCAGTCCAGCCAGTGATGGCAACTGGTCCCAAGGAGTCCCTGTCTGTAAAAATGTAAAAGAGAATCAAAACCAAGTAGATATTTTTTCCCACACTGCAGCTTGCTTTGTATATTTTCCACTGATATTTATATTTCAAATGCATTACTGTCCAAAATGTACTTTACAACATCCCACATCACAGTGATCCTTCTAATCCTTTGTAAAACCTCATGGCTAGTTTTATCAGAAAGAAGGTATTTTCTTCTCCTCCTGTGCAACCTCTAACTTTATCCAGTTACAGTTTGCCTTCCCCTTCCTTCCGGAAGAATGCTGCCCTTTTCGGGGTCAGCCTGTGACTGAGGCTGCTGTTTCTCCAGTTCTCCTGCTGTTCAAGCTGCAGGTCTAACCTCTCTGCGCCCTGGATGCCCCGTGTCCTGAGAAAACTTCCTCAGATTTGTTCTCCATACTCGGTGAAAAGGTGGTCCCAAGTTTACCTCGTATTATGGGCTACAATAGCTTCTCTAAGCCGACAGCCGCGTAACTCTATAGCAACGACAAGCAGGAGTTGTAGCTCCCTTGGGCTCATGAGAGCAGCAAAGCAACTTTCCCACCCGTGCATCCTCTGCACCGGTCCCTGGAACAGTTACACACACACACAGGCATGAAGTTTGTTTCAGGTTGGATGTGATACAGTACCCAAAAGCCTTGAAGGCTGCCAAGCTCCTCGTCCAATCTAGGCCAATCGAAAAGTTGCTTAAGAAGTTAACGTCCTCAAAGAAACAATAGCCCTGTAGCAGGGGAAGGGAAAAGGTCTCAACCTAACTTATGTCCTTTGAAAAGGCCCATTTATGGGAACTAAACAGAGTTTATTAACCAGCCGGTGTAGTAGTGCCTTGCGGGGGTGGGGAAGGTTCTTATTTGCTCTTATAGTTAAGTTATTTTTTTCCTGTCCTCGTTGGTTGCCACTTGCATAGTTAGAATTATGACTGAATAATCTGTTTGTGATGCAAAGTTACCATTGATGATACATTAACAGGAATTTGTATCAATGTTTTGGGCCCACGAGCACCATGCAGCACAATTTAAGCTGTTTTTTTTTGTAAATAGATTTTTGTTGGCATCTGAGCATATTGATAAATACTAAGGAATACTTAGTGATGGGAACATCTGCAAAAATGGAAACCAGGTGCAGAGATGCCAGCAACTTCACAAAGTTAAACCTCAGAATATCAAGGTAACAGGAAAGCAGATGCAACATCCTGGTTTTTCCTCATTTTCCCTTCCAGGAATTTACTAAAGTGACATTTATACAGGTTGAAGAGACGTTAAAAAGCTGTAAACTCAAAATAATTGGGAAAGGGACTTGCCACAGTGTGTTGAATGGAATAAACCTTAATGAAAGCAAAACCAAATATATAACCACTTTTGATTGTGCTGTTTTTTTGTACATGGTTTCTGAACCATTTTAAATAAGCATTAGCATTACCGTGCAAAACGTGTTGTAAACTTTCCTGTAAGCGTTGCTGTTTGTTCTATTTTTAATGGTTTTGTTGCACTTAGCCTCTCCCTTTATACTGTGATATGTTAAAGCTTTTTGGACAGGTTGTATAAAAGCAGAATATTTTTTTGTGTACACTGGATGTTTCTTTGCCAAGAGAACTGTAAATAAAAGTTGCAAGATTCTGACATACAGTGGTCTCAAGTTCGTGTGGTTCATTCTGTTTAAGTTTTGCCGTTGGGTACCTAATTTCACCGTGGGAGTGGTGGGTGAAATGTCCAAGAATGGAAAAGGCTACAGAAAGTGGTAGATACAGCCCAGTCTTACTTTCGTTACGCTACTGGCATTTAGGGCAGCAACAAAGGCCCTGGCAGTGCTCAGGGCTTCCTGTCGGTTTTCACTTTCGTCAGTCATGCCAGTTCCAGGTGGAGACTCAGGGACACCATCGCACTCAGATGTAGAAGGATTCTTCATTGCTGTTTCCATAACAATTTTGTTTTGCTAGTCAGACTTGTTAGCCCTGAGCTGAAGCCCCAAACCTGGAGGAGCAGTGGACCACTCTAGATCTGGCCTCTACCCTTTGACCCTGTTTGGCATGGGTGACCCTCGGAAGAGCCAAAGCATAAAGCCCTGACTCCAGCCAACGTAGCTCTCCAGGTCACACAAGCCTCCAAGCCATAATATTGTACTCCTCTTGGAGGACAGCTGAGTCCATCACAGGGAAAGCCATCCTCGCATTCAGCACATTTATAAGGAGCATTGCCAGAAGAACGTAGCAACCGTCAGCGAAGACTTCCACCACCTTAGTTATGCTCTCTTCTTGCTACTGCCATCAGAAAGAAGATCCAGGAGCCTTGGGTCCCACACCACCAGGTTCAGAAACAGCAATTACGCTACAACCATCAGTGGAAAACCTGTGTATGTTTCTGCTCAACAGCCGAAACACAAACCTAAACCAAAACAAAAGTAAACCAACAGCAGGAAATCCGATCCCTTGCATATCTACTCTATGTTGAATAGTAGAATGGAGGCTGAATTTAATAAAGACACCAAGATTCTGCAGATGCTGGAAATCCAGAGCAACACACACAAAATGCTGGAGGAACTCAGCAGGTCAGGCAGCACCTATGAAGGGGAATAAACGTTTCGGGAGGACACCCTTCATCAAATCTGGAGAGGAAGGGAGAAGTAGACAGAGCAAGAAGGTGAAGGGAGAAGGGAAGGAATGCAAGCTGGGGGTGATAGGTGAGGGGGGAGGCAGGTAGGTGGAAGGGGGGATGAATGGAGAAGCTGGGAGATGATAGGCAGAAAGGTAAAAGGCTGAAGAAGGAATCTGATATGAGAATCAACGGACCATGGCAGAAAGGGAAGAAGGAGAGGCAGCATGGGGAGGTGATAGACAAGGAGAAGAGAAGAGGAAGGAGGGGAACCAGAATGAAGAATGCTAGAAGAGAGGGGGGGGAAGGAAAGAAGTTACCAAAAGTTGGAGAAATTGATGTTTATGCTATCAGGTTGGAGGCTACCCAGACAGAATATGAGCCTTTTATATATTGGCGAGACCTGACGCAGACTGGGAGACTGCTTTGCTGAACACCTACGCTCTGTCCGCCAGAGAAAGCAGGATCTCCCAGTGGCCACACATTTTAATTCCACCTCCCATTCCCATTCTGACATGTCTATCCATGGCCTCCTCTACCGTAAAGATGAAGCCGCACTCAGGTTGGAGGAACAACACCTTATATTCCGTGTGGGTAGCCTCCAACCTGATGGCATGAACATCGACTTCTCTAACTTCCGCTAATGCCCTACCTCCCCCTCGTACCCCATCTGTTACTTACTTTTATACACACATTCTTTCTCTCACTCTCCTTTTTCTCCCTCTGTCCCTCTAATATACCCCTTGCCCATCCTCTGGGTCCCCCCCCCCGTCTTTCTTCCCGGATCTCCTGTCCCATGATCCTCTCGTATCCCCTTTTGCCAATCACCTGTCCAGCTCTTGGCTCCATCCCTCGCCCTCCTGTCTTCTCCTATCATTTTGCATCTCCCCCTCCCCCTCCCACTTTCAAATCTCTTACTAACTCTTCTTTCAGTTAGTCCTGACGAAGGGTCTCGGCCTGAAACGTCGACTGTACCTCTTCCTAGAGATGCTGCCTGGCCTGCTGCGTTCACCAGCAACTTTGATGTGTGTTGCTTGAATTTCCAGCATCTGCAGAATTCCTGTTGTTTGCGGAATATGAGGTGTTGCTCCTCCAACTTGAGAGGCTTCATCATCTCAGTAGCAGTGCCCATGGAACAGACATGTCGGAACCGGTATTGGAATTAAAATATTTGGCCACCGAGAAATCCTGCCTGAAGGAGCGAAAGTGCTTGCCCAAATTTAATCGAGGTTAACTTTGCTGATTGCAACTTTGTGAGGCTGAGAATGCAATCTTGATAACGAATGTGATTTGATTGTTGAAATCAAGGGTTCCCAACTATTTTTATACCATGGACCCCTACCATTAACTGATGGGCCCGTGGACCATGGGTTAGGAACCCCTGGTTTAAATGGAGCTTCTTTGATTACACCAGCAATGCTGAGCAACGAACAATATTTTGTGTGTATGTTCTGGAGAAAGTGTGAGATGGTAATAGTAATAAATGGGACAGGAACAGGATGGTGGAATTGAGATCATAACACATTTATTACTACCTTACTATTTGGAAAACCTGATGGTTTGGTATCTGGTTCACCAGGTGAAGGTTGTTGTGTCCCCCTTCCCACGCACCGAGACCCCGGTTCCCCCGTTCCCTTCCCACACACCGAGACCCCGGTTCCCCCGTTCCCTTCCCACTCACCGAGACCCCGGTTCCCCCGTTCCCTTCCCACTCACCGAGACCCCGGTTCCCCCGTTCCCTTCCCACTCACCGAGACCCCGGTTCCCACGTTCCCTTCCCACTCACCGAGACCCCGGTTCCCACGTTCTCTTCTCACTCACCGAGATCCCGGTTCCCACGTTCCCTTCCCACACACCGAGACCCCGGTTCCCCCGTTCCCTTCCCACTCACCGAGACCCCGGTTCCCCCGTTCCCTTCCCACTCACCGAGACCCCGGTTCCCCCGTTCCCTTCCCACTCACCGAGACCCCGGTTCCCACGTTCCCTTCCCACTCACCGAGACCCCGGTTCCCACGTTCTCTTCTCACTCACCGAGATCCCGGTTCCCACGTTCCCTTCCCACTCACCGAGACCCCAGTTCCCACGTTCCCTTCCCACTCACCGAGATCCCGGTTCCCACGTTCCCTTCCCACTCACCGAGGCGCCCGTTCCCTTCCCAATCACCGAGACCTCGGTTCCCACGTTCCCTTCCCACTCACCGAGGCGCCCGTTCCCACGTTCCTTTCCCACTCACCGAGACCCCGGTTCCCACGTTCCCTTCCCACGCACCGAGATCCCGGTTCCCACTTTCCCTTCCCACTCACCGAGGCGCCCGTTCCCACGTTCCCTTCCCACGCACCAAGACCTCGATTCCCACGTTTTCTTCTCACTCGCCGTGACCCCGGTTCACTTACCGCGGTCCCAGCTCCCACGTTTCCTTCATACACACCGAGAACTCGGTTCCCACGTTCCCGTCCCCAGTTACCGGGGCCTCGGCCCCCACGTGTCCTTCTCACTCGCTGTGGTTCCGGCTGCCGTGTTGCTTTACCACTCACTGGAGCTCCAATCTGTAGGTTTCCTTCCAAGTCAATGAAACCGCAGTCTGTGCGCGCCCCCCGCCCCCGCCCACTACTGGGGTCCCAATTCCTCATCTCTCTCATAGCAGCTATCAAAATGCTCTTACAGCAACAGCGATCGCAAGGTAGGGGTTCAATTCCCGTCGCTGACTGGAAGGAGTTTGTACTTTCTTCGTATGACTCTGTGAGTTTCTTCTGGGTGCTCGGGGTTCCTCCTGCAGGCTTACGGGTTACCGAGTTGGCGCCGGAAGCGTGGCGACATGAATCCTTGAATATTGTCCAGTCCACCGGGTTACTGCTTCGCTGGCGAGCGTACACTGATCCCTCATGGGCACGGGGTCTCAATCTCGGATCTCCCCTACAACTCTGTGACACTGCTTTTATCAGGAGTTCGAGGAGGTGATTCATAACCACTGTCCCGTCGAATTAGCCATGGACATCAAATGTTGTCCCCTGCACTAGTCAGGGGTTCTCAACCTGAGGTCCACGGACCCCCTACTTAAATGTATTGGTCCACGGCTTAAAAATGGGTTGTGGACCCCTCCATTAGATGTGTATATATATATATATATAACTAGTTCATTTGCAGATCTTTGCTGTTATCAGAATAAGGATTAATATCCCTGACATATGTCATGAAGTGTGTTGTTTTGTGGCAGCAGTACAGTGCAATACATGAAATATACTATAAACAATAGTAAGAAACATTAATATAGAGCAAAAATAGTGAGATAGTGTTCGTGGGTAAGTACATTCAGATAGAGTGAGATGGTGTTTGTGGGTAGATACATTCAGATAGAGTGAGATAGTGTTCATGGGTAGGTACATGGTCCATTCAGAAATCTGATGGTGCAGGGTAGACGCTGCTCCTAAAACGGTGTGTGTGTTGCTGTCTCTTCAGGGGGCTGTACCTCCTCCCTGTTGGTAGCAATAATTTAAGAGTATGTCCTGGATGGTGGGGGTTGACAATTTGCACCTTTTTGAAGATGTCCTCCATCCTGGGTAGGCTAGTGCCCATGATGGACCAGTCAGAGTTAACAACTTGCTGCAGCTTTCTCCGAGTCCTGTGCAGTGGCCCCTCCATAGCAGACAGCGATGCAACCAGTTAGAATTCTCTCCGTGGTACGTCTGTAGAAATTTATGAGTGTCTTTGGTGTCATACCAAATGTCCCCCAAACTCCAAAAGAAATATAATTGCTGCTTTCTTGTAATTGCATCAATATGTTTCTCCCAGGATCCATCTTCAGAGATTTTGACACTCAGGAACTTGAAACTGCTCATGCTTTCCACTTCTGATCCCTCCATGAGGACTGGGGTGTGTTCTCTCGCCTCCACTTACTGAAGTCCCCAGTCATTTCCTTGGTCTTACTGATCAAGTACAAAGTTGTTCTGAAGCCACAATTGTATACAAACTATCATGCATGGGAGGGGTTACGTGTTTCTTTTAAAGAGCCGATGAGGCTAGTTAAACGGGAAACGTTATTATGTCATCAACCACCCATTTTATTTTCAACACAAAATAATCTGCAGATGCTGTGATCAAAGCAACACTTTCAGTACGCTGGATGAACTCAGCAGGTCGGGCAGCATCAGTCAGAAACGATGAGTCGACGTTTCGGGCCAGAACGCTTCGTCAGGACCGAAGAATGAAAGATGGGGAAGGATCTGAAGAATGCTTGTAGCTTCAGTTGAAAGACCAGTAATTTGAAAGACAAAGGGGTGGGGGAGGGGAAGCATTGACGCCATAGCCCTGAAAACAATGGGTAGTAGAAGGAGGCGGAACCACGAGGAAGCTGGGGGAGGGGGTAGAGAAGGGAGGGGGAGGGAATTACCGGAAGTTGGAGAATTCTATGTTCATACCAAGAGGCTGGAGACTACCTAGACGGTATGTGAGGTGTTGCTCCTCCAACCTGAGTTTAGCCTCATCATGACAGTAGAGGAGGCCATGTATTGACATATCTGAATGGGAATGGGAAGCAGAGTTGAAGTGGGTGGCTACCGGGAGATCCTGTCTATTGTGGCAGACGGAGTGGAGGTGCTCGACGAAGCGGTCCCCCAATCTGTGTCTGGTTTCACTGATGTAGAGGAGGCCGCACCGGGAGCACCTGATGCAATAGATGACCCCAACAGACTCACAAGTGAAGTGTTGTCTCACCTGGAAGGACTGGTTGGGGCCCTGAATGGTTGCAAGAGGTGAGGTGTAGGGACAGATGTAGCACTTACGCTTACAGGGATAAGTGCCGGGTGGGAGATCAGTGGGGATGGACGTGCGGATAAGGGAGTTGCGGAGGGACTGATCCCTGCGGAAAGCGGAGAGGGGTGGAGAGGGAAAGATTTGCTTAGTGGTGTGGTCCTGTTGAAGGTGGCGGAAGTTGCGGAGGATAATGTGCTGGATCCAGAGGCTGGTGGGGTGGTAGGTAGGGACAAGGGGAACTCTGTCCCTGCTGTGGCTGTGGGAGGATGGGGTGAGGGCCGAAGTGCGGGAAATGGAGGAGATGCGGGTGAGGGCATCATTGATGACGGTAGAAGAGAAACCACGATCCTTAAAGAAAGAGGACGTTTGAGATGTCCTGGAACAGAAAGCCTCATCCTCTGAGCAGATGCGGCAGAGATGAAGGAACTGGGAACAGGGAATGGCATTTTTGCATGTGGTGGTCTGGAGCACAGCAGTACCAGAATAGGTCTGGAGCATGGCAGTGGATGTCCAATCCTTATACACCTCCATTCCCCATCAAGAAGGCCTCAAAGCCCTCCGCTACTTCCTGGATAATAGACCTCACCAGTTCCCCACCACCACTACCCTCCTCCAGTTGGCAGAACTGGTTTTCACACTTAATAACTTCTCTTTTGGCTCTTCCCCCTTTCTTCAGACTAAGGGTGTAGCTATGGGAACTGGCATGGGACCCAGCTACACCTGCCTCTTCATTGGTTATGTGGAACAGTCTGTGCTCCAGACCTATTCTGGTACTGCTCCCCATCTTTTCCTTCGGTACATTGACGACTACATTGGTGCTGCTTCCTGCACCAATGCTGAGCTCGTCAATTCCATCGACTTTACTTCAAACTTCCACCCAGCCCTCAAATTTACTTACTCTATCTCGGACACTTCTCTCCCCTTTCTCGATGTCTCGGTCTCCATCTCTGGAGAGACTGTCCACTGACATCTTCTACAAGCCCACTGACTCTCATAACTACCTCGACTATGCCTCTTCCCACCCTGCCACATGCAAAAATGCCATTCCTATTCCCAGTTCCTCCGTCTCCGCCGCATCTGCTCCCAGGATGAGGCTTTCCGTTCCAGGACATCTCAAATGTCCTCTTTCTTTAAGGATCGTGGTTTCCCTTCTACCGTCATCAATGATGCCCTCACCCGCATCTCCTCCATTTCCCGCACTTTGGCCCTCACCCCATCCTCCCGCAACCACAACAGGGACAGAGTTCCCCTTGTCCTTACCTACCACCCCACCAGCCTCCGGATCCAGCACATTATGCTCTGCAACTTCCGCCACCTTCAACAGGACCACACCACTAAGCACATCTTTCCCTCTCCACACCTCTCCGCTTTCTGCGGGGATCGGTCCCTCCGCGACTCCCTGGTCCACACGTCCCTCCCCAAGGATCTCCCACCCAGCACTTATCCCTGTAAGCGTGTGCTACACCTGTCCCTACACCTCATCTCTTGCAACCATTCAGGGCCCCAAACAGTCCTTCCAGGTGAGGCAACACTTCACTTGTGAGTCTGTTGGAGTCATCTATTGCATCCAGTGCTCCCGGTGCAGCATCCTCTACATCGGTGAAACCCAACGCAGGTTGGGGGACCGCTTCGTCGAGCACCTCCACTCCATCAGCCACAAACGACAGGATCTCCCAGTAGCCACCCACTTCAACTCTGCTTCCCATTCCCATTCAGATATGTCCATACATGGCCTCCTCTACTGCCATGATGAGGCTAAACTCAGGTTGGAGGAGCAACACCTCATATACCGTCTAGGTAGTCTCCAGCCCCTTGGTATGAACATAGAATTCTCCACCTTCCGGTAATTCCCTCTCCCTCCCTTCCTCTATCCCTATGTCACTCTACCCCCTCCCCCAGCTCCCTCATGGTTCTGACTGATGCTGCCCGACCTGCTGAGTTCACCCAGCGTACTGAAAGTGTTCCATTCTATCTTCTCCAAGTCTCCGAGATTCTACACTCTCAGGACGCTCCTTACTGTCATTAAGCGAATTCAAGGGACGACACAGGAGTCCGAAGTGCGGAGGGAACTTGGAGTTGACTTTAAGCGAGGTGCGCACGTATCACGTGAGGTAGCGTGATGATGTATATAATATATGCATTTATGCGTTATGAATTATTTAAATAATTACACAACGTTTCAGGAACAGTTTCTTCCCCTTGGCCATCAGATTTCTGAACGATCCACGAACATTAACTCACTATTCCTTTTTTGCGCTATTTATTCATCGTTAGTAAATTTATAGTATTTTTATGCCTTGTACTGTACTGCTGTCACAAAAGAACGCATTTCACGACGTATGACAGTGTTAGTAAACCTGATTGATCCTGGTTTAATCGCCAGGATCCCGGTTCCTGCATTCCCTAATCAATTGATAAAAAGTGGTCGATTTCCCGACCAATCCTGCATGTCTCATGGGAAATACGGAGGTTGGAACAGTTGGAGAAACGCGTAGTTGGAGGGAGCATGGTCCATACTCCACACACGGCGGTCCGGATTGAAGTCGGTTCTTTGGCAATGTACTGAATGCAGAATTCGGTCGTCTTTAGTTTATTCAGTGCTAAGGTCCAATATTTGGGGGAGAAGAGTGGGAAATTGCAGAGCTGAACCCAGAGAAACGCACGTAAATGCTGGAGGAACTTGACAGCTCAGGCAGATCGATCGAGAGGAATAAACAGCCGCCCGCTCGGGGCCGCTCTCTGGAACCTCACTGCACGCATCAATTTACTACTGGCATAACAGATCCACGGCAGCGACAGAACTTTTACGTAGAGGGACCTTCCTTCTTTTAATAACTTTAAACAAAAGTCCGTCGTGAAAATAGCCAGAAAAACTCGGAACAACTGGGTAGCGAGACAAAAGCACCTCCCACAGGATCTGGTCAACACACGTGGACAAAAGTCCAAAGACCACAAGATATAGGAGCAAAATTAGGCCATTTGGCCCATCGAATCTACTCTGCCATTTCATCATGGCTGATCCAATTTTCCTCTCAGCCCCAATCTCCTGCCTTCTCCCGTAATCCTTCATGCCCTGACCAGTCAAGAATCTATCAACCTCTGCCTTAAATATATATAAAGATTTGGCCTCCACAGCTGCCTGTGGCAAAGAATTCCATAGATTCACCACTCTCAGACTAAAGAAACTCCTCTTCATTTCTGTTCTAAAAGAACGCACCTCTATTCTGAGGCTGTGGCCTCTCGTCTTTGACTCCCCCATCATAGGAAACATCCTCTCTACACCTACTCTGTCAAGGCCTTTCACCATTTGACAGGTTTCAATAAGGTCACCCCTCATTCTTCTCAATTCCAGTGACTACGGGCCCAGAGTCATTAAACGCTCTTCATGACAAGCCATTCAATCCTGGATCATTTTTGTGAACCTCATTTGAACCCTCTCCAGTTTCAGTACACCCTTTCTAAGATAAGGGCTCAGACCTGCTGACAATACTCCAAGTGAGGCTTCACCAGTGCTTTATATTATTTCAACATTACATCCTTGCTTTTATATTTAAGTCCTCTTGAAATGAACGCTAACATTGCATTTGCGTCCCTCACCACAGACTCAACCTGCAAATAAACCTTTAGGGAATCCTGCACAAAGACTCCCAAATTCCTTTGTACCTCAGTTTTTTGTATTTTCTCTCCGTTTATAAAATAATCAACCCTTTCGTTTCTTCTACCAAAGTGCCAGATCATACACTTCCTGACATTGTATTCCATCTGCCATTTCTTTACCCATTCTCTTAATCTAAATCCTGTAGCCTCTCTACTCCCTCAAAATACTTACCCCTCCACCTATCTTCATATCGCCTGCAAAGTTTGCAACAAACAATCAATTCCATCATCCAAATCATTGACATATAACAGAAAAAGAATCTGTTCTAACACAGACCCCTGTGGAACATCACTGGTCACTATATGCCAAACAAAAGAGGCTCCCTTTATTTCCACTCATTGCCTCCCGCCAATCAGCCACTGCATTATCTTTTATGTAATACCACAAGCTCATAACCTGTTAAACAGCCTCTTGCGTGGCACCTTGTTAAAGGCTTTCTGAAGATCCAAATGCACAATATCAACCGATTCTCCTTTGTCTATCCTGCTTGTTATTTCTTCAAAGAATTCCAACAGGTATGTCAGGCAAGATTTTCCATTATTAGGCTTAGGTTAAATCAGGGGTTGCTGGGCGGCTCGAAGGGCCGGAAGGGACTATTCTGCGCTGTATCTCAATAAATAATAATAAAACAAAATAGATTTACTTTGACGTTAAAATCTCTCCCTTCATCTTGTTTTTTTTTACGCTGATACAATACATATGCTGTTATTTCCCTCTGGTCTCTTGCGAAAGTACTGGCACCCTGGTTGGAAAATTCGCTGTTACCTTGGGATTTGAACACGTGTCTGGGTCAGCAGGCCACGCCATTATATCGCACAACAGGTTACAAAATGACTTCGTAACATAACCTCGTGGTTAGTGGCGCCTTATTATACATAACAACACATACTAAATGCGGCAGGATCTCAGCATGTCAGGCAACATCTGTGGAAGATATACAGAGTCAACTTTTTGGGGTCGAGACCCTTCATTAATACTGGAAAGGAAGGGGGAAGAGCCAGAATAAGGAGGTGGAGGACAAGCTGGCAGGTGATGGGGAAGATGGGTTGGAGGGGTAATGAAGTAAGAAGCTGGGAGGACTGACGAGGAAGTAATCTGATAGAAAAGGATGGTGGACCATGGAAAAAAGGGGAAGTACGAGCGGTGCCAGATAGAGGTGATCCTGGTTTCTGCCCCTTTCCTTTCCTGTCCATTCCATAGATACTGCCTGATTTGCTGAGTTCCTCCAGTATTTCATGTGCTGTTGCTCTGGATTTCCAGCATCTGCAAAATCTCGTTTATAAATTTATTACACACAGAATTTGACAACGTTGCAAAAATATGTCTGTCACTATTGGTTTTAAGAGATCTCGGGACAATATCGCATAAGGCGTATTCAAATATCATGTTTATTTCAATCATCCAAATCGGCATTTTGCGTGCACGTGTTCAGCCTTGAACGTAGCCAATAAAACGCCTGCATTTATATGGCGCTTTTACACATCACAGTTGAAGCAATTTCCTGATGAAGGGTCTCCGGCTGAAACGTCGACGGTTTACTCCCTTCCGTAGATGTTGCCTGGCGCGTTAAACTCCCAGGACCTTCTGTAGAGCAGGGAATCCCAATCTGGGGTCCACGGACCCCTTGCTTAATGCTGTTGGTCCATGGCATACCAAAGGTTAGGAACCCTGCTTTACATTAATCCAAGTTCCTGCTGCCTCTCGATGTCGAAGGACTAAACCCCGTGCAAAAGCCTTTTGAACACTTGAAGTTTGTATGGGCCAGAGAGGCTACGTGACAGTCAAAGCTGCTAACACTATAAATTATATCGAACCGATGGGTGTATAGACTAAACAGCTTGCAACTTCTCTTTGTATTTCGTGTGTTTATAATACATTTCATAAACCTTTATTGTTGAAATAAAAAAAACAGTAAATAGTAAATAACTTTTCCTCAACCGCCTCTCCTGTTCCCACTTTGAAAGTACGACTAAAGTTTTTCAGGAGAACGCAACTACACGAATCAATAGTAAGTAATAAAGGGAATGAAACCCAGGCGGGACCATAAAGATGTGCAGCTATTATCACTATTCGTATGGAATAATATCTTCTACTCAGCCCTTCTCTCCCTTCCTTTCCAGTCGATACACGAGGTCTACATTTCCTTGTACCGACGTTCCATCCGCTGCGCGCATGCGCCCGGGAGTCAGGCGGGGGAGGGTTAGCAGACGCTGAAAGGGAGGAAGGGCACCGCTGGCCGGTGTAAATAACACTGGAAAGAGCGCGGAGTCCAAGGCGGCGGTTAGAGCGCCGATGGAGGTCAATCAGTCGGGGCGCGGAGTACGCCGGCAGTAGACGATTCACTGTTCGTTTCGCCCATTGTATCCACGTACCCTCCCTGCCCCGGGAACCCCGGCCGGCCGGCTGGCTGGCTCGCCGCTCCCCTCCCGCCTCCCTCCTCCGGCGCCGGGTCCGGCCTCTCCGACCCCGCCAGGCGTAGAGGGGGAGAAAAAAACCGGGGCGGTGGAAAAAAACGCGGCGCACTCCAACTTGCTTCTGATTGACGGCGGAATGCCAGCCAATGAGAGACGAATCCCGGGCCAGCGCGCCAATCAGGAAATGCGGTAGGCGGTCCCGCGGCAGCTCGGCCCCGCCCCTAGTGTGGATGCGGCGCGCAGCCGAATCCCACCCGGATTGTGTGTTTATTGCCTTTTCTCTTTTAAAAATCCCCCCTCTGCCGCTGATTTGCATATTTTGGGAAGTTTCCACTCTCACCCTCCCGAGAAAGGGAAGCAGGAAAGACAGCAGGATCTGTATTCCCCCCCCCCACCGCCGTGGAGTTTGTACATGAGGGAGGCGAGAGGGAAAAAGAAGAGTCGTCACAGCGAAGGCGGCATGGACGGAGCGAGGTACACCGAGCGGCGGCGGCCCCGGCGGCGGGGGTGGGGGGCAGGGTGCCGCGGGGAGAGAGCGAGCGAGCGAGGAACGGCTGCTGCGTGGGTGATCGGCCCGTCGCCGCTGCCGATCGCCCCGGGAGCGGGTCCGCCGGTGCCCGCGGGCTCGCTGCCCGTTTATTGGTTTATGAACGCGGCCGCTGGACGCACCGGCACTGTCACCGGTCGGGGGTACGGCTTCCCCTCCCCCCGTCCCCACCCACGGGCATGTCCCCTCCCCGCCACCACCGCTCATCTTCACCCCCTCCACCCTTCATCCCTGTCCCCGCCTGCTCACCCTCACCCGACCCCTTCCCCCACTGCTCACTAGTTTCACCCCAAACCGCTCTCCACCGCCACCTCCCCCTCCCCTCAACAGCTTTCTCCCCCCACACCACTCTACTGTCGCCAACACTCCACTACCCGCCCCACCACCCCATTACCCTCCCCCACCCCCACCCCCCACTCCACTACCCGCCCCACCCCCACTCCACTACCCCCACCCCTTTCCACTATCCGCCCCTCACCACCCCATTACCCCCCACCCCCCACTCCACTACCCCACCCCCTTTCCACTACCTGCCCCTCACCACCCCATTACCCTCCCCACCCCCACTCCACTACCCCACCCCCTTTCCACTACCCGCCCCCCACCACCCCATTACCCTCCCCACCCCCCACTCCACTACCCCCACCCCCACTCCCTTTCCACTACCAGCCCTCCACCCCCCCATTCTGCCCTCACCCCCACTCCACTATCCCCTACCCCCCACTCCCACTTCCCATTCCACTACCCCCACTCCCACCCCCACTCCCCTACCCCCCACTCCCTACTCCACTACCCCCACCCCCCACCCCACTACCCCTACCCCCACTCTGCACTCTATTACCCTCCACCCCCACTCCCTACTCCACTACCCCCACCCCCACCCCACTACCCCTACCCCCACTCCCCACTCTACTACCCTCCACCCCCACTCCCACTCCACTACCCCCCCACTGCACTACCCCCACCCCCCCACTCCACTACCCCCCCAACACCACTCCACTACCTCCTCCCCTCCTCATCACCCCCTCAGCACCCTCACTCACCTCCCCCACCATACCCACTCCCTTACCCCACACATCCCTTCCCTCTTGCCTCCTCCTTCTCCCCCTCCCATTGTCATCCCCTCACTCTAATCCTCTCACTCCCCTCACTCATTCTCATACCTTCACTCCAAACCCCTTCCCTCTTCACCCCTCCTGTGGGGCAGTATGGGACTTTCCTTCCATTGTTTCCCTCTCCCAACACCCTACCTCTGGGGGCTTTACGCCCTCGCAGGACTTCACTACTAATTGCTTCAAACCTCTCTCCCCACCCAACCCCTCCATGCCTCTCTCCGCTGGGTAGAGAATTCGAGAGGTTCCAACTGGCTGTGTCCCCAGGTTCAATGTGAGCCCATCATCCTTCCTCTGGTCTGTTTCAATAAAAATCCAACATTCCTGTCCACTGTTTGCAGCACCTGCCCAGTGCATGGAGAGCTGGCTTGCTAGAGCTGGCTTGCTGCTCTCTTTCCTCTCCCTCACCCTTGGATTTCACTCCCCCTCCACTGGGGCCGCCCCATCTTTTGGAGTTTATCCCACTCCTTTGAACCCTCCTTCATCCACTGCACCGAAACAATCCTCTCTCCTTTGGGCAACACACATAAAAGTTGCTGGTGAACACAGCAGGCCAGGCAGCATCTCTCGGAAGAGGTACAGCCAACGTTTCGGGTCGAGACCCTTCGTCAGACTAACTGAAAGAGCTAGTAAGAGATTTGAGAGGAGGAGGGGGAGATCCAAAATGATAGAAGACAGGAGGGGGAGGGATGGAGCCAAGAGCTGGACAGGTGATTGGCAAAGGGAATATGAGAGGATCATGGGACAGGAGGCCGAGGGAGAAAGAAAAGGGGGAGGGGGTAACCCAGAGGATGGGCAAGGGGTATAGTGAGAAGGACAGAGGGAGAAAAAGGAGAGAGAAAAGGAAAGTGTGTGTGTGTGTATATATGTGTGTATATTATATATATATATAAAAATAAATAACGGATAGGGTATGGGGGGAGGTGGGGCATAATGCTCTCATATCCCTTTTGCCAATTAACTGTCCAGCTCTTGGCTCCATCCCTCCCTCTCCTGTCTTCTCCTATCATTTCGGATCTCCCCCTCCCCCTCCCACTTTCAAATCTCTTACTAGCCTTTCCTTCAGTTAGTCCTGCCGAAGGGTCTCGGCCCGAAATGTCGACTGTACCTCTTCCTATAGATGCTGCCTGGCCTGCTGCGTTCACCAGCAACTTTTATGTGTGTTGCTTGAAATTCCAGCATCTGCAGATTTCCTTGTGTTTGCTCTCTCCTTTGGGGGTCCTTTTTCTGCCTTTCCTTGAAGATTTACTATAGTAGCCCCCTCCACCCCATCCAATCGCTGCCAGTGTCTTCTCTGGGCTTCTTCCTCACCCTTCTGTAATTCTCTCCTCTCCCCCACCTTTACTCCATCCCTGTCAGTTAACATCACTCTTCCCTCTGCTGGGGGTTCAACACCGCCCACTTGGGGCTGTTCCAACCCCTTAGGACGTGACTCCCTCAATGCAAGGGGTTGCTCCTTGCCCTTGGGATCGGCTGACCCCCACCTCTTGGGCTTTTCGCTCCCCTCTGCAATGGTTGCCCACTCTCCCTGGTTAAGATGGTTTAATTCCATCATGGCTACACCCAGATTTCTCCAGCCCTGGGGAGTTATCCAGTCTCCATTCTCTCACTCGGTCAGTCCTTTTCCTCCCTGCACGTCCTCCCCCTCCCCCCTCGGGATTAAATCTACCCCTCTTCCTCCCATCTCAGATGGGCTTCAGCTTCCTCCACTCACCCCCAGCTGACTTTAATCCTGCCCACATCACCCCTCCCCCATCCCACACCCCTCTACTTATTGATTTCCCTCCAGACCTCCAATTCACTCCCTTTGGACTCGTCTAGCAATTCACCCATCCATCCTGTACCAGCCCCCCCCCCCCGCTTCTTTCTGCCTGGTATTCAGACACTCACTGTATTTCCCTAATTGCTAGGGTTGTAAACTACCAACACAAACCCTCACTTCTTGGTTTTCAGCCCGAGGTTCAGAGGATCTGTTGATGTTCTCTGCGATTAAAGAAAGAATCCATTTTGCTCACGTGCCAGTGCTGGCTCTCTGGACAATTTCTCCAATGAGTCCCTCTGGCCCCGTAGACAAATGTTTTGTCTTCCTTTTCCCCTAATCTTCAGGGATGGGAAAAACATGATCAATGCCAGGGGAAGAGTGATTAGATTAATCAGCCATTGGTTTAAATAGTTCAGCACATTGTGGACTGAAAGGCTGGGGCTGGACTGTTTTGTGTTTACACATTTCTCTGTCGAGCGTTATGAATCAACCTATTAACCACTCTGACCTCCGTGCTAAGTATCTCTCTTGAGTTTTGAATGAAGTGTTTCATTTTTATCTTCTGTAAAAACCCATGCCTTCCAGCTGTAGGTGTTGCCCAGATTACATACACCCTATTTGTGGACACAGTATAACTGGGGGCCGAGTCTCACTCGGCCTTTGACTTGGGTCTCTCACTGGAGTCACTGAGGCCTGCTCTTCCCACATCTGCTCACACTCCCAGTCACAGCTGTTTCTGTGATCCTCACTCACAGTCTCTCATTTCCAAATACAGACAGTACAGGTTGTGGTGGGTGGCTGGGGTGGAGGTAAGTCTCTACCAAAGAAGGGGCTCCTTCCCTCTGCCAGCCTGCAGGTCACCCTTGGGTAAGGTGTAGCACCTGCTTAGCCTCCTGATCAGGGTCATGGGAGCAGGTGGTGGATGGTCGTATGAGCAGTTGGTGCATATCACAAGTCCTGGTTATGTGACCACTGACACCAGACAGACAGTCTCTGAAGAGTATGGATAATGGCTGGGGTCACCCGTCTTTAAATGACACTGCCCAGGAAAGGGCAATGGCAAACCACTTCTGCAGAAAAACTTGCCAAGAGCAATCAAAGACCATGATTGCCTATATCATACGATACAGCACATAATGAACAAACAGGTGACGGACAGTTCTGAGGAATAGAACCCTGGTAGTAACCCAGAGATTGACTTTGCTTATCCTGCAGGTGGAAGCAGTTTCTGTTTGTTTATTCCATCAGTATGGTTGAAATCTCCTTCCAACCTTCACTCTTCGGGATTAGCCTGGTTTTCTAGTCTCACCGTTACAGGAGCCCAGCATCCTGGTTGGATATCTGCCCCCTCGGAGGCCTGAATGTCCTTTCTTTACCATGGAAATTCCAAACTATTGCTCACTCTGGTGAAGGGGCTTGTCATGTCCATTACGGGACACCCCAATTATCTTTGGTCCCCACTGGACGCTCAGCTCTCATCTGTGGCTCCAAGGAGCCATTTGCATGTGAGAGTGGCTACACCCTGGTACACCGCTTCGACAGGCGGTCTGAACCAGGTGAGGGTAGCTGGCGGTGAGATAGGGATGTGTCTGTCCTAGCATGCTAAGTCAGGTTTGGTGGACTGGGCGGATGAGATCAACAGTGAGATCCAGCAGCCAGGAAGGTGGTTCTGCAACATTCTGTGGAGAACGAAGGGCATGACAAGGTACAGGAGACATCATGGTCATCCACTGCAACCAAGGAAGACCCCAGTCTGTGATGACTATTCGCACCCTGGACTCGGACTTCCGAGGTCAAGAGAGTGGAACTGCTCCCTGTGCAACGGCTTTTCCACTTTAAAAACGCTCCCGCACAGGCTTCCTGCTATCACCAGACAACCAACCATTGCTCACTTCGTTCGTAGTTTTTTCTGTAGAGGTAAATGCAGAAGTTTATGAACATTCAGTGGCCAGTTTATTAGGTGCAGGAGTAGAACCGGTGTGGTCATCTGCTGCTGTAACCCATCCACTTCAGGGTTTGACATGCTGTGCATTCAGAGATGCTCTTAGCACACCACTGTTGTAACACATGGTTATTTGAGTTATTGTCACCTTCCTGTCAGCTTGAGCCAGTCTGGCCATTTTCCTCTGACTTCTCTCATTTATAAGGCGTTTTTGCCCCTCACTGGATTTTTTTTTGTTTTTCACACCATTCTCTGTAAACTTTAGAGACTGTTATGCGTGAAAATCCCAGGAAATTAGCAGTTTCTGAGATACTCATACCACCCCATCAGGCACCAACAATTCTTCCATGGTCAAAGTCACTTTGATCACATTTCCTCCCCCATTCTAATGTTTGATCTGAACCGCTTGACCATGTCACATGCTTTTATGCATTGAGTTGCTGCCACATGATTGGCTGATTCAGTATTTGTAAAGTGGCCACTGAGTGTGATTATCAAAAGTTAAACATGTATGGGCAGAGATTTGGAAGGTTAATGAGGCAAAAAATAGGAAACTGGGGTAAATAGCTTTAGCAAAGCATCAGAGCATCCCCACTGGACTGATTGATAAAACATAGAACACTACAGCACATACTAACTGATATGTCTTTGGACTGTGGGAGGAAACCTGAGCACCCAGAGGAAACCCAGGTAGTCACGGGGAGAACGTACAAACTACAGGCAGTGGTGGGAATTGAACTTGGGTCACCTGCACTGTAAAATGTTGTGCTAACCAGTATAATACCATGCTGTATTGTGCTGAGCTTATAACCTACTCTTAACACCACCCTTCCCTCCTAAATAAACCTCCATTTTCTAGTATCCATATAACTATCTAAGAGTTCTTTAAAATGTCCCTAATGTATGCGCCTGTGCCACCTCCCCTGGCAGGGCATTGCATGCCCCCACCACTCTGTAATGATAAACATACCTCCTTAAAACTATGCTCATGTTAACCATTTCCACCCTGGGGAAAAAAGTCTGTCAGTGAAATACTTTTGTTTTGCATGCCGTCCATACAGATCATTTCACGGCATGAGTGTATTGAGACAGTACAAAGGGAAAAGACATAACAATGCAGAATGGAATGTTACACTTACAGAGAAAGTTCAGTGCAGACAGGCTGCAAGGTGCAAGGCCATGTGAGGTGGGTTATGAGGACAAATGTCCATCATCTTATCATACAGGAGGGCGATTTGATTCACTCTCAGTGCTTTTTCACTCTCCTGGTACGTATGGTAATGATGAACCTGTTTCATCATCGTCGTCGTCATTATATGCCGTGTCGTAAGCGATCAGGATCTTTGGCCATGATTGTACTTGGCAAATTTTTCTACAGAAGTGGTTGCCATTGCCTCCTTCTGGGCAGTGTCTTTACAATACAGGTGACCCCAGCCATTATCAATACTCTTCAGAGATTGCTTGGCGTCAGTGGTCACGTTAACAGGACTTGTGATACGCACTGGCTGCTCGTACGACCATCCACCATCTGCTCCCATGGCTTCATGTGATCCTGATCAGGGGGTTAAGTAGGTGCTACCCCTTGCCCAAGGGTGATCTGCAGGCTAGCGGAGGGAAGGAGTGCCTTACACCTCCTTTGGTAGAGACGTACAGTATCGCCACCCCACTACCCATATCAGCAGCAGTTTGCTATTTTATTTATTGACTTTTTTGCTCTGTGTGACTTGGCCCTTTGTCTCCTATGTGTCAGTTTGCTCTCAGTCCATGTCCGGCTTTCATTGCTGAAATACACTTGCATTCCCAGAGGAACAAACAGGCTCTGCTGGAGGTGCTCAGTGGGTGTAGCTGCATTTGTGAGGGGGCATGGGGGGGTGAGGAATCATCAATGTCTCAGGTCAAAGCCCTCCGGACAACGCAGGGTTTCCACCCCCAGAACCCTGAAGTTTCTTCCCCACTGCCCTCCACTCTCCCCATGCTGCCTGACTTGCTGAGTTCACACAGCAGCTTAACACATGCAAAATCCTGGAGGAACTCAACAGGTCAAGCAGCATCTATGAACGGAAAAGAACAGTTGATGTTTCAGGCTGAAACCCTTCATTAGGGCTTAGGCCAATGTAAATTGGCAAGTTTACAGAGCATTTTGCAAGTGTGTTAAGTGTTATATAACTGATTGTCAGCCTCTTTGAGTCATGAGAGGGGTCGATCATAAGATATGGGAGCAAAATTAGGTCATTTGGCTGATCTAGTCTGCTCCAGCATTTCATCATGGCTGATCCAATTCCTTCTCAGCTCCAGCCCGTATCGCTTCATGCCCTGACCAGCTATCATCCTATGCCTTAAATACACATAACGATTGAAGTTCCACAGCTGCCTGTGGCAAAGGATTCCACAGATTCACCACCCTCTGATTAAAGAAATTCCTTCTCATC
This sequence comes from Mobula hypostoma, assembly GCF_963921235.1. NCBI lineage: Eukaryota > Metazoa > Chordata > Chondrichthyes > Myliobatiformes > Myliobatidae > Mobula > Mobula hypostoma. The sequence goes on from NC_086098.1 coordinate 175,237,283, forward strand.
TCCATTCTAAAAGGAGACCCATCTATTCTGAGACTGTGTCCTCTGGTGTTGGGTTCTCCCACCACAGAGAACATCCTCTTCACATTCACTCTGTCAAGGCCCTTCACCATTCGATAGGTTTCAGTGACGTCACCCCTCATTCTTCTGAATTCAGGACCAGAGCCATCAAACACTGTTCAGGTGACAAGCTGTATAATCCTGGAAAAAATTTCGTGAACCTCCTTTGAACCCTCTCAAGTATCAGCATGTCCTTTCTAAGATAGGTGGCCCAAAACTGCTCTCAATGCTCCAAGTGAGGCCTTACCAGGGCTTTATGAAGTTTCAACATTACATCCTTGTTTTTATATCCTAGTCCTCTTGAAATGAATGTTAACATTGCATTTGCCTTCCTCACCACAGACTCAACCTGTAAATTAATCCTTAGGGAATCCTGCACAAGGACTCCCAAGTCCCTTTGATTAGATTAGATTAGATTAGATTCAACTTTATTGTCATTGTGCCGAGTACAGATACAAAGCCAATGAAATGCAGTTAGCATCTGACCAGAAATGCAAAGAATAGTGTTATTTTCAAAATAACTGCGAATTGTTACATAACCGGCAACAATGAATATTAATCGAGACAGGTTTTATAAAAACAACTGAACATTTATTAAACACGTATAAACGATAAGGGGAAAAAAAACAGGCAAACTTTAACCGGAGGTTACAGGTACGCAATTGTTCATCGACTCGTCTCTGGTTCTTAAAGCGTTAAATGCGGAAACAGTTCTTAAAGCGATACAGTTATATACAGTTCTTAAAGCAATAACTTAAAGTCCAACAGTTTTACACATTCAATTGGGAGAGTCTTCTCTGGAGAACGATTTCTTCACTGACGCACTTTTACTGCCAGTTCTGTCCACAGGATTCCCGATGCCGAAAATAAACAGTTTAAATCAACTGACCTTAAATTCCTTTTAGAGAGAGCCTTTGCATGAACTCATTGCTCTATTGCAAGAGTTATCTCAATGCAGCTTCTCTTCAACCAAGACTCAATAAGGTCGATCCTTTATTAAACTGCCAATCGATGCCGACTCGATCCTTCACTTCGACGAATTCTTCACTCTCCCTTCAAAACTGTCGGAATTGAGTAAATTGGCACTTCCAGCCACATATTCCCAGTTCAAGTAATATGGAATCTTTCAACAGAACGTACAACCGTTTTAAAAATGAAACTGCGTCACAAAAACAAACACACAACAGAAACGAAGATACAACATATTCTACCTGGAAATCTACAAACTCAAAAATCCCCCTGCGTCACCTGAGTTGACCCTTATATAGTCACGGGGCACATGTCATCGTGACCTCAACGGCGGGAAAATCACATCAGGTGACCTCCAAAAGACCATTACATCATTCTCACAAAAAAAACAGATCTCCTTGAGCATGTAACAGAATAAAAAGTAAGTGCTACAGCACACAAATATAAAAGTACTGAGACAGTACAATATGGCAATACTACTTAGCGCTGTGATGAGAGGTTCAGCAGGGTCATAGCCTCAGGGAAGAAGCTCTTCCTGTGCCTGCTGGTGTGGGAGCGGAGGCTCCTGTAGCGTCTACCGGATGGGAGGAGAGTAAAAAGTCCATGGTTAGGATGAGATGCATCCTTGATAATGCTTTTCGCCCTGCCCAGGCAGCGTTTGTGGTAGGTATTCTCAATGGTGGGCAATTGGGTGCTGATAATCGGCTGGGCAGTTTTCACCACATGCTGGAGTGCTTTGTGGTCCAATACGGGACAATTGCCATACCACACTGAGATGCAGTGGGTGAGTATACTCTCAGTGGTACAGCGATAACAGTCCGTCAGTATCCTGGGACAGAGGTGAGCTTTCTTGATGCTCCGCAGGAAATAAAGGCGCTGTTATACCTTTTTGATCAGGATGGAAGAGTTCAGGGACCAGGTGAGATCCTCGGAAATGTGGATACCAAGGAATTTGAAGTTTGATACACGCTCCACTACAGCTCTGTTGATGTAGATGGGGACATGAGTGTGGCTCCTAGCATGCCTGAAGTCCACAATGATCTCCTTGGTCTTCTGGGTGTTAAGGGCCAGATTGTTGTTGGCACACCACACGGCCAGGTGCTGGACCTCGTCCCTGTAGGCTGTCTCGTCATCCCCTCTGATCAGACCAACCACTGTGCTGTTGTCTGCGAACTTGATTATGGAGTTAGAACCATGTACAGGAACGCAGTCATAGGTGAAAAGGGAGTACAGAAGAGGGCTCAGCACAGCTTTGAGGCACGCTGGTGTTTAGGGTGAGAGTGGAGGAGGAGAGGTTGTCTAACTTAACTGATTGGGGTCTGTTAGTCGGAAAGTCCAAGGTCCAATTGCAGAGGGATGAGCTGATACCAAGCTGGTGAAGTTTGGCGATCGGCTTGGAGGGGATCACAGTATTGAATGCCGAACTAAAGTTAATGAACAGCTTTCTGACGTAAGAGTTGGGGCTGTCCAGGTGGGTCAGGGCAGAGTGAAGTGCCGTGGAGATGGTGTCCTCTGTTGACCTGTTGGTGTGAAAGGCAAATTGATGCGTCTTAGTTTTTTATATTTTCTCTCCATTTAGAAAATAGTCAACCCTTTTATTTTTTCTACCAAAGTGCATGACCATACACTTCACAACATTGCCACTTCTTTGTCCATTCTCCTAATCTGTCTAAGTCATTCCGTAGCCTCTACTTTCCCAAAGCTACCTGCCCCTCTCCCTGTCCTCATACTGTCTGCAAACTTTGTAACAAAGCCATCAATTCCATCGTATAATGTAAAAAGAATCAGTCCCAACACAGACCCCTGTGGAACACCACTAGTCACTGGCAGCCAGCAACAAAAGGCTCTCTTTATTCCCACTGTTTGCCTCTTGCCAGTCAGCCTCTGCTTTATCCACGCTAGAATCCTTCCTGTAATCCCGTGGACTCATAGTTTCGAAAGCAGCCTCAAGTGTGGCACTTTGTCAAAGGCCTTCTGAAAATCGAAGTACACAACATCAACCAATTCTCCTTTGTCTATCCTGTTTGTTATTTCTTCAAAGAATTCCAACAGATTTGTCAGGCAAGATTTTCCCTTAAGGAAACCATGCTGACTATGACCTATTTTATCATGCACCTCCAAGTACCCTGAAACCACATCCTTAACGATCGACTCCAACATCTTGCCAACCATTCAGGATAGACTAATTGGCCTATAATTTCCTTTCTTGTGCCTCTCTCCCTTCTTGAAGAGTGGTGCAATTTTCCAGTTTTTCAATTTTTAATGTTTCTTGAAAGATCATTACTAATGCCGCCACAATCTCTTTGGCCACCTCTTTAAGAACTGTGGGGTGTACACCATCTTGTCCAGATGATATCTACCTTCAGACCTTTCAGATTCCCAAGAATCTTCTCCCAAGTAATGGTAACTTCACACACTTCATGCCCCCTGACACCTGGAGCTTCCACAATAATGCTGGTGTCTTCCACAGTGAAGACTGATGCAAAATACTTATTCAATTTGTCCGCCATTGTCTTGTCCCCCATTACTACATCTCCAGCATCGTTTTCTGGTGATCTGATATTCACTCATGTCACTCTTTTTTATGTATCTAAAGACACTTCTGGTTTCCTCTTTACTATTACTGGCTAGCTTATTTTCGTTTTCTATCTTTACCACCTTGATGACTTTTTTAGTTGTTTTCTGTTGGTATTTAAAGGTTTTCCAATCCTCAAATTTCTGACTAAATTTTGCTCTATTATATGCCTTTTCTTTGGCTTTTATATTGGCTTTGACTTCTCTTGTTAGCTGTGGTTCTGTCATCTTTCCTTTGGAATACTTCTTCCTCTTTGGGATGTATATATCCCGTGCTTTTTGAATTGCTTCCAGAAATTCCAGCCATTGCTGCTCTGCCATCATTCCTGCCAGTGTTCTTTCTCAATCATTTCTGGCTAGCTCCTCTCTCATGCCTCTGAAATTCCCTTTACTGTAATACCGATACAACTAACTTTATCTTTTCCTTCTCAAATTTCAGGCTGACTTCGATCATACTATCATTCATCCCTAAAGACTCCTTTACCTTAAGCTCTGTAATTAATTCTGGTTCATTGCACAGCATCCAATCCAGAATAGTTGATCCCCTAGTGGGCTCAACCATGAGTTGCTCTAAAAAATCATCTTGTAGGCATTCTAGAAATTTTCCCTCTTGGAATATAGCACTAACCTGATTTTTTGCAATCTACTTGCATATTGAAATTCCTCATGACTATTGTAATATTGCCCTTTTGGCATGCATTTCCTATCTCCCATTGTAACTTGTAGGCTACATTCTTATGACTGTTTGGGAGGGGTCTCCCATCAGGGTCTTTTTACCCTTACAGTTCATTGGTTCTATCCACAACAATTCAGTGCCTTCTGACCCTATCTCATCTCTTTCTAACGATGTAATTTCATTTTTTATCAACAGAGCCACGTCAACCCTGCTGCCTTCCTGCCTGTCCTTTCGATACAGTGTGTATCCTTGGTCGTTAAGCTTCCAGCTTTAATCTTCTTTCAGCCATGATACAGTGAGGCCAGTCTGTAACTGTGCTACAAGGTCATCTACCTTATGCCATATACTGCACACACACAAATATAACAACTTTAGTCCTGTATTTACACTCTTCAATTTTGTCCGCCTTTTATGTTGCAACTCATCCTTTTGACTGCAATTTTGGCCAATCATCAGCCTCTCCTTACTAGGAGTCTCATTATACATTGCCTCTGTTTGTAAACCAACTATCTCATCTTCTGCACTATCACTCTAATTCCCATCTCTGTGCCAAATTAGTTTCAACGCATCTAGCCAACCTGCCCGCAAGGATATTGGACCCCTCGGATTAGGTATAACCTGTCCCTTTTGTACAGATCATATCAATCCCAGAAGAGATCCCAATGATCCATAGATTTGAACCCCTGCCCCCTGCGCCAGTTCCTCAGCCATCCATTCATCTGCCAAATCATTCTTTTCTTATCCTCACTGGCAGGTGGCACAAGCAGTAATCCAGATATTACTACCCTGGAGGTCCTGTTTCTCAGCTTTCTACCTGGCTCCCTAAAATATCTCCTCAGGACCTCCTCACTTTGTCTCCCTGTGTCATTGGTTCCAATATGTCCCAAGACTTCTGGTTGCTTGCCGCCGCCCTTGAGAATAGACACATAGAACCATAGGAAACCTACAGCACAATCCAGGCCCTTCGGCCCACAGAGCTGTGCCGAACATGTCCCTACCGTAGAAATTACTAAGCTTACCCATAGCCTTTTATTTTACTAAGCTCCATGTACCTATCCAAAAGTCTCTTAAAAGACCCTATCGTATCCACCTCCACCGCCGTTGCCGGCAGCCCATTCCACGCACTCACCACTCTCTGCGTAAAAATACTTATCCTGATGTTTCCTCTGTACCTACTCCCAAGCACCTTAAACCTGTGCCTTCTTGTGGCAGCCATTTCAGCCCTGGGAAAAAGTCTCTGACTGTCCACACGATCAATGCCTCTCATCATCTTTTACACCTCTATCAGGTCACCTCTCATCCTCCATCACTTAAAGGAGAAAAAGGCCGAGTTCACTCAACCTGTTTTCATAAGGTGTGCTCCCCAATCCAGGCAACATCCTTGTAAATCTCCTCTGCACCCTTTCTATGGTTTCCACATCAATGCCAGAATGCCACGGACCCGCCCAAGACTTCACTGATCCTGGCACCAGGGAAGTAACAATGCATGTGGGTGTGTCTGTTGCGCCCACAGAACCTCATCTCTGTTCCTCTGAGTAAATCTCCTCTTCACCTCTCTGCCCTTCTGAGCCACAGCAGCAGACTCCGTGCCAGAGACCTGGTCGCTGTGGCTCCCCCCGGTACGTTGTCTCTTGTCTCCCTCAATAGTATCTGTAAGGTTGTATACTTAAGGGGAATGGCCATAGGTGTTCCTTGCAATGGCTGTGCATTTCCCCTCCTCCTGCCAGTCACCCATTTACCTGTCTTCTGCAACCCAGGGGTAACTACCTCCCTGCAGCTCTGGTCTATTACCCCCTCATTCTCCCATATGAGTTGAAGGTCGTCAAGCTGCAGCTCCAGTTCCTTATTACGTTCTCTCCGGAGCTGCAACTGGATATCTCCGAGACTTCCCACATCCCGCACAGAGTACCAAACACTGCCCCTGGAGCCATTCTCACTAAACTACTACACCCTAGCAGATGAGGAATGAAGAAATAAGGACAGAAAGAGAGTAACTTACAAGCTGCTTTACCTCACCCAAGCCACTCTAAAGACTGGCACGCTCACAAGATGGCCGCTCCACTTGCACTTGAACTATTCTTATTGGCCCTTTCTGATGAATCCCTCTTGCTGATTGGTTGCGGCTCAACTCATAGAAACTTACGTGAAACTCTGCCTTTAAAATCTCGATCACCTTCTTGAATAAAAAGTACCTCTTCTTACGCACCATGATTGTATCGATAGAGTAACTGTAAGGAGACCTTTTCCACTGAGGTTGGGTGGGACTACAACCAGAGGTCATGGGTTAAGGGTGAAAGGTGAAAAATTTAAGGGGAACATGAAGGAAGACTTCTCCACTCAGAGAGTCGTGAGACTGTGGAACAAGCTGCCAGCACAAGTGATGCTTACAAGCGTATTTTTAATGCTTAAGAGTAGTTCAGAAAGGTACATGGATGGTAGGGGTATGGAGGGCTATGGTTCAGGTGCAAGTCGATGTGACTAGGCAGTTTAAATGGTTTGGTATGGACTAGATGGGCCGAAGGACCTGTTTCTGTGCTGTACTTTTCTATGACTCTTTGAGTCCTGATGAAGGGTCTCGGCCCAAAATTACTGTTTATTCCAGTCTGTACAGAACAGCCTGACCTGCTGAGTTCCTCCAGTATCGTGAGTGTTTCTCAACCCAAAACATCAGCTGTTTATTCCAGCCCATTCAGAGCCACTGGACCTGCTGAGTTTCTCCCGCATTACATGTGTGTTTCTCGGCCCAAAACAAAAGCCGTTTATTCCTCTCCATGCAGAGCAGCCTGACCTGCTGAGTTTCTCCAGCATTTAGTGTGTGTTCCTGTCTTTTAAGAATGCTTGTAGTTCCCTCTTTGGTTGTGGTGTTGGGTCTGATGCGTCTGTGATTGTCAGAGTATTTTCTTACCTAGTCAATTCTGAGATGCGGAAATGCATTTACTGGAACTTGATACAGATCGGGTCACTTGCAGTTGATTCTGTTTGCCCTTGCTTGCTTTGGGCACTGTAATGTGTGATCAGACCTGAGTCTCCGTTCTTTAAGACATTGGTCAGAAGGCTGCAGCTCTGGATATGGTCATTATCATTTACCTGCTTACTGATTGTTTATTGAAGGTTTAAGATAGAGGATGTCCCTCCAGTAGTGAGTTTGTTTTCTTTTTTACTGGGTCTCATTTGTAGTAAATTCTGCAGGTGCTGGAACTGCAAAACAACACACACACAAAATGTTTATTCTATTCCCCACTCTGGCCCCTTAATCACTTCTCACCTGCCTATCATCCCCCCCCCGCCCTCGGGTTCCCTCCTCTTTCCTTTTCTCCTATGGTCCACTCAACCTGTCCTATTAGATTCCTTCCTTTTACCTTTCCCAATCACCAGGCTTCACCTATCACCTTCTAATTAGTCCTCCTTCCCCTTCCCACCCCCCCACCGCCTTTTTGTTCTGGTATCTTGCCCCCTTCCTTTCCAGTTCTGATGAACAGTCTCGTCCCGAAGCGTCGACTATTTATTCATTTCCATAGACGCTGCCTGATCTGCTGAGTTACTCCGGCATTTTGTATCTGGTTTATAGGATGCTGTGATTGATTTTATAAGATTCCTGACATCTACTGTCAGCTTACTATAAGGTAGCGGTTACTAGGCACTTTCTGATTCAGTCGGGCAAAGAAAGCCTTGGCTGGTTAGTGGCTGTGCTCAATTAGATTTCTTTGGTGATTTTGGTGACTAAGTCAAGATCTGGTTAAGGTCTAACTTTTTCACTCTTCTGACAGTATAATTTATTCTGCGGCATGTTAACAGAGTGGATAGCACAACACTTTACAAAATTCAAAGTAAACTTATTATCAAAGTACATAAATGTCACCATGTAAAACCCTGAGATTCATTTTCTTCAGGGCATTCACATGGAACATGGAACATAGAAGTCTTCAGCACAATACAAGCTCTTTGGCCCACAATGTTGTACTGGCTATGTAACCTATTCTAGAAACGGCCCAGAATTACCCTACCGCGTAGCCCTCTTTTTATCAGAGCTCCACGCGTCCACCACCGTCACTGGCCTTGCATTCCATGTACCCACACTCTCTTTGTGAAAAACTTACTCCTGACACCTCCCCCCCCCCACCTGTACCTGCCTTCGAGCACCTTAAAACTATGCCCCCTCATGTTAGCCATTTCAGCTCTGGGGAAAAAGCCTCTGGCTATCCACAGTAGAACAAAAAACAATAGAATCAATGAAAAGCTACACCCAAGGATTGGCAACCAATATGGAAAAGAAGACTTTTTGTGTCAATAGAAAAAAAGACTATTAATAAATAATACTGAACATGAGTTGTAGAATCTTTGAAAGTGAGTCCATAGGTTGTGGAATCAGTTCAGTGTTGAGGTGAGTGAAGTTATCCACTCAGGTTCAGGAGTGTCACTGATCGGGGTTCAATTTCCGCTGCTGGTTAAGGAGTTTTTGTTTTCTCCCCGTGACCACGTGGGTTTCCTCTGGGTGCTCTGGTTTCCTCCCATATTCAAATGACATACGGTTAGGGTTAGTAAGTTGTCGGCGTTCTACTGGTGCTGGGAGCGTGGTGACACTAGCCGGCTGTCCCCATCACGTCCAGGGACCGTGGTCATTGAAACAAATGATGCATTTCACTGGATGCTCAGTGGCCACTTTATTGGGTACACTCGCATACCTCATTAATGCAAATATCTAATCAGGTAGTCGTGTGGCAGCGACTCAATGCATAAAAGCATGCAGTCACAGTGAAGAGATGCAGTTGTTGTTAAGACCAAACATCAAAATGGGGAAGAAATGTGATCTAAGTGACTTTGACCATGGAATGATTGTTGGTGCCAGATGGGGTGGTTTGAGTATCTCGGAAACTGCTAATTGCTTGGGGCTTTCATTTACAACAGTCTCTATAACCATATAACCATATAACAATTACAGCATGGAAACAGGCCATCTCAGCCCTTCTAGTCCGTGCCAAACTCTTACTCTCACCTAGTCCCACTGACCTGCACTCAGCCCATAACCCTCCATTCCTTTCCTGTCCATATATCTATCCAATTTAACTTTAAACGACAACATCGAACCTGCCTCAACCACTTCTGCTGGAAGCTCGTTCCACACAGCTACCACTCTCTGAGTAAAGAAGTTCCCCCTCATGTTACCCCTAAACTTTTGCCCTTTAACTCTCAACTCATGTCCTCTTGTTTGAATCTCCCTCACTCTCAATGGAAAAAGCCTATCCACGTCAACTCTATCTATCCCCCTCATAATTTTAAATACCTCTATCAAGTCCCCCCTCAACCTTCTACGCTCCAGAGAATAAAGACCCAACTTGTTCAACCTTTCTCTGTAACTTAGGTGATGAAACCCAGGTAACATTCTAGTAAATCTTCTCTACTCTCTGCAATTTATTGACATCTTTCCTATAACTCGGTGACCAGAACTCTAGAGCAAGGGTTCCTAACGTGGGATCCACGCACCGCTTGGTTAATAGTACTGGTCTGTGGCGTGAAGGAAGTTGGCAGCCCCTGATCCAGTGTTTACAGAGGACGGACAAAGAACAGAAAGCAGCTAGTGAACAGCAGATCTGTGGGTAAAAAGTGCCTTGTTAATGAGAGAGGTCAGAGAGAATGGCCAGACCAGTTCAAGTTGACAGAAAGGCAACAGTAACTCAAGTAACCACACGTTACAACAGTGGTGGGCAGAAGAGCATTTCTGAATGCATAGCACGTTGAAGCTTGAAGTGGATGGGTTTGAACGTACGTTCGAATGCTGTTCACAGACTTCAGTTCAGCATTTAACACAACCATTCCTCAGCACTTAATTGGAAAGCTGAAACTGCTGGGCCTGAACACCTCCCTCTGCAACTGGATCCTAGACTTCCTGACTGGGAGATCTCAGTCAGTCTGGATCGGGGGCAGCATCTCCAACACCATCACGCTGAGCACGGGGGCCCCCCCAGGGCTGTGTGCTCAGTCCACTGCTGTTCACTCTGCTGACCCACGACTGCTATAACACACAGCTCGAACCACATCATCAAGTTCGCCGATGACACGACCGTGGTGGGTCTCATCAGCAAGAACGATGAGTCAGCATACAGAGAGGAGGTGCAGCGGCTGACGGACTGGTGCAGAGCCAACAACCTGTCTCTGAATGTGAACAAAAGAGATAGTTGTTGATTTCAGGAGAGCACGGAGGTACCACTCTCCGCTGAACATTGACGGCTCCTCTGTTAGATCGTTAAGAGCACCAAATTTCTTGGTGTTCACCTGGTGGAGAATCTCACCTGGTCCCTCAACACCAGCTCCATAGCAAAGAAAGCCCAGCAGCGTCTCTACTTTCTGCGAAGGCTGAGAAAAGTCCATCTCCCACCCCCCCATCCTCACCATGTTCTACAGAGGTTGTATTGAGAGCATCCTGAGCAGCAGCATCACTGCCTGGTTCAAAATTGCACCATCTCAGATTGCAAGACCTTGCAGTGGATAGTGAGGTCAGCTGAGAAGATCATTGGGGTCTCTGTTCCCGCCATTACAGACATTTACACTACACGCTGCACCTGTAAAGCCAACAGCATTGTGAAGGACCCCACGCACCCTTCATACAAACTCTTTTCCCTCCTGCCATTTGGCAAAAGGTACCGAAGCATTTGGGCTCTCACGACTAGACTGTGCAACAGTTTCTTCCCTCAGGCCATCAGACTCCTCAATACCCAGAGACCAGACTGACATCTACATCATTTATTATTATATTGTAATTTGTCCTCTACTGTGCCTATTATCTTGTTTATTATTTATTGTACTGCCCTGAACTGTTTTGTGCACTTTATGTAGTCCTGTGTAGGTCTGTAGTCTAGTGTAGTTTTTGTGTTGTCTCACTTAGTCCAGTGTAGTTTTGTGTTGTTTCATGTAGCACCATGGTCCTGGAGGAATGTTGTTTCATTTTTACTGTGTACTGTACCAGCAGTTTATGGTCGAAATGACAATAAAAAGCGACGTGACTTGACTTGACTTACGGCAGCAGACCACGAATGTACACTCGGTGGCCACTTTATTAGGTACAGGAGGTATCTAATGAAGTGGGCACTGGGTATATGTTCCAATGTGACAAAGAGCTCAAGTTGGTCTCTCTTATTTAACGTGTTGTTGGAGGAAATGCACGGTGAGTTCTTGCCCCTCGTGCTGGTGGATGGAGAGTGAAGCATGGCGGCATTGGTGTGTAGGTGCTGTTGAGTATTGGACCTCCGTCACAGGGGAAAAGGAGACTTTTAACTTCAGTGCAGCTGGCACCAGTGAACAACCCACGTGAGGATCTGCAGCTCCAATCTCACGCTGTTTATTGTTGGCTACAGCTGCAATGAAAAACTTGCTTGGAGCAGCATTATAGGCACAGACTCAAACCGCAGCACGCAGGGCATAAGTTATACACAAGTCATACGAAACAGTGAAGGGAAAAGACTGTTAAACAAGGCCCCAGTGCAAAAAAAGCCAGAATCAGAGACATCTCTATGGTAGTCTAAGTGGTGGTCCATTACTGAGACGTTACTGGAATTATGCAGGTCAGTTGAATTTTATCTGCTATCCATGATCAGTCCTGTGGGTATCACCTTTCTCTGCCTTGACCCATTTACTGTTGGGTGACACAGCACGGTAACATAGCAGTTAGGAATCTGCGCAGGCGATGAAAAACTAGGGTTCAATTCGAGCTGCTGTCTGTATGGACTCTGCACGCTCTCCCCGTGACCGCATGAGTTTGCTCCGGGTGCTCCGGTTTCCTCCCACATTTCCGAGACGTACGAGTTAGGGTCAGTAAGTTGTGGGCGCGCTGTGTTTGCCGTCAGGAGCCTGGCGACACTTGCAGGCTGCCCCCAGCGCAGCTTCTAGCCAAGTCAGTTTTCGACGCAAACATCACTTTCCACTGTATGTTTCGATGTACGTGTGACAAAGCAAATCTAATCTTTATCATTGTCATTGCTTGTCTCTGTGAATTTCAAACTGTGCTGCCTTCATGCCAACATCTCATCTGTCCATTGTCCATTATCCTTGTGCCCACGGACCGGCACTGACTGAGTTATGCATTGCCTGGATCTCCCACCTCCCCACAGTCAGAGCCACATGCAGACAGCACCTGGGGTTGGTCCGTGGAGCTGAGAGGCAGCAGCCCTACCTACTGAGCTGCCCAATCTCGTGAATCTTCACTGCACTCCCTGTATTGTAATCGTGCCTTTCCTTGGTTAGAGAGACCAGATACCTCCCTATCTGCATATCCTGGTGAGTTTCCTTCTTGGGGTATGTAGTCCAAGATGGTGCACAGTGCTGTGGTCTTGCCAGTAATTGCTCAGGTCACACCAGATTTACAACACTGCTCTATTTTGTCCTGCCCTCTGTACTACGCTCACAATCGACTCGATCTTCCCCACTGTGAGGCCGATATAACAGAGAGACATGGATGAAAGAAAAGTGGAGGGTTATGTTCTATGCAGGAGGGGACATAGGTTCACATGAGTGCTGGGAGACAGAATTGGATTTGAGGTACAGACTCGGTGGGTTTAAAGGCCTAATCCGTTGGCGTATGACATTTTGAAAGACGGGTATGTGGATAGGAAAGGTTTAAACAGATCCTGGCCGAACGCGGGCAAAACCAGGACTGACTAGTTGTGGCGGATATTTTGGTCAGTATGGACGAGTTGGGCAGAAGGGCCTGTCTCCGTGCTGTTTAACTCTTTTAGGATTTGCAGAAATTTCTGACAAGTGTCACACACGCTTCACAAGATTCAAGTTTACTCGTGTTTACATCTCAGTATACAGTGGAAAATGTGTTGTTTGCATTAACAACCAGCATACCCAAGGGCGTGCTGGGGTTGGGGTGGGGAAGGGGTGGGATAGCCTGCAGTGTCGTCAGACATTCTGCTGTATTTATCGTTCGTATTCCTCAATCTGTCACGGTTGTACGCCCTGAGACCAAGATAGGTATGATGGTGATCTTCCCCACCAGCTCCCTCAAACAGTATAAATCACAATTGGACCTCACTTGAGTGATGTTGATTGAGACTTGAATGTCGACTCAGTACACTCCCCCTGCACCGTAGAGTGTTGGAATTATTTTAAATACGCTCGGGAGTGCTGTTTCCTTCTCATCGGCATTTCCAACTGCAGCCGTCCCTCAGTTTCTCCTGCTCCAGGATTTGAACACTCAACCTTCTGACTAAGGATCAGGGGCACACGCTGACACCAGCATGTCTGTCTGTCACTCAGTGTACTTGCAGGTGAATCCTCCCGGCTTTAACCGTGAGGTGTTGCAGAGGTTTCAGTGGTGAGTTGTGTGGAAGAGAAGCTGCAAGGTGTCAGACCGTAGCACCCTACAGAGGAGAGTAGAATCCCCTGGGAGGACCACCAGCGTCTCCCTCTGCCCCCCCCCCATCTATGACAGTTACTGGGAGCGTTGTAGCCAAAGGGCTCAAGGCACCGTTGAGGATCCCTACCACCCATCCCACAAACTCTGACCCACTACTGTCCAGGAAGGAGGTACAGGAGCATCAGAACTAGGACTGCCAGACTGGTAACAGCTTTCTCCCTCAGGGTGTGAGACTAATGAATACCCTGCCACCACTGAGCTCTCATCACTAGTACAGCAGACAGTTTAGTGTTTACCTGTTCCATGCACAGGTACACTATTTGAATTCTAATTTATTAACTAGTATCTGGTAATATTTTTGTTTATGTGCTGTGTATGATATATACATAGAACAGTACAGCACAGAAACAGGCCCTTCGGCCCACAGTGTTGTGCCATTCCAGCTAAAAAGCCCCTGAGAACTACCTACTTACAAAATATCCATGTTCCCCCATCTTCCTCACGTTCCTGTGCCTATCTAAATATCTCTGAAAAGCTTCTGATGTACTTGCCTCTACCAGCATACCAGGCAGCGCATTCAAAGCATCTACCATTCTCTGAGTGAAAAAACTTACCCCTCACATCCCCTTTGAACCTTCACACTCTCACCTTTCGATGCATGTCCTCTGGTATTAGACATTTCAACCCTGGGTAACAGGGACTGCCTGTCCACTCTTATCTATGCCTCTCATAATCTTATAAATCTCTACCAGATCTCCCCTCGGCTTCCAGTGCTTCAGAAAAAACAACCCAAGTTTGTTTAACCTTGCATGCCCTCTAAACCAGGCAGCTTCCTGGTCAACCTCTTCTTCACTCTTTCCAAATCCTCGACATCCTTCTTGTAGTGGGGTGACCAGAACTGTATGTAATACTCCAAATGACTACAGTCTTGAACTCTGAGCTCATCGAGTCACAATGCTATTCTTGGATAAAACAAGCTTCCTGTTTTACAGAACAGTGAAACTGATAATTTGACATGCTCGGGCTTTTACAGATCGTACTGTTCAGCTTGTTGAATGGTATTCCGATGAATAACACCAGCATTTTTAATTCAGTGCAGGTGGTGGTTAGTTGTATAAGCCGCTGGTCACATCACAGGTTCTGGTTATGTGATCACTGACAACATGCAGACAATCTCTGAAGAGTATTGATAATGGCTGAGGTCTTGTAATGACACTGCTCAGAAGAAGGCAATGGCAAACCACTTCTGTAGGAAAAAAAAATTGCTAAGAACAATCATGGTCAAGACCATGTCATAGCGATGAGTGAAAGGGAAATAAACATGTTTATTTCTCTTGATAAACACTGGCCGACTTGCTGAGTTCTTCCAGCATTTTGTGTGTGTTGCTAAGATTTCCAACATCTACAGAATCTCTTGTGTAAAGGATTTTGCACTTTCCTCACGTATTTATATTTGACAACAAATTTCATGATATTTGTCAGGGCTAGTACACCTGAAGCCTTAATTCCCTGGTCTTCCAGACGTTACACAACAGAGCTGTACATTACGTGTTCCAGTGAGATTAAGGGGAGTGCAGGTGTGCTTTGAACCCTAACCCTGGAGAGTCTAGAGGGAGTGTTGGAATCAGCACTGGCGAGCCAGGAGTTGAACCACTGGGATTTCCAAAGAGTAGGTTACTGTATCATTGAAAGGTGGCACAGTGGAATAGCGGTTAGGCTAAGGCTTTACAGCAGCTGCGATCAGAAGGTAGTTGAATTCCCGCCGCCTGTTGTAACGTGAACAGAATTACTGGAGAGACACTGAAGATGGTGGATGTAGAAGTGTTTTATTCAACAAGAACGAGCAGCAGGCATCATATTGAGACACTTGGAGGATGAGGCCTCCCGACCCAATTTTATTTGTGCTAAAGATCAACGCAGCAGCAGGACAGTTCTCTGGTTACATTGTATCTACAATGCTTCTTTTGAATTACATATAGTTTTCACACACCTACTTCGCACCCACACTCTGGACACCCAAAATGAATATTAATCAGCATCATCTGGTTGTCAATCAACTCGAGAACACAGCTTCAGAATGACTGTTGTTTCAGGGCTGCATTTTAAATTCAATCCACGCTCATGTCTGAAGATTGGTTGCTGGTGCAAACAATATTTGCTATATACCCTAACTGCAGAATATGCCCTAACTGTGTTCTTCCATCGTCGACGTCGATAAGGACCTCGACACCATTATGATGGTGTCGAGACTAGCACGTGATTTGGATTTAAGTGAGGGAGAGTTGCGCAGCGTCAGCCTCACTCTGTCTTCCCAGTTCCCATCTGGATCCAGTGGCAAGACAGGGTCGAAACGGCTGGAGATGGGACTAGGCGCAGTGGATGACCAGGACGTCTTCTGTGTCTTGTCCTGCTCTACACGTTCCACAATGCTTGCAGAGACCTCCTTCTTGACTGTTGGATCTTCCATTGGTCTTGTCCGCTCAATCCACCGTAGTCTGTCTTCACATGCTGGGATAGACAACTCCCTGTCTCACCGAGGGTTTGAGACCCGTCGGCTACCCTCAGCTGGTTTAGCCGGCTTGTCGAAGCTGTTGCCTGGGGTGTGGTCGCTGTCGCATGCAAACAGCTACGAGGAGCCACAGGTGAGAGCTGAGTGCCAGGTGGGGACCAAAGGTGGACTAACCGCCTTGAAAAGGACGCGACATGTTCCCCCACCAGAGGTGCTACCGCTCCCTGACACCCCATACACCCCATTCCCTAACACCACTGTCTGTAAGGAGTTTGTACATTTTCACTCTGATCACGTGGTTTCCTTTGGGTGCTCTGGTTTCTTCCCACGTTCCTAGATGTACGTGTGAAGGTTAGTAAGTTGTGGCCAGAGGCATGATGACACTCGCAGGCTGCCCCCAGCACATCCTTGGACGGTGTTGGGACTTTGTTGCAAATGATGCATTTCACTGTTTTACCGTATGACAAATGAGGCTAATCTCTAATCCTTAAGAATTGCTGCCGCTTTGCGGGCACAAATTAGATGCCCTGCTCCTCTCCATGTTATTTCAGTGACAGCACACCACAAGATGGGCGGCACGGTAGCATATGACTAGCATAACGCTTTACAGCACCGGCAATCAGCGTGTCAAAGGTTACAGGGAGAAGGCAGGAGAATGGGGTTAAGAGGGATAATAAATGGTGGTGCAGATTGGATGGGCTGAATGGCTTAATTTGCTCCTGTGTCTTTATGGTGTTACTCAGCTATACATATTAGGGGCAATTTAATGCGGCCAATCACCCTGCTAGCCCACAGGTCCTTGGGATGTGGGGAAGAAACAGATCGCCTGGAAGAAGGCCACGTGGTTATGGGGAGTAGGTGCGGCTTGTTACGGGGAGAAGATTCAAGCAGTGCCAGAGGTCAGAGCTGAGCCCAGGTGCTGGAGCAGAGAGAAAGCAGCTGGAGCTGCCCATACTATAGCTTCTGGTTTGCAGGGACACTGTGTGGGGTCTGTTTTGGCACTGGCACATCATTAACTTACAAAGGTTTGTCTGTTCTGTACAGGGAATAAAGTGTGTTGAAGATGTCCAAGAAGCCTCCGAGTAGGCGGGGTATTACGTTTGAAGTGGGCGCTCGCCTCGAGGCACGAGATCGACTCAAGAAATGGTGAGTGTTGTGGGTTGTTCTGCTCAAAACCTAAGGCCTTGCACAAAAGTAAGATTGGCTCCTGTCAGAAAGTAAAGTACTCACTGCGATATATATTTTTTCCCAATCTGCACAGTCAGTTCATCTACCCTGTCTTGACGTTCGAAGTTAAAATTTATTTGAATCCTGCTTTGTATACAGCTGTTTTTCACAAGTGAGAGCTGCATTCAGCATCAGAATTATCACTGCACGCACAAAATGCTGGACAAACTCAGCAGGTCAGGCAGTATCTATGGAGAGGAATGAACAGTCAATGTTTCGGGCCGAGACCCTTCATCAGCAGAATTTGCTGAGTTCCTCCAGCATTTTGTGTGTGTTATTCTGGATGTTCCTGTGTTGATACACCGAGTAAAAGGTATGTCCTGGGTGGTAGGGGTCCTTAATCCTTCAACTCTTTCAGGTTTTAAAGGTTCGATAAATTTTTCTAAGAAACTAGGGCAAGTTGCAGGAGGAGGGGTAAGTAGAAACTGTTTTTGTAGTTTGTAGAGTGTAGGTCAGTGGAATGTGGGTGCAGAATATTAGAGTCAGATCTTTCAATGGTAAAATCAGGAAACACTTGAGAGCACATACATATACGCACTGTGGACAGTTGTAAGGTTTCCACAAATAGCATGTCAGTCAATATGAGGTAAACTGAATATTGAAAGGCCAAGATAGAGTGGATATGGAGAGGATGTTTTCTGTACTGGGGGAGTCCAGGACCAGAGGGCACAGCCTCAGAATACAGGGATCTCCCTTTAGATGAGGAGGAACTTCTTCAGTCAGAGGGGGTTGAATCTGTGGAATTCATTGCCATAGTCAGCTGTAGAGGCCAAGTCATTGGGAATATTTAAAGCAGAGGTTGATAGTAGGGGTGTCGAAGGTTACGGGGAGAAGGCAGGAGAATGGGGTTGAGAGGGATAATGAATCAGCCATGATGGAATGGCGGAACAGACTCAATGGGCAGAATGGCCTAATTTTGCTCCTGTGTATTATATGCGTTTCTGTTTGTGTTTAGTATACACAATGCAGTGTGTCAGTGAGGTCCTTGTTACATCGAGACTGCTGATTGAGTCATGCATTTCCCCTGGGCAGAAGTTCTCTGAACCTGTTTTTTTTTTCAGATTTCTCCTGTCCTTTTCTCTTGATTAGTAAGGGCGCCAGAGGTTGGGGGGGGGAGGTGGGGAGGCAGAAGAAAGGGCTTGAGAGGGATAATAAATCAGCCATGACTGACTGGTGGAGCAGACTAATTAGGCCGAATGGCCTAATTCTGCTCCTGTATCTTATGGTCCTATTAACCAAGTCTGCTGCTCAGCTGCACGTTCACAATGGTGTGTGACAGGAACAGTGATCCCTTGTCCCCATCTCTGTGTTAACACGCAAGGGTGTCCTGGGATTGTGAAATAGTAACGTTATTCAACCAGACGTTTTTACTTTTGAGTCACTGTCTGTAGTTCTGAACACCAGTGGGACATTGTAAATCAAATTAGTAACTGAATGAGAAGTGGGTGATACTGAAACATTTATCTATGACATTTTATTTCAAAGTTCAAAGTACCCTTATTATCGAAGTATGTATACCTTTTACAATCTTTTGAGATTCGTCTCCTAACAGGCAGCCACAAAACAAAGGCACACAAAAAATATATAAATATATATATAAAAAATAAAACAACCCATAAAAAAAAGAACATCGAACACCTGATGTATAATGAAAAAAGAAACCTCATGCAGACAGTAACCACAACCAAATAGTGTTTCTGAGCTGAAGTCTGTAAAGGGAGTCCTATAGTTCAGCACAGAGCTGAGTAAATGGCGTGGAGCACTGACCTGAACTGTCCCCCACCTCGCCTTGGGGCCCCTCCACCCTGACCTTTTCAATCTGACCACCATTGGGTTCTGTTGCTTAGAGCATGGATCTGAACCGGCCCGTTTCTCGCCTCGGACTGCGACACCCTGACTTTTTCAATCTGGTCCCTTGCCTCGGACCTCGAAACCCTGACCTTTTCAATCTGGCTGATCATTAGGTTCTGCAGCTTAGAGCAGGGATCTGAACCAGCCCATTCCTCACCTCAGACCTCGACACCCTGATCTTTTCAAACTGGCCTGGCGCTTAAATTTCTGTCCATACAGCAAGTTTTGCCGCTTGGAAATGCCAGATTTCACTGCCTTGATTCGGTCTGTAAATCTCTGTCCAAACATTGTGTCCAGTAGCATTGACACACTCTGGGGCCTGGACCCCAGGGCTTCGATTTGGCCTGTGCCTGACCTTTCCCATGCTCTTGTCGACAGGCCCTCTGCCTCACCTTGACTTGGTTCTGTCACATCAAATTGCCTGCAGGCCCAAAGGGAAGTTACTGACTATTACTTGCAATGATCGTTTGCATGAAAAAGTGTGGTTAACAAAGTATTAAGTTGCTTTCCCTGTTTTATTAGCTACCAGTCAGATGTTGCTGAGATTCACCAGCGCCACCTTAAACCAGCAGATTTTGTCTACATTAAAGATGATTTATAAGTAGAAGGGAAGCGAGAAGGACTGAGTGCAGGCAGGTTATACTGGATGACAAATTTTTTCAAAAATGTTGCTTCCTCAGACAGTTTTCCTGATTATGATTGAAACATATAAGATTATTAAGGAATTGGACATGCTAGAGGCAGGAAACATGTTCCCGATGTTGGGGGAGTCCAGAACCAGAGGCCACAATTTGAGAATAAGGGGTAGGCCATTTAGAATGCAGTTGAGGAAAAACTTTTTCCACCCAGAGAGTTGTGGATCTGTGGAATGCTCTGCCTCAGAAGGCAGTGGAGGCCAATTCTCTGGATGCTTTCAAGAAAGAGTTAGATAGAGCTCTTAATGATAGCAGAGTCAAGGGATATGGGGAGAAGGCAGGAATGGGGTACTGATTGTGAATGATCAGCCACGATCACTGTGAATGGCGGTGCTGGCTTGAAGGGCCGAATGGTCTACTCCTGCATCTATTGTCTGTTGATAGACCTCTAAAGAAGACAAATTTGAGAGTTGTACACTTTGATAATAGGTGAACCTTTGAGCCTCTTTAAGCTGAACACAAATATAATTTCAGAGTACTTGTATCACGTAGGAATTTGGAGAAACAAAAAAATTAACTTTTATTGAATGTAATATGTTTAATTGTATAACAGTGCTGATGCTTTGCAATAGTTCAACTAAGCTAAAAATTTTTGTTGATGATTTTTCTTTGTACTCAGTGTCTGAGGCTTCTCGCTTAAGTGTCCAACAATAATCAGCCAGCACTGATGGATTCCAGTTGCCCTGATATTGTTTCTCCATGACCACAATGTCCTTGTGAAACCTTTCACCGTGCTCATCACTGACAGTGTCAAGATTTGTGGGGAATAAGTCTAAATGGGAATGCAGAAAATACATCTTCAGTAACATTTTGCACTTCATGGTTTTGAAGTTTGTTGTCAACCAGCTGCATGTAGTTTGGTGCTCTGTAGTTGTGAAGGAAACTTACAGCAACTTCCTTGAATACCTTCCGTGTGATTTTCTCCAGTCCCACTCGAAGTTCTTTGAATTGCCTGTCATTGATGACCTGTTTGATTTGTGGACCAACAAAAATGCCTTCCTTAACCCTGGCATCAGTTATTCTGATTTGAGTTATGAATTGAAATAACAAATACAGGCAATTTCAAAAAAAATGGTGTGTGGTAGGGAAATTTCATAGTGATTTCCATAATCCCCAGCCGAAAATCCCTAAGATACACCCAAAAGTATTCGGGAAACACAGTTTTTGTTGTCCATTATTATTCACATCAGGTCCAGTGAAATGTGGTGAAATAGATTGTTTGCTTTAACAACGAGCATATCCAAGGACAAGTGTCATCATATGTTGTGGCGCTGGCACAGTGCGCTCAAAATATTCTACAGAACAACACGACAGCAACAATAACCAGAAAACATGTTAACAACAGCAAAACAAGCCCATTTCCCACCCACCCACCCACCCACTCACGTACGCCTGATCCATTCCTGGGAACTGCTAATTTCTTCATAAGTCAGCAATGTCTGTTTTCTACAGCAACATGTCATATCATTGAACATAGGCTTTCTATCTTCCTTTGGTTTTATAGAACATTCACTCTAGCCCTACCCACACACAGAGAGCTGCTGCTCACTGGATGTTTTGTTTGCTGCACCATTCTCTGTAAACTAGAGACAGCTGTGTGTGGAGTTCAGCAGTTTCTGAGATACTCAAACCACGCCGTCTTGCACCAACAATCATTCCACGGTCAAAGTCACTTAGATCACATTTCTTCCCCATTCCGATGTTTGGTCTGCACAACAACTAAACCTCTTGACCACGTCTGTATGCTTTTATGCATTGAGATGCTGCCACATGATTGGCTGATTAGATATTTGCATTAATGAGCAGGTGACAGGTGTACCTAATAAAGTGGCCATTGAGTGTACATCAGAATACACGTCATTTGAGCTAACAGCCAACACACCTAAGGATGTGCTGGGGGCAGCCTGCATGTATCACCATACATTACGTGCCCACAATCCTCGGCAGAGCAGCGCAGAACACAATAGCAGCAGAACAGCCGCAGCAACCCACCCATTCATACATCCAGGCCATCAACTCCAGGACAGGGCTCAGGCCTCCAAAATCCAGTCTCGGCCTTCGGCCTTCAACTTATGGACTTCCAATTAACCTTTGGGCTCTGATTTTCCAGTATTGACCCCTGGACTAGCCAGTGACATCCCGAGAATAGGCTGGCACTGACCATGAACTTTGCTTTCCATGTGTTTCCCCACAGGTATACGGCACACATAGAGAAGATTGATTATGAGGAGGGAAAGGTATTGATTCACTTCAAGCGTTGGAACCATCGGTACGATGAGTGGTTCAGCTGGGATAGCGTGTATCTGCGACCCCTGGAAAGACCCCTCCTGCGGAAGGAGGGGGCTAAACTGGATGAACCAACTGTGGTGAGTTGCTAGTCACTTTCCACTCTGTTCCCCACTGGGGAAAGTCTTACAGCTTTAGTCAAATGTAGGAGGGATTCTCCACAGGAAACACAGAAACATCTCAGAGAATCACTAATGGTAATCGCCAATCAATAAAAAATGGAGAAAATGGTGATGGGTTGCACATTGATTTAAAAATCCTTTATTTGCCTTTAGCTCCCATTTATTTCTCCTAGACCAGGAGTTCGCATTGTTTTTCTGCTGTGGACCAGTACCGTTAAGCAAGGGGTTTGTGGACCCCAGGTTAGGAACTCCTGCTCTAGACTGATTAGTTGCAATGAACAAGCTTTCTCCAGTCATCTTTGGCTAGCCGCCGTCTCTTTTGTGCAGTGCTCATTGTCTCTACTGTATCGCAGACATTTTACTTGTTTTTCCAGATAGTGATAAGGAACTTAATTCTGATTATTTTATTGACGTACAGCGTGGAATAAGCCCTTCGAGCCATGCCGTCCAGCAAACCCCCAATTTAATCCTAGCCTAATCACAGGACAATTTACAGTGACCAATTAACCTACCAACTGGTACATCTTTGTACTGTGGAGGAAAGCGGGGCATTTGGAGGAAACCCACATGGTCACGGGGAGAACGTACAAACTACTTACAGGTGGTGGCAGGAATTGAACCCATGTCACTGGTACAGTAAACCGTTGTGCCAACCGCTATGATACCGTGCCGCTCCAGCTGGAACCCCCCCACTAATTCACCAGTACTCTCCCAGCTCTGTCTATAGCCTTGGAGCCCTCGGAACCTGCCATTCTTCCCAATTATGCTCCATCTCCTACTCCTCTCTCAAGGTCCCCATTGGGACCTATGCCTTTCAGCAATCATTTCGTCACTGTTGCTACCTTTAGCACGGTTCTCCTCTTTTTGATTTCCCTGAAATGCTTTGGGATCTTTTACCACCTTAAATTACAGAACAAGAGCATTCCGTCCATAAACACGAGATTCTACGGATGAAGGAAATCTAGAGTGACGTGCACGAGGTGCTGAAGAAACTCAGCAGGTCAGGCAGTGTCAGGGGAGGGGTATAAACAGTCGACGTTTTGGGCTGAGACCTTGATCAGGACTGGAAAGGAAAGGGGAAGAAACCAGCATAAGAAGGTGGAGGAGGGGAAGGAAGGTAATAGCAACTTCCTGCCTCTTCGAATGATTCCAGAATCCTCATGCAGTCCATCAAGGTGGGGCCATTTTTAACTTCTGGTAGTTTCTCCCCACTCCCCCTTCCCTCGTTTTCCATTTCAAGTCATAATATGGGTGCACAATTTTAAGTTGATTGGTGGAAAGTATAGAGGGAGATGTTGGAGGTAAGTTTATTTTTATTACAGAGTGTGTTGAGTATGTGGAGTGTACTGCCAGGGCAGTGGTACAGGCAGATACATTACGGACGTTTAAGAAACTGTTTGATAGGCTCATGGGTGAATGAAAACTGGTGGTGTCATATTGGATGGAAGGGTTAGGTTGCTCTTGGAGTAGATGAAGGGGTCAGCATGATATTGTTGTCCAGAAGGCCTGTACTGTGCTGCTTTATTCTGTTTTCCCTCCTCACCCTTTCTCTACTCCTCACCTGATAATGAACCCCTTTGAAGGTTCTTGGCTTGTAATGTTGACTCTTTATTCCTTCTCATAGATGCTGCCTGATCTGCCGAGTTTCTCCGGTATTTTGTGTGTTACTCTTTTCCTTACCTGCTCATTGCCTCCCTCTGGTGCCTCTCCTCCTTTCCTTTCTACCACTCCCCTCTTCTAACATATTCTTTCATCTCCAATCCTTTACCTCTTTCATCTATTCCCTTTCAGTTTCTTACTTCATCCCCTCTTCCCCACCCACCCACTTTCCCCCTCACCTCGACTCACCTATCAGCTGCCAGCTTGTACTCCTTCCTCTCTCTCACCTAATTATTCTGGCTTCTTTCCTCCTTCCTTTCCAGGCCTGATGAAGGGTCTCAACCTAAAATGTGACTGTTTATTCCCCTCCAGAGATGCTGCTGGCTTGCTGAGTTCCTCCAGCACTGTGTGTGTGTTTCTGTGTTGCTCAAGATAATCCAACATCTTCAGCATGTTGTTGCTTTTCCTGCTGTACAGCAGTTTGTCCAAGAGGTGGCGATGTTGTCTATGGGAAAATAAACAGCAACAAGTTGTTAGAGCTGACATTATGTATAAAACAACAGCAGCAAGTTTATCAGTCAGTGCCTTGGAAGCCAAGGACTCGCAGCAAAAGATGTATTTTTCTGTAAAGTCTATGCTTAGTAAGCAGGGTCTAATTAAACAGCCAAGAAAATCTGCTGATGCTGGAAATCTAAGTAAAACACACGAAATGCTGGAGGAGCTCAGCAGGTCTGGCAGCATCTGTGGAAAAGCATAAGCAGTCATTGTTTTGGGTTGAGAAATGCCGACTGTGTACTGTTTTCCATAGATGCTGCATGGCCTGCTGAATTCCTCCAGCATTTCGTGTGTATTAGTCTAGTCTAATTAAACAGTGCATTTTCGTATGGGTAAACAGATGGCAGTGTGGAATCTGGAGCGACAGACAATCTGCTAGAGTAACTCAGTAGTTCGAGCAATATCATTGGGGAAAATATTGTTACTGTTTTTGGTCCCGATCCTCCTGACTCCACCCCGTCACAGCCATTCCCTTTGTTCAGAATCAGAATCAGGTTTATTATCACCAGCATGTGACATGAAATTTGTTAGCTTAGTAGCAGCAGTTCAATGCAATACATAATATAGAAAAAAAAACACAAAGTAAGTCAATTACAGTATACGTGTATTGAATCGATTAAAGATTGTGCAAAAATCAGAAGTAATGTATATTTTTAAAAAAGTGAGGTGATGTCCAAAGATTCAATGTCCATTTAGGAATCGGATGGCAGAGGGGAAGAAACTGTTCCTGAATCGCTAAGTGTGTGCCTTCAGGCTCCTGTACCTCCTACCTGATGGTAACAGTGAGATATTTGGATTTTCAAAAGGCTTTTGACAAGGTCCCACACAGGAAATTAGTGAGCACACGGTATTGGGGGTAAGGTATTGATGTGGATAGAGAATTGGTTGGCAGACAGGAAGCAAAGAGTGGGAATAAACGGGACCTTTTCAGAATGGCAGGCAGTAACTAGTGGGGTACCGCAAGGCTCAGTGCTGGGACCCAGTTGTTTACAATATATATTAATGACTTAGACGAGGGAATTAAATGCAGCATCTCCAAGTTTGCGGATGGCACGAAGCTGGGCGGCAGTGTTAGCTGTGAGGAGGATACTAAGAGGATGCAGGGTGACTTGGATAAACAGCAGGAATTCTGCAGATGCTGGAAATTCAAGCAACATACATCAAAGTTGCTGGTGAACGCAGCAGGCCAAGCAGCATCTATAGGAAGAGGCGCAGTCGACGTTTCAGGCCGAGACCCTTCGTCAGGACTAACTGAAGGAAGAGTGAGTAAGGGATTTGAAAGCTGGAGGGGGAGGGGGAGATGCAAAATGATAGGAGAAGACAGGAGGGGGAGGGATAGAGCCGAGAGCTGGACAGGTGATAGGCAAAAGGGGATACGAGAGGATCATGGGACAGGAGGTCCGGGAAGAAAGACGGGGGGTGGGGTGACACAGAGGATGGGCAAGAGGTATATTCAGAGGGACAGAGGGAGAAAAAGGAGAGTGAGAGAAAGAATGTGTGCATAAAAATGAGTAACAGATGGGGTACGAGGGGGAGGTGGGGCCTTAGCGGAAGTTAGAGAAGTCAATGTTCATGCCATCAGGTTGGAGGCTACCCAGACGGAATATAAGGTGTTGTTCCTCCAACCTGAGTGTGGCTTCATCTTTACAGTAGAGGAGGCTGTGGATAGACATGTCAGAATGGGAATGGGATGTGGAATTAAAATGTGTGGCCACTGGGAGATCCTGCTTTCTCTGGCGGACAGAGCGTAGATGTTCAGCAAAGCGGTCTCCCAGTCTGCGTCGGGTCTCACCAATATATAAAAGGCCACATCGGGAGCACCGGACGCAGTATATCACCCCAGTCGACTCACAGGTGAAGTGATGCCTCACCTGGAAGGACTGTTTGGGACCCTGAATGGTGGTAAGGGAGGAAGTGTAAGGGCATGTGTAGCACTTGTTCCGCTTACACGGATAAGTGCCAGGAGGGAGATCAGTGGGAAGGGATGGGGGGGACGAATGGACAAGGGAGTTGTGTAGGGAGCGATCCCTGCGGAATGCAGAGAGAGGGGGGGAGGGAAAGATGTGCTTAGTGGTGGGATCCCGTTGGAGGTGGCGGAAGTTACGGAGAATAATATGTTGGACCCGGAGGCTGGTGGGGTGGTAGGTGAGGACCAGGGGAACCCTATTCCTAGTGGGGTGGTGGGAGGATGGAGTGAGAGCAGATGTACGTGAAATGGGGGAGATGCGTTTAAGAGCAGAATTGATAGTGGAGGAAGGGAAGCCCCTTTCTTTAAAAAAATGAAGACATCTCCCTCGTCCTAGAATGAAAAGCCTCATCCTGAGAGCAGATGCGGCGGAGACGGAGGAATTGCGAGAAGGGGATGGCGTTTTTGCAAGAGACAGGGTGAGAAGAGCTGTGCTATCTGGACTATTCCTCTTCTCACCCTGTCTCTTGCAAAAACGCCATCCCCTTCTCGCAATTCCTCCGTCTCCGCCGCATCTGCTCTCAGGATGAGGCTTTTCATTCTAGGACGAGGGAGATGTCTTCATTTTTTTAAAGAAAGGGGCTTCCCTTCCTCCACTATCAATTCTGCTCTTAAACGCATCTCCCCCATTTCACGTACATCTGCTCTCACTCCATCCTCCCACCACCCCACTAGGAATAGGGTTCCCCTGGTCCTCACCTACCACCCCACCAGCCTCCGGGTCCAACATATTATTCTCCGTAACTTCCGCCACCTCCAACGGGATCCCACCACTAAGCACATCTTTCCCTCCCCCCCTCTCTCTGCATTCCGCAGGGATCGCTCCCTACACAACTCCCTTGTCCATTCGTCCCCCCCATCCCTTCCCACTGATCTCCCTCCTGGCACTTATCCGTGTAAGCGGAACAAGTGCTACACATGCCCTTACACTTCCTCCCTTACCACCATTCAGGGTCCCAAACAGTCCTTCCAGGTGAGGCATCACTTCACCTGTGAGTCGACTGGGGTGATATACTGCGTCCGGTGCTCCCGATGTGGCCTTTTATATATTGGTGAGACCCGACGCAGACTGGGAGACCGCTTTGCTGAACATCTACGCTCTGTCCGCCAGAGAAAGCAGGATCTCCCAGTGGCCACACATTTTAATTCCACATCCCATTCCCATTCTGACATGTCTATCCACGGCCTCCTCTACTGTAAAGATGAAGCCACACTCAGGTTGGAGGAACAACACCTTATATTCCGTCTGGGTAGCCTCCAACCTGATGGCATGAACATTGACTTCTCTAACTTCCGCTAAGGCCCCACCTCCCCCTCGTACCCCATCTGTTACTCATTTTTATGCACACATTCTTTCTCTCACTCTCCTTTTTCTCCCTCTGTCCCTCTGAATATACCTCTTGCCCATCCTCTGTGTCACCCCACCCCCCGTCTTTCTTCCCGGACCTCCTGTCCCATGATCCTCTCGTATCCCCTTTTGCCTATCACCTGTCCAGCTCTCGGCTCTATCCCTCCCCCTCCTGTCTTCTCCTATCATTTTGCATCTCCCCCTCCCCCTCCAGCTTTCAAATCCCTTACTCACTCTTCCTTCAGTTAGTCCTGACGAAGGGTCTCGGCCTGAAACGTCGACTGCGCCTCTTCCTAGATGCTGCTTGGCCTGCTGCGTTCACCAGCAACTTTGATGTATGTGACTTGGATAAGTTAGGTGAGTGGGCAAATTCATGGCAGATGCAATTTAATGTGGATAAATGTGAGGTTATCCACTTTGGTGGCAAGAACAGGAAAACAGATTATTATCTGAACGGTGGCCGATTAGGAAAAGGGGAGGTGCAACGAGACCTGGGTGTCATTATACACCAGTCATTGAAAGTGGGCATGCAGGTACAGCAGGCGGTGAAAAAGGCAAATGGTATGCTGGCATTCATAGCAAGAGGATTTGAGCAGGAGCAGGGAGGTAATACTGCAGTTGTACAAGGCCTTGGTGAGACCACACCTGGAGTACTATGTGCAGTTTTGGTCCCCTAATCTGAGGAAAGACATCCTTACCATAGAGGAAATACAAAGAAGGTTCACCAGATTGATTCCTGGGATGGCAGGACTTTCATATGATGAAAGACTGGATGGACTAGGCTTATACTCTCTGGAACTTAGAAGATTGAGGGGGGATCTTATTGAAACGTATAAAATCCTAAAGGGATTGGACAGGCTAGATGCAGGAAGATTGTTCCCAATGTTGGGGAAGTCCAGAACAAGGGGTCACAGATTGAGGATAAAGGGGAAGCCTTTTAAGACTGAGATGAGGAAAAACTTCTTCACACAGAGAGTGGTGAATCTGTGGAATTCTCTGCCACAGGAAACAGTTGAGGCTAGTTCATTGGCTATATTTAAGAGGGAGTTAGATATGACCCTTCTGGCTAAAGGTATGGAGAGAAGGCAGGTACGGGGTTCTGAGTTGGATGATCAGCCATGATCATACTGAATGGCGGTGCAGGCTCGAAGGGCCAAATGGCCTACTCCTGCACCTATTTTCTATGTTTCTATGTAAAAGGGCATGCCCTGGGTGCTGGAGGTCCTTAATAATGGACGCTGCCTTTCTGAGACACCGCTCCTTGAAGATGTCCTGGGTACTTTGTAGGCTAGTACCCAAGATGGAGCCGACTAAATTTACAACCCTCTGCAGCTTCTTTCGGTCCTGTGCAGTAGCCCCCCCCCCCCCCATATCAGACAGTGATGCAGCCTGTCAGAATGCTCTCCAAGGTACAACTGTAAGTTTTTGAGTGCTTTTGTTGACGTACCAAATCTCTTCAAACTCCTAATGAAGTATAGCTGCTGTCTTGCCTTCTTTATAATTACATCGATATGTTGGGACCAGGTTAGAACCTCAGAGAGCTTGACACCCAGGAACTTGAAACTGCTTCCCTCCCCTGGTGCTCACTCCCCTTTAATGCATATTAAAACATTCCTCGTTTTGATGAAAAGTCATGGGCCTGAAAATTCACTCTGATTCTCTGTCCGTGGATGCTACCTGACCCATAGACCTTCAGGCGTAGGAGCAGAATTAGGCCATTCGCCCCTTGAACCTGCTTTGCTATTCCATCATGGCTGGCTGATTTATTTATTTATTGAGATAGATTGCGGAGTAGGCCTTTCCAGCCCTTCGAGCCACGCCGCCCAGCAATTCCCTGATGTAACCCTAGCCTAATGACGAGCCAATTTACATCTTTGGATTGTGGGAGGAGCCCGGAGCACCCGTAGGAAACCCACTTGGTCACAGGGAGCACGTACAAACGCCTTACAGGCAGCAGCAGGAATTGAACCCGGGTCACCTGTACTGTAAAGCATTGTGTTAACACTACGCTGCCCTCTCAACCCTATTCTCCTGCCATTTCCCCTAACCCTTTAATGCCCTGTCTAATCAAAAACCTATCACCCTCCACTTTAAATATACCCAATGACTTGGCCTCCATAGCCATCTGCAGCAATGAATTCCACAGATTTGCCTTCTCTGGCAAAATAAGTTCTCCCCTGATCTGTGTTCTAAAATGGCATCCTTCTATTCTGTGGCTGAGTCCTCTGGCCCTAGCCTCACCAAGTCACTTTCTGCCCTCAGAGTATGGGATAAATATCTCCTATTAAAAGTATCTTTGCCAGGAGATGCTGCTACCTGAGTAACCACTTTTCAAACTAAAAATAGAACCTGCCAGTTTGCAGCTAGCTGTACCATTATCCATTACTGTCACACTGAGGACAAAGATTACAAACAAACAAGAAATTGATGGATCTAACAAAAGCCATAGATAGCTGCCCCCAATTTCTAAAGTGGAAAGATAATGGGCCGTGGTGAACATCTGTGGTTGGTTTTTGCTAAGATATGAAAAGGGAGTTTTTGAAATAGCTAGACGCCATGGGTTAAGTGGGCGGGGGGGAAGAGCTGAAATGTTTAAGGAGAACATGAGGGGGAACAACTTCACTCAGAGAGTGGTGAGTGTGTGGAATGAGCTGACAGTGGATGTGGGTTCGATTTCAACATTTAAGAGAAATTTGAATGGGTGGATGGGAGGGGTATGAAAGACTATGGGACTAGAAAGGTTAATATGGACTAGATGGGCCGAAGGGCCTGTCTCTGTTCTATAGTGTTCTATGGCTATCTGGAATAGGTATCAAAAGGATATATCTTAGGGAAAACCACCCACAAACAAAATGCAGATGTTGATTGTTAAAAGAGGAGCATATAGTTATAACATATTAAATGTAATATTCTTACCAAAACTTTGTTGAAATTCTCAATAACAAGATAGAGTGCAACTGCAGTCACAACATCCATCACCATCGAGTGTCTCCTGCAACTTGTTTTTATTGCAGTATTGTTTTCTTTAAACTTTTGTATACGCTGTACAAGAGAGTGCAGCTCTCTGTGTTTTTCTTGGCATCAGTGGCAGCACATTTAATCTTGATTGTTTCTCCTGTGTTTAGGAGTTCCGGCCCAGTGAGCAGGTGCTGGCGTGTTGGTCAGATTGCAGGTTTTATCCAGCCAAAGTCATTTCAGTCAACAAGGATGGTAAGTGGGCGAGGTGACGCAGGCCCGTTCCGAGATTCTGCAGCTGCTGGAAATCCAGAGACAGACACACACACACACACACACACACACACACACACACACACACACACACACACACCCCTCCCCCCAGTCAGGCAGCATCTATGTAGGGGAATAGCCATCAGTGTTTTGGGCTGAGACTCTGTGTCAGCACTGAAAAGGAACAGGGAAGAAACCATAAAATAAAGCTGAGATCTTGAGTTTAAAGAGTCCTTGAAAGTCTGGCTTCTTTCGCCCTTCCTTTACAGTCTTGATGAAGGTTCCTGGCTTGCAAAGCTGACTGTTTATTTCTCTCCGTAGATATAGCCTGACCTGCTGAGTTCCTTCAGCATTTTGCGTGCGTTACTCTGGAACTGAGGGTTTTTTGTTGCTGAAAGCAGGGTGACTTTAAGATGGGAATAGAAGAGAGGGGAAGACAAGAGAGGGAGAATTGCGGGTAATGCAAGAGGAGGACCGAAAGGAAAGGAATTCAGAAGGGTGAGGCAGTTCTTAAAGGGGAGAGGCGGAGATTCTAAGGAAGGAGATTTGGGGTCTTTGCTTCTGAATGTGCCAGGGAGAGGGGAGCAAAGAAAATTAGGCATTTGCTAGAGCCTGGAACGTGCAGATATATGTTGGTTGGATACATGTGAAAAGATAACTAAGTTTATTAGTTCAGTAAGAGTTAAATAAATAAATAAGTTAAATAAGTAAACTAATTAAATAATAAGTTATATAAGAATAACAAGAACCAAATCTTTGTATTGAATGGCATACAGAAACAATTAATGGAACAAACACGCTTATCACCAGCAGAAGATATCTGCTGTCTCTGCATGGTGACATCTTTCTCAAAGTTCAAAGTAAATTTATTATCAAGAGGTATATATCTGTTAACATATTCTACCATGGGATTCATTTTCTTGCTGGCATTTACAGGAAATTTAAAAAAAAAAAGAAATTTATGAAAAACTATACACAAACGATGACTGATAAACAGCCAATGTGTAAAAGGAGACAATTGTGCAAAAACAATACTGAGATCTTGAGATGAGAGTCTTGGAAAATGAGTCTGCAGGTAGTGGATTCAGCTGAGAGTTGTGATGTGTGAAGTTATCCAAGCTGATTCAGAGACTGTTGGTTGTCGGGTAATAACAGTTCCTGAACCCACCCAGTAGTGTGGCACCTTTTGTACCAACATAAGACATAGAACGTACAGCACTAGACAGGTTATTGGGTCCACAGTGTTGGTGTCCTCTGTGCTCCATAGACCTCCATTCCCTTTGAATTCATGTGTTTATCTATAAACAACGTTCTCTCTGATTTTTATTTTACCCCCGCACAGACCAACCATTGCTCTGAGCAGGAAATTTTTCCATAGCTTGAAAACTTCATATGTTTGTGTTTTTTTGTAATATGCACACTATGAATATTTAGAATGAAGATTGAAAAATCACATACTTTTGACTTTATTAATTGAAGTGTATGATGAAATACACTACAACAAAGAAAATCTTTCACTTTTTTGTAAACTTTTTTCTCGTTTGCCTTCACTTCAGCTGCAGGGCAACAAAGGCTATACGCGGGGGAGCATTGCCGCACGTGCACGCAGCTTAGAGGCAACAAAGTCTACAACCCTTTTATACTCCACCAGACTGCCTGCTTTTCATTACTACCTCTGATAACCTATGCCAAGTACCTACCACCCTGATGATTTTTTTAAACCTACCCCTAACGTTACATATAAATTTCCCCACCCCAGCTGTAAAAGCGTGTCCTCATGTGTTTGACATTTCTACCATGGAGAAAGAATTCTGACCGTCCTATCTATGCCTCTCTAATTAAAAAAAAACACCTCTGTTAGGTCTCCCCTCAGCCTCTGATGCTCTAGAGAAAACAACCCAAGTTTGTACTATCTTCAAATACCTTCAACTCATTGGGAAGCAGGTGCAGAATCCTGAAGGCACACACTCAGCGATTTAGGAACAGCTTCTTCCCCTCTGCCATCCGATTTCTGAATGGTCATTGAGCCCATGATCACTACCTCAATGCATTTTTATTTCTGTTGTTTTGCACTAATTTTAATTATTTAATAGACAAAGGTATATACTGAATGTAATTGAGTTTTTTTCTCTATATTTATTTTTCATGTACAATTTCATTGTACTGCTGCCATAACGTGAACAAATTTCATGACATATGCTGGTGATATTAAATCTGATTCTGATTCTAATCCAGCCAGGCTGGATTAGGGGTTCCTTTAGTGGGGGGGGGTGGCTTTCAGGGCAGGGAGGGATTAGGATGATAGGGGATGGAGATGGGGAAGCAGTTCTAGGGGAGGGAGGGGCGTGGAGGTTAGGGTTGGGGTAGATTTAGGGGATGGGAGTGAGTGCCTGGTGGGCAGAGAGGGGCCTGGCGGAGAAGTCCTTCTGCACTCTCTCTGCATCCTCTCCATACCTGGGTGAGCAGGACTACACGCAATACCTAAAGTTCTTGTGGAGTGAGTCATTGTAGATCTGACTCCAGGTTGTGAGAACCTTTGTTGCTCGCAATGCAACATCGCCATTTCAAGCAGAGTTTGAATCTTACAGCAGGGGCTGGGGAATTTATACTGTTAATTGCAACACTGAAGAAACTGCTAAGTTGTCATACAACACCTTTTCTGTTCAGTGATCTAATTGTCGATAGTGTGGATTTTTTTATTTGTTAATTTTTTTGTGGTAATGTTACTTTTTATGTTGTGGGTGAGTTACAGTACTATGCACAATTCTTAGGCACGTATATATTGCTTGGGAGCCTAAGACATTTGCACAGTACTATAGTAATTAGAAATTTTATGTGTTGCACTGCCACAAAAAAACCCTAAATTTCATGACGTATGTGAGTGATGATAAGCATGATATGAGCCATCATTTCTGTGCGAGCTGAAGAGCAACCAGAGGCAAGAGTAAAGCCACCCACGGGGATTCTGGCACCTGCTCACGACTGACCAGCAGAAACAACTGAAGTTCCCACAGACCACCTTGACACCAGATGTCCTCCTGGTCTCGGACGCAGCAAAACACATCATCCTGCTGGAACTGAGACTAGACGTCCTCCTGGTCTCAGAGGCAGCAAAACACATCACCCTGCTGGAACTGAGACCAGACTTCCTCCTGGTCTCGGAGGCAGCAAAACACATCGCCCTGCTGGAACTGAGACCAGATGTCCTGCTGGTCTCGGACGCAGCAAAACACATCATCCTGCTGGAACTGAGACCAGACGTCCTGCTGGTCTCGGACGCAGCAAAACACATCATCCTGCTGGAACTGAGACCAGACATCCTGCTGGTCTCGGACGCAGCAAAACTCATCACCCTGCTGGAACTAAGACCAGACGTCCTGCTGGTCTCGGAGGCAGCAAAACACATCACCCTGCTGGAGCCGACAGTACCGTGGGAGGAGGTCCACGAGAGGAAGCTTGCCAGATACGAGGAATTGGCCAGCGACTGTCCATGGTAGGGATAGAAGGCAAAGCGCATGGCCGTTGAAGTGGGCAGCCGGGGCTTCACAGAGCCCTCAGTGATTGGGCATCACTGGTACAAGGAGGCAGGGAGCCAATGGCAGCATCACTGAGGCATCAGAGAAATCCTCAAGATGGTTCTGGATGAAGAGAGCCAGTCCATGGGGATCTGCAGCACATGCTACCTGCACACACGTGGTCACTTGATCAACCACAGGTGGTTGCCTGGATGGGGGTCATTTTCCCTCTAAGGTGTTTGCCATGTACACATCTTTTGCTACTAGCACACAAGGAATTGCACTAAGAACTTGTATTGTGAGGAAGGACTTTAGGACCCGGAGGAGCCAGGGAGCTCAGGAACTGCCACCCAAGGCTGCTGCTGAACCCACCATATCTCTGTTCCGTGATGGAGGCAGTTAACATATTAAAATTAATGGATCGATAATTCTCAAATCGTGATTATTTCACTCACTGCAAGTTTACATTTACGTTAACTTACTCCTGACTCAGGACTCAGCAGCAGCTGCGGGCCGCGGCTCCTGAGCTCGTCCACTCCCCCGGGTCCAAAAGTCCATCACGATGTAAATTCTTTGTGTGCTAGTAGCGAAAGATGTGTGGACACCTTAGAGGGAGCATTGGTGAGGGTGTCTGATGTTGAAAGACCTAAAACACCCGATGACCTCTGGATACATCACTGATGATATGTTCAGAGCATCGTGAGATGTATTCTTCAAAAGAATTCTGATATGGGTCTTTATTGTGAACTGAGAGTGGGAAGGGGACAGGGAGAGGGGAAGCACTAGAAAGACAATCTATAATGATCAATAAACCATTTGTTTGGAATCAAATGACCATTCCTGGTGTCAGGGCTGGGACTGTCTGTTTACTTGTGTCATAAAGGCACCTAATGTCAGACTTCTGGAATATATTTTATAAATTTTAAAATTTATTTGTAGTAATATTACTTAGTGTTAAGTGAGTTATATGTACTATATTTTGCACATTGGTCTGGAGGAACGTTTCATTTGGTGGTTTATGGTTGAATGACGATAAATTTCAACTTGAACTTGATGTTAAAGGAATTGGTTGTCTTCGTCGATCCTGTTCTCTATGTCCGTGAAGTGGTGTTTTTGGAAGCGACCATCAAGCCAGGAGATTTCCAGGACATTGGGTCGGCTCATCCTGTGAATGACTATAAAACAATGGAATCAGTTAGCATGTAGGAGACAGATGGTGTCTTGCTCTTCTTCAATGTTCTGGTGTTTGGGACATGAACTGGTCTCTGATCGATTGTAAATTTTGTGTTTCAGCTTCTTACACGGTTGAGTTCTACGATGGAGTTGTTCAGACTGTGAAGAAAATCCACGTCAAGTCCATTCCTAAATCCTCCAGGGAGAAGGTATGTCTCCGGTCCTTGTAAGCCCAACCTCTGCACGCTGAAAATCATTCACGTGTAAATGTTAACCTTTCTCGAAATGAATGTTAGCATAACAAAACTGGAATATAGTAAAAGCAAGGATGTACGCTGAGGCTTTACATAAACCGCATTTGGCGTACTTTGCAAACACGAGGAAATCTGCAGATGCTGGAATTTCAAGCAACACGTACTTTGAGCAGTTTTGGGCTCCTTATCTAAGAAAGGATGTTGTAGCATTGATGAGGTTCAAGAGAATGATCCCAGGTATAAAAGAGTTGATGTATGTGGAGAGTTTGGCTCTGTGCCTGTACTCACTGGAGTTTATAAGAATGGGGGGGAGGGGGTCTTATTGAAATCTATCGAATATTGAAAAGCCATAAGACGTAGGAGCAGAATTAGGCCATTCAGCCCATTGGATCTGCTCTGCCATTCTATCATGGCTGATTTATTACCCCTCTCAAACCCATTCCCCTGCCTTTTCCCAGTAACTTTTTGATGCCGTTACTAATCAAGAACCTATCAACCTCCACTAAATATACCAAGTGACTTGGCCTCCACAGATTCATCAACATCTGGCTAAAGGAATTCCTCCTCACCTCTGTTTTAAATGGACATCCCTCTATTTTGAGGCTGTGGCCTCTCGTCCTAGATCTCCCTACTATAGGGAACATCCTCTCCACGTCCACTATCTAGCCCTTTCAGCTTTCATTGAGATCCCTCTCATTCTTCTAAACTCCAGTGAGCACAGCCCAGAGCCATCAGACACTCCTCGAACATTGACCCTCTCATTCCCAGCATCATTCTTGTGAACCTCCTCGGGATCCTCTCCAATGCCAGGACATCTTCTTTTAGATAAGGGTCCCAAAACTGCTCACAATACTTCCAAGTGTGGCCTTGGAATGAATTTTGAGAGGATGTTTCCAATAGTGGGGAAGCCTAGAATCAGAGGCCACAACCTCAGAAAAGAGGGTTGTCCTTTTAGAAAAGAGATGAGGGATTTCTTCAGACAGAGGGTGGTGAATCTGTGGAATTCATTGCCATAGACAGCTGGAGACACTAAGCTATATTTAAAGTGGAGTTTAGTTCTTGATTAGTTCTTGGTGTTGAAGGTAGAATGGCTTTGAAAAGAATAATAGATGAACCATGACGAAATGTCGGAGCAGACTCAATGGGCTGAATGGCCTAATTCTGTTCTATTATTTTATGGTGTAAAGCAGGGGTTTCCCAGCCTGGGGGCTCACAAACCTGTTTGCTTAATGGTATTGGTCCATGGGATAAAAAAGCTTGGGGGCCCTTGGTCTAAAGTATTTTGCAGAAGAGTTTAAACATTTTGCTTGTTCCTGCTGGCTGTAGAGCAGGGGAACTAT
This sequence comes from Mobula hypostoma, assembly GCF_963921235.1. NCBI lineage: Eukaryota > Metazoa > Chordata > Chondrichthyes > Myliobatiformes > Myliobatidae > Mobula > Mobula hypostoma. The sequence continues at coordinate 175,274,579 of NC_086098.1, forward strand.
CTAGAAAAAGGCTGGATTGGATGATGCTTCAAATGACCAAGTCATTTCCATGTACTGTTCGTACAGATAAAATTATTGCACAGTGCATTGAGGCAATGGTAGTGCTATCACTCGAATCGAGTATGATGTTCTCCTAAGGAGTTGTCTGTTGGTGGGTCCTCAGGAGTCTGTAGAGGCCGATCCGGGATCCACATATTCTGGTGCAGTGTGGGTACGAGTAAGTGGTGGCTGTGGTCAGTGGTTGGGTCTTTGGGCTGTTCATTCTCTCCTTTCGCAGCTGCTGCTTGTTCTCTGTTGCACAGCAGAGGTTGTTCTCATGTAGCACAGCTCTCTCTCGACCAGATTTCCTCTAGGTGTGTCTGTTTGTGCAGTGTCCTCCCAGTTTTTAGGTGTCATGTTGAATTTGTTCAGGCTGAGTTTGATGTTAACTTTGAAGCGTTTCCTTTGCCCATCAGGTTACTTCAACTGGGAGGAAAAGATTTGTTGAGGAAACAGTTAGGCATCCAAATCACATCCCTGTTCATCGGATTTGATATTGCTTTATTGTGGTGGAGATGCTGTGCATGTTGGCCTCCTCCAGTACACTGGTGTTAGTGTGTCTGTCCTTCCAGATGATCCTTAAAATCTTTCCTAAGGATCTTTGGTGGTATTGTCCAGGGATTTCAGATGTCTACTGAGGGTGGTTCATGATGCAGTTCCATACAGTAATGTAGAAAGCACTACTGCTCAGTAGCCGAAATGTTTTGTTTTGACCTATAGGTTGCAATCTTCAAAGTTGAGATAGTATAATGTGATGTAATATTTTAATTCCGATTCCCACTCCCGTTCTGACATGTTGATCCTGGCCTCCTCTTACACCAAGATGAGGACACCCTCGGGGTGGAGGAGCAAAACCTTATATTTTGTCTGGGCATGAATATCGATTTCTCTTAATGACAAAAAAAAGTTTCCCCTGCCTCTTCCTCTGTTCCCTACTCTGACCATTTACTTCTTCTCAGCTGCCTTTCCCCTCCTCCTTCCCTTTCTCCTATAGTCCAGTCTCCTCTCCTATCGGATTCCTTCCTCTCCAGCCCTTGACCTTTCCCACCCACCTGGCTTCACCTGTCACCTTCCAGCTAGCCTCCTTGCCCTCCCCGCACTTCCTTATTCTGGCATCTTCCCCCTTCCTTCCCAGTCCTCATGAGAATGCCGTCTGTATATTCCTCTCCATAGATGCTGCCTGACCTCCTGAGTTCCTCGTGCATTTTGTGTGTGTTGCTTAGTATAATGCGATGACCTCTTGTTCTTCTGAGCAATTCTGTGTAGTCTGAATCTATATTTGTCTGTGATTCTGCTGCAAGCAAGATTTGCTTTGTAGCTTTGCCTCACTGTATTCGTGAACTGCACATTAAACTCGGCTTGAATGTGCGCCTCACACCTGCTGTTATTTTCAGAATGCAGCGAGTGGGCGGAACAAGGAGAACGGTTCCGGGAGCGGCCGGCGAAGGGAGAGGTTCAGAGAGAAGAGTTTGCAGTCTGTCATTGGTCAGCAGGCCAGTGAAAGCAAGCTGGCTGAGAAGGAGGGAGGGGAGGAAGAGGCCAAGCCTGTCCAGAAGGAGATGGAGCAGGGGCAACGCAAGCCGCCCCAGGAACCGGCTGCGGAGCCAAAGGCCGCGGAGCCGAAGACAGCGGCGAGTTCTCCGCCGCCGGGGACCCCGCCCCCTGCCCCGCAGCCCCACAAGCCAGAGGAGAAACGGAAACGCGGGAGACCCCCTTCCTCTGGGCACGCAGGTGAGACGCAGCATCGGCCGGGCTTCCGGGCGTTGGGGTGGGCTGGGTGTAACTCGCAGCTAACCTCCCTCCCCGTGTCTTCGCCCCGCCAGGTAGCCATTCTAAAGGGGCAGCATCCCAGGATCGCCGGTTACTGCCATCGCGTCAAGGAGGCTCTGGAACTGGGAAGAGGAAATGTGCCTCGGCTGCCTCAATGCTGCCCAAGCAAATGAAGTTCAGCAAAGCCTCGGGTCAGTGTCCCGTCTGAAGGTCCAGAGGGAAAATGCAGCCAAACTTCAGATTTGCAATGAGTGGGAGTGGGAGTAGGCCATTCAGCCTGTCCTCTGGCTGCTCAGTATCACTCTCCTGTTACCCAGAACATAGAACAGTATAACGCCCTTCAGCCCCCGATGTTGTGTCGACCCTTTAATTTATCCAAGATTAATCTAACTCTTCCCTCCTACATAGCCCTCCATTTACCCTTCATTCAAGTACCATCGAACCATCTAACCGTCTGTTAAATGTTCTGAATGTATCTGCCTCTGTCACCTCTCCTGGCAGTGCATTCCACAAACTCACCACTCTGTGCATATAAAAGAAAGCTCCCCCTTGCACTTTCTTCCAATCAAAATTATGCCCTCCCCTATTAGTCATTTGTGTCTTGTGGAAAAAGTCTGTGGCTATCCACTCGATCTGTGCCTCTTATCATCTGATACACCTCTGTCAAATTACATCTTCTCCTCCTTTGCTCCAAAGAGAAAAGCCTTAGCTTGCTCAACCTATCCTCATAAAATATGTTCTGCAATCCGGCAACGTCCTGGTAAATCACCTCTTTACCCTCTTTAAAGCTTCCACATCCTTCCTATAACGAGGTGACCAGAACTCAACACAATATTCCACGTGGGGTTGAACCAGGGTTTTACAGAGCTGCAATATTTTCTCACAGCTCTTGAAATCAATGCCCTGACTAATGAAGGCCATCACACTATACACCTTCTGAACCACTCTATCAACTTGCACGGCAACTTTGACGAATTTTTGGACGTGGACCGCAAAGTCTCTCTGTTCCTCTACACTACTAAGGACTCTGCCGTTAATCTTGTACTCTGCCTTCAAGTTCGACCTTCCAAAGTGAATCACTTCATACTTTTCCAGATTGAACTCCATTTGCTACTTCTGAGCCCAGCTCTGCATCCTTTCAGTGCTCTGTTCAAACACCATAATCCCTAGATTCACTTAACACACAAAAATTTTAAACAGTGTCCATCCTGAATATGTTCAGAAACTGTGCCACCACAGCCCGTTATGCTACCCCCAAAGAAGGTTAGTGTCACTGCCCTGAATGGCCAATCCTTCCTTTATCCCTATGATGTCGCGGTCCAGCTGCTCTAGTCACTGTACGCTCAAAAGAATGGTTTACTTCTTCTCTGTGCCAATTCCAATGCTAGGAATTGCCCTGGCCAGCCTTAGCTGCTTATTGTCCCTTGCACATCTCTGATTATTTATCTCATCTTCTGTCGTCACAGCCATGTCCAGGCCTTGTGTGTGAAATTCCCTCCATCTCCACTCTCTTCTCCTTTACATTTATTTCTCAGGTCATTATTTTATGGTTAATGATCTGCTAAGAATCACATTCTGCAGACAGCCTTTGTGCATAAGACATAGGATCAGAATTAGGCAACTCGGAGTCTGCTCGGCCATTCCATCATGGCTGATTTATTATCCCCCTCAATCCTGTTTTCCTCTCCATAACCTCTGATGCCCTTACAAATGAAGAACCTATCAACCTCTGCCTTACATATACCCACTGACTTGACTTCTGCAGACGTCTGTGCTAATGAATTCAGAATCAGGTTTATTATCACCTACATACTGTATGTCATGAAATTTGTTGTTTTGTGGCAGCAGTACAATGAGATACTATATGCGCACACCTGTGTACATAAATATAAGAGTGTGTGTGTGTGTGTGTATGTATATACATATATCTGAAGAAGTAATGCAAAAAGAGCAAAAATAGGTACTGTTTATGGGTTGGTTCATAGTCCACACGTTCACCACCCTCTGGCTAAAGAAATTCCTCTCCATCTCCGATCTAACACTGTTTGAAGTTTTTAATGCTGGAAATCCAGAGTAACACATGCCAAAGGCTGGAGGAACTCAGCAAGTCGGACAGCATCTGTGGAGAGGAATAAAGAGTTAACAGTTTGGGCTGAGATCCTTCATCAGTCCTGATGGAGGGTCTAGGCCCGAAAACGACTGTTTACTTCCACAGATGCTGACTGACCTGCTGAGTTCCTCCAGCATTTTGCATGTGTAAATGGATTTCCAGCATCTGCAGAACCTCTTGAGTTTTGTCACTAACGCATGTACTTTTGTGTTGCTTGGACAGACCAGGGCCCGCCCGCGGGCAGCCAGGGGCAGAATAGGAGGCGGTCCTTGCGTCTTGCTTCTGGTGACAGCAACCCTTCAACCACCAACACACCGAGTGACGGAGTGGAGCCCCGAAGCAAAGCAAAGGAGCTGGAGAAAGCAGAGGAAGGTGAAGTATTCGATGCTGCCCGTACTGCTCTGCTTCCACCAAGTGTTCACTCATTTAATGTTGAGGAAACAGAGTCTACAGAGAGGAGGGGAGGGAACGTCGACTCAGACGGTGAGAGGCCTGCGTCGGGCATTTTCATGCCTTACAAGGCACAGATTGGAAGTCTCTATGGGGCACCACTCCTCGCACAGACACTAGAGCAATGTGTGGTTAAGTGCCTTGCTCAAGGACACAGACATGCTGCTGCAGCTGAGGCTCGAACTGGCGACCTTCAGATCACTAGACGAACGCCTTAACCACTTGGCCACTGCAGAAAGACTTAGATAGTTTAGGGCAGCGGTCCCCAACCACCGGGCCGCAGAGCATGCACTACCGGGTCACGAGGAAACGATGTGATTTGGCGATATGAGTCAGCTGCACCTTTCCTCATTCCCTCTCACACCAATTGTTGAGCCATTACGCGCGCGTTGTCCATGTCAGCGCGGGAAGGAGATCAACTCCTCGAGCTTGCAAATGACGGCGGGCTGAAAAGTATGTTTGACATAACATCTCTGCCGGCATTCTGGATCAAAGTCAAGGCTGAATATCCTGAGATAGCCACGAAAGCACTGAAAACGTTGCTTCCATTTCCAACATATCTCTGCGATGAATGTAACAAAAACTAAATTGCGGAATAGACTGGACATAAGGAACCCTGTTCGAGTATCGCTGTCTCCCATCACCCCTCGATAGGACCATCTTGTTGCAGGAAAACAAGCCCAGGGCTCCCACTGATTCAGCGATATTGGTGCGTTGCAATGATTTTATATGTTCATACGGGGAAAATATGTGCTGTGCGTTTAATATCCAAACGTTACTTAAAATGTTATGATGCTATTGATTTATATAACCATATAACAATTACAGCACGGAAACAGGCCATCTCTGCCCTTCTAGTCCATGCCGAACGCTACTCTCACCTAGTCCCACCGACCTGCACTCAGCCCATAATCCTCCATTCCTTTCCTGTCCATATAGCTGTCCAGTTTAACTTTACATGATAATATCGAACCTGCTTCTGCCACTTCTACTGGAAGTTCGTTCAATACTTACTTCAAGCTCCCCTGTCCTCCCCTGATAATTGACTTATCACTATATTCATGCGAGGAAAATATGCGTTGTGTGTTTAATATTAAATTCGTTAGATAAACCCTTTTAGAAACGAAATTGAGTGTATTAGCCACTTATCACCTATATTCCGGTCATGATTAACACCCCCTGAACAGAATCACCAAAAACGATTTGTAGAAAAATAATCGGCACGTGCACGCATGCGCAAGTCACACATGCACACTGGTGCCCGCGCAAGGCTTCATGGTCATTGTGGTCTTTTCTCTGGGTAAACACAACGTACTTGACTCTTGTCTGTTGGCAACCATCCCCCCCACCGGTTGGCCGGTCCGCAAGAATATTGTCAATATGAAACCGGCCCGCAGTTCCAAAAAGGTTGGAGACCCCTGGTTTAGGGGAATGGGCAAAGAGGTGGCAAATTAAATACAATGTTGGAAAGTGTATAGTCATGCACTTTGTTGGAAGAAGTAAATGGGCAGACTATTATTTAGATGGGGAGAGAATTCAAAATGCAGAGATGCAAAGGAACTTGGGAGTCCTTATGCAAAATACCCTAAAGGTTAACCTCCAAGTTAATTCGGTTGTGAAGAAGGCAAATGCAATGTTGGCATTCATTTCTAGAGGTATAGAAAATAAGAGCAGGGACATGATGTCGAAGCTCTATAAGGGATGTGATGTTGAGGCTCTATAAGGCCACACTTGGCATGTTGCATGCAGTTTGGGGCTCCTTATTTCAGAAAGGATGTACTGACATTGGAAAGGGTTCAGAGAAGATTCACGAGAATGATTCCAGGAAAGAAAGGATTACCGTATGAGGAACGTCTGGCAGCTCTTGGACTGTATTCCTGGAGTTCATGAGATTGAGGGGGGATCTCATAGAAACATTCCGAATGTTAAAAGGCCTGAACAGATTAGATATAGCAAAGTTATTTCCCATGGTAGGGGATTCTAGGACAAGAGGGCACAACTTCAGGATTGAAGGATGTCCATTTAGAATAGAGATGCGGAGAAATTACTTTAGTCAGAGGTTGGTAAATCTCATGAATTTGTTGCCACGAGCGGCTGTGGAGGCCAAGCCACTGGGTTCATTTAAGGCAGAGATAGGCAAGTTCTTGATTAGCTAGGGCATCTAAGGGTATGGGGTGAAAGCAGGGGAGTGGGGATGACTGGAAGAATTGGATCAGCCCATGATTGAATGGCAGAGAAGACTTGGTGGGCCGAATGGCCTACACTGCTCCTTTCTCTCATGGTTTTATGGTCTTAATATGTCCATGTCTGCATATGTGCCAACCCCACCCCGGCACTCCTTCTCTGCCACCACTCCCGCAGCGCTCCACCTCGCCGTTCCCAACATCCAAACTTCTCTTAAAACATTGAAATCGAGCTCTCATGCACCACTTGTGCTGGCAGCTCAGTCCACACTCTCATGACCTCTGAGTGAAGAAGTTTCCCCTTGTGTTCCCCTTGAACTTCTCACCTTTCACCATTAACCCCTGACCTCTGGTTATAGTTCTTCCCATCCTCAGTGGAAAAAGCCTGCTTGCATTTACCCTATCTATACCCCTAATAATTTGTATACTTCTATCAAATCTCCTCTCAATCTTCTACACTCTAAAGAATGAAGTCCTCACCTATTCAATCTATCCCTGTTACTGGGGTCCTCCAGACCCAGCAACATCCTTATAAATTTCCTCTGGAGGTAGGTGACCAAAACTGCACCCAATACTCCAGATGAGGCCTCACCAATGTCTTGTGCAACTTCATCATAACATCCCATCTCCTGTACTCAGTATATTGAGAGGGGAGCAGAGAGAATCACCCATATGGGTGGGGTCTTTGATTATGCTGGCTACTTTACTGAGGCGATGGGAAGCGTAGACAAGAGTCCACAGAGCAGGGATTTCCAACCTTTTTTATGCCCAGGACCCCCACCATTAACTGAGGGGCCCATGGCATGGAGTGATGTCCACAACTCTGCGGTTTCTTGTAGTCACATGCAGAACGGTGGTCACACCGAACTGCTGTACATCCAGACAGAATGGTACACTGATTTAAAAATGAGTAAAGTTGCCAGGAACGTGCTGAATTTCTGCGTGAGGGGAACAAAACGAGAGCGGTTAAGATTAGGATGATCAGCATACCCGCAGTCTCGTGAAGTTCCAGTTTCACTGCAGCATTTTATACTTTATTGTCGCCAAACAATTGATACTTGAACGTACAATCATCATAGCGATATTTGATTCTGCGCTTCCCGCTCCCTGGATTACAAATCGATTGTAAGTACTAGAATTTTAATTATAAATCATAAATAGAAAATATAAAAATGTAATCATTTTGAAAACTCAATAAAAATTATATTAAAAAAAAAAGAAAATATAAAAATGGAAAGTAAGGTAGTGCAAAAAAAAACCGAGATGCAGGTCCGGATATTTGGAGGGTACGGCCCAGATCCTGATCAGGATCCGTTCAGCAGTCTTATCACAGTTGGAAAGAAGCTGTTCCCAAATCTGGCTGTATGAGTCTTCAAGCTCCTGAGCCTTCTCCCGGAGGGAAGAGGGACTCCATGACTCCATGACTCTGTGATTTGCTCTCTCTCAGCAAAGGATGCAGTGCCTTGAATAAAGATCTCAGCCTGAAACGCTGACTGTTTATTCTTTTGCATGGATGCTGCCGGACCTGCTGAGTTCCTCCAGCATTTTGTGTGTGTGTGTGTTGCCGAGATTTTGTGAGCTGCATCGTGGTGGTGTGCTGCACTGCTTACAAGCTCTGTGACTGTGTTTGCTTCTCACAGCCGCAGCAGCGTCCGAACCCCCAGCCGAGGCCCAGCAAGCCCCCACTGTCCAAGCCCGGTGTTCCTCCGAAGCTCCGGCCACCCCTTTGGCGCCCGAAGTCGCTGCTGCCGCTCCGGAGCCCCAGGCCAAAGAGACAGCCAAAGCCGACTCCCCCGAGCCAAGCTCTGAGCCAAGAGAGGCTCCACCCGAAGCTGGTAAGATGGAAATGGGTGGTGGTATTGCACAGATAGCATGTGCTGAGGACGGTGCGCCGACTGCGTTGGTGTGGTTTATGAGAAAGGATGGGAAAAGTATGAGCTGGTAAAGGTTACCTGGATCTCCTGATCAGCTGAATTTGGTCTTCAATACATTTGAAGGTGCTTGGTGTGCATTAGTCATGTGTTCCACAAGGAGGTCCATTATAATCGGGGCGCTATGGAAGCACAGTGGGTAGCGTGACACTGTTACAGCACCAGCAACCAGGGTTCAATTCTCGCCGCTATCTGTAAGGAGTTTGTTCATTCTCCCTGTAACCTTGTCGGTTTCCTCCCACGTTCCAAAGACGTACGGGTTAATTGAGCTGTTACTGTGCTAAATGGTTATTTGGGATGGAACTAGAAAGGTGTCTCATGCGTGCTGTTCCTCCGTCACTTTTCTCGCCTCACTTGGAGAGAGAACCTCTCCTCTGGCTCCCTAGGCGACTGCTAAACGCATTAGTATCTAGTGATGTGATGCTTCACTGTGGGGCTGTCAGGTAACACCATGGGCAGAGGTCAGTCATCCTCTGCCCTTCTGTTGTCTCCCCACTCTCCCTCCCCCAGGAACAATGCCAAGGCTCCTGCTCCGAACTGGGTTCATTCAAATAGTTAATACCAGGAGCGTAATGCGCCTCGGTTTCTACAAAATTGGTTCGGGATGGCACAGTAGCCTGACGCTATTACAGTATTAGCGATCTGGGTTCAATTCCCGCTGTTGCCTGTACTGAGTTTGTACGTTCCTCCTGTTTCCTCCCACGTTCGAAAGATGGTTAGTAGATTAATTGGTCATATGGGTGTAAGCGGGCAGCAAGAGCCTTGCTCTATCTTTAAAATAAAATTGTGACTTCATCACTGTTTTCAGCAATAACGTTGCTCTTTAAAGGCAATTTTTTTTTGGAACGTGGAAGAGAGGGCACCTTCTCACACTCCCCCCCCCCTCCCCCCGCCTCCCTTCAGAAGCATCACCCCTCTCTCGCACATTTAGGAAAGACACTTTCTGACAGTGCACAAGATCCACAAGTAATTCTCTTCTGTTTTCCTCTTCTCAGCTCCTGTTGTGAAGCGTGTGCCTCGATCCCAGAACCCAAACAGATACAGTAGGGAACCCTGTATGTTTCTGATATAGCGAGCCCAGGAAGAGCTTGCTGCTGCAACGTCCCTATCCGTCCGCCTGCTGCCTCTGTGGGTGCGCGCGCGTGTGTGCGTGTGCGTGCACATGTGTGAGAGTGTGTGTGTGTGTGGGGGGGGGGCAGGTGTGACCGTGGGTGGGAGTGCGAGCGCGCATCTATGTGTCCTTCTGCTTATCCATGCTAACAACGCTTGTGTACGGGCTGTGTGAAGCACGAGCAGGAGAACTTTATCGCGGGTTAGCTTCCAGAATAATGGGACGTGCCTAAATTACAGACTAACAGGGCTTTTTTAAGTTCCAGATTCTTGTAAGTAATGACAGAGAAACAGTGCTTGTCTCAGTTCCAGTTTCTTGTCAGTACTGGGGCAGACCCGAGTGGCAGAGCAGAGGGGGATGGGCCAAGTGGCGGGGCAGACGGGGGCGGGCCCGAGTGGCGGAGGAGATAGAGACAGGCCTCGTTTGTTCACCAGAAGGCTCTAGTTGCGGCCTACGCAGGCAGTGGAAATGAAATGGAAACAATACCTCACAAGCCGGGTGGCATCTGTAGAGAGAAATGCTTGAGTTAACAGTGTGATTCAATGGACTTTCAACAGAACCCTCGTGGGTTACTATTGGGTCACTATGAGAAATGTTTCTGGACTCGAGATTTGGACATGGAAATCTTAACCAATGTGCACAAGATGCTATAGGAGCTCAGCAGGTCAGGCAGCATCTACGGAGGGGAATGGACAGTTGACATTTTGGGTCCAAGCCGCTTCATCGGGACTGGATGAAGGCCCAAACCATTGACTGTTCATTCCTCTTCACAGATGCTGCCGTTCAGGCCACCTGCTCAAGAAATGCTCATGCTGTGAGGAATTCAATCCTGTCCATTCAGTCCCTCCTGTGCAGGCGATTTTCCTGTTGACATCCGTGGATGATGCGTGTTGAGTCACTTTCTTCCCACGTATCCTTGCCCTTGACAGGCAGGTGAATGAAGAGCCAAGTCAGTGGCCCCGGTCAGAAGCTGGGGGTGACATCTTCCTACATTGTATATAACCAACCTTGTTCAAGGCCACATTGAACGCCAGTGGTTCATACCCCTTCTTCCTGGAGCCTGCCCTACCGTACTCCTGAAGAACAAACCCACTTGTGTGACTGAAGCCATTCATTGTCCAGCAGTCAGTCACGTTGAGTGTAATTCTGTGCCAGTGACCCAGGCTCAGCTCTGCCTCTGTTTATAATGAGTTTGTACATTCTCCCCGTCACTATGTGGATTTTTGCCCCTAGGTGGGCTGGTTGAGCCCATGGGCAAGTTTCCACGGTGAATTGCTCTATGTCACACACCGAGACCCCGGCCTTCCCAACGAAGCCCATCCCACCCTTCATCTCCAGCAGTCACTAGAGATTACAGATGCTGGAATCTGCTGGAGGAACTTGGGCTGAGCAGCGTCTGCGGGAGGGAAATTAATTAGAACGTAGAACACAATGACACAGTACAGACCCTTCGGCCCACAATGTTGTGTCGACTTTGTAACCTCCTCTCTTTCAATCTAACCATTTCCTCCTACTTAGACCTTTTGTCTATGATCTCGTTACCCTGCCTGGACAAGTCTTAATGCAGGGATTTTTGACCCAAAGTGTTGGTAGTTCTTTCCCACCTCACCCCACACAGACACCATTTGACCCACTGAGTTCCTCCAGTAGATTGCAGCTTTCTTAGAGAGAGAGAGAGGGCACTACAGCACAGAAACAGCCCCTTCAGCCCACCTAGGCCATGCCAGATGTATTCTGCCTTCGGCCCACACCCAGACGGTAGCCTTCTGAACCTCCCCCATCCATGTATTTATCCAAACTTCTCTCAAGTGGTGAAATTAAATCCGTATCGACCACTTCCACTGGCAGCTCCTTCCACACTCTCACTACCCTCTGAGTGAAGAAGTGCACCCTAAACTCTTCATCTTTCACCCTTAACCCATGATCTTTGTTTCTAGTCTCACACCAACCTCTGTGGAAAAAGCCTGCTTGCATTTACCCTATCTATGCCCCTCATAATTCCTTGCAGTTTGTTTGGAAACTTAAAGGCACGGTTGTGGCTAGGATTGCTGATCCCCGCTGTTGTAACACTCCTTGATGGTATTATTGACATAACCAGCAGGGTGCTTTGCCTTGCTTCACACTCAGAGCATAACAGCCAAGCGGATCTTGCTGGCACTGCACTAGCTTAACATAACGGTAACTCCGCTCTGAACTGCTGATGTATGGGGGGGGTGGGCGGTGGAGGGTAGTGTAGGGCAAGAGCTTTGTCAAATAATTTTAGAAATGTTTTTTTCTTACTTCTCTCCTCTTACCCTCTCCTACCCCGATACTCCCTCAGTAACCAATGCTGCCCAGAGCCCTGAGGAACAGCTCCCACCCAAGGCATTGATCATTGACCTGGACCACAACAAGTTCAAGTGCAAGATTGCCGAGTGCTCGAAGGCGTTCCGCAAGGCCAAGATGCTGCACTACCACATGAAGTACTACCACGGCATTGAGAAGTCAGAGTCGGAGCAGGGGTCCCCCAAGCGGAGCATGCAGACCCGCGGCTCCTGCCCTTCGGAAACAGAATCGCTCCTGGACAGTCCCAAGAGACGCCGCACCACCTCGGGATCCTTGCGTGAGTGTCTAGCCGTGGGGTTGAGTGCGTGTCGCAGGAGCGGTCAGTTCGGTCTGTCGAAACTGTGCTGGCCCTTCACCAACTACTTTGCTACAGATTGTAGTTTTGTGATTAGGTCTTGCTTCAAATTGCAGAAATGTTTAATGTATTTAAATTGCCTAGTTGTCGTGGGATTGGAACACACGTGTCCAGCTGACTAGCCCTGAACTCTGGCTTCTGCTGGAGACAGGCAGTCAATTTGCTATCATGTCATACAACCATAAGATATAGGAACAAGTTAGGCCATTTGGCACATCAAGCCTGCTCTGCCATTCGGTCATGGGCTGATTTATTAACCCTTGCAACCCCATTCTCCTGCCTTCTCCCTTTGACAGCATTACTAATAATGTACCTATAAAGTCCTGAAGAAGGTTCTTGGCCTGAAGCGCCCCGAGATGCTGCCTGGCCTACTGAGTTTCTCCGGCATTTAGTATGTGTTGCTTTGGATTTCCAACATAGAAAACCTACAGCACAATACAGGCCCTTTGGCCCACAAAGTTGTGCCGAACATGACCCTACTTTAGAAATTTTAGGCTTACCCATAACCCTCTATTTTTCTAAGCTCCATATACTTATCCGAAAGTCTCTTAAAAGACCCTGTTGTATCTGCCTCCACCACCATTGCTGGCAGCCCATTCCACACACTCACCGCTCTCTGAGTAAAGAAACTTACCCTTGACATCTCCTCTGTACCTACTTCCAAGCAGGTGTGTGTGCATGCGTGACATGCGAATGTGTGATGTGCACATGAGTGTACGTGCGGATTTTTTTTCAACAAATCGATTTTGGCTCAAACTTCCCAATTTTGATAAGTGAAACTACTCTGTACATACATTATTTCTACTTTATATTGGCTGTGTATTTATCATATCATTCCTGATTTTACTATATGTTAGTGTTATTTTAGGTTTTATGTGTTATTTGGTATGATTTGGTAGCAACACACATCAAAGTTGCTGGTGAACGCAGCAGGCCAGGCAGCATCTCTAGGAAGAGGTACAGTCGACGTTTCAGGCCGAGACCCTTCGTTAGGACTAACTCTTACTAACTCTTCCTTCAGTTAGTCCTGACGAAGGGTCGCGGCCTGAAATGTCGACTGTACCTCTTCCTAGAGATGCTGCCTGGCCTGCTGCGTTCACCAGCAACTTTGATGTGTCTTGCTTGACTTTCCAGCATCTGCAGAATTCCTGTTGTTTATGATTTGGTAGGTTATTTTTTAGGTCTGGGAACGCTCAATAAGTTTTCCCATATAAATTAATGCTAATTGCTTCTTCGCTTTACACCATTTCGGCCTATGAATGGTTTCCTAGGAACTCTCTACATTTGGATAGCGGGGGAAACCTGTAGCTGCAACATTACCCCTTGGCTCCTAAATTCAATTCCACGATTGATGAAGGCCAATACACTGTATGCCTTCTTAACCACAGAGTCAACCTGTGCAGTTGCTTTGAGTGTCCTATGGACTCGGATCCCAAGATCCCTCTGATTCTCCACACTGCCAAGAGTCATTAATACTATATTCTGCCATCATATTTGACCTACCAAAATGAACCACTTCACACTTATCTGGGTTGAACTCCATCTGCCACTTCTCAGCCCAGTTTTGCATCCTATCAATGTCCCGCTGTAATCTCTGACAGCCCTCCACACTATCCACAACACCTCCAACCTTTGTCATCAGCAGACTTACAAACCCATCCCTCCACTTCCTCATCCAGGTCATTTGTAAAAATCACAAAGAGTAAGGGTCCCAGAACAGATCCTTGAGGCACACCACTGGTCACTGACCTCCATGCAGAATATGACCCGTCTACAACCACTCTTTGCCTTCTGTGGGCAAGCCAGTTCTGGATCCACAAAGCGATATCCCCCTGGATCCCATGCCTCCTTACTTTCTCAATAAGCCTTGAATGGGGTACCTTATCAAATGCCTTGCTGAAATCCATATACACTACATCTACTGCTCTACATTCATCAATGTGTTTAGTCACATCCTCAAAAAAAATTCAATCAGGCTCATAAGGCACGACCTGCCTTTGACAAAGCCATGCTGACTATTCCTAATCATATTATACCTCTCCAAATGTCCATAAATCCTGCCTCTCAGGATCTTCTCCATCAACTTACCAACCACTGAAGTAAGACTCTGCAGACTTTCTCATGTTTTAATGTACCTATCAACCTGTGGCAATGAATTCCACAGATTCAATCCCCTCTAGCTAAGGAAATTCTTCCTCATCTCTATTCTGCGGCTGTGCCCTCTGGGCCTAGACTCCATCACTATTGGAAACATCTTCTCCACGTTCACTCTTCCAGGCCTTTCAATATTTGATAGGTTTCACTCTCACCCCACCCATTCTCTTAGATTGCAGCAAGTACAGGTCCAGAACGATCAAATGCTCCTCATAGTTTCATACCTGTGATCATTCTCGTGAATGGCCTTTGGATCCTCTCCAATTCCAGCACACCCTTTCTTCGATAAGGGCCCAGAACTGCTCACAAGTGCAGTCTATAGATGCCTTATAGAACCTCAGCATTACATCCTTTTATATTCTTGTCCTCTTGAAATGAATGCTAGCATTGCGTTTGCCTTCCTCACCACTGACTCAACCTGCAAGTTAATGTTTAGGGAATCCTGCACTAGGACTCCCAAGTCCCTTTGCACCCCCAAGTTCTGAATTTTCTCCTCGTTTAGAACATAGTCCTTTATTCCTTCTACCAAAGTGCATGGGCATGCACTTCCTGACATTGTATTCCATCTGCCACGTCTTTGCCTATTAATGTACGTCCAATGTGAACACTGAAGGTGCTGCCTGTCATTTGGTCAATCACCCCAGTAGGAATGTAGGTCTCAAAGGCGATGTTTGTGTTCCCTTTCAGATGGATCCCAGAGCACGTCCCAGCGGGACACCCCATCTTCCAGCGTTGACCTGAAAGCCGCGAAGCTGAACGAGAAGAGGCGCATTTCAGCCCCGTCCTCCCTTGACTTGGCTGCTCAGACCAGGCTGTCCCTGCGGGACAAGAGCAAGGACAACCAGCTGGAGAGGTCCCACAGGAAGCTGCAGGATCGGGAAAGGGGCTTCATGGACAGTGGTGAGGAAGAGGGGATGAGTTTGTACCCGGAGAATTTCCCACCTTGGAGAAGCTGCCTCTAGTTCTGCATATTCGTGAGAATTATCCCCAGAATGAAATGGTTAACATACGAGAAGTGTTTGAAGGCTCTGGGCCTGCTGGAGTGTAAAAGAATGAGGGAGGATCTCACTGAAACCTATTGTATATTGAAAGGATCTGGAGAGGATGGTTCCTATAGTGGGGGCTCATGGACCAGAGGACACTGCCTCAGAATAGAGGAACGTCCCTTTAGAACAGGCATGAGGAGGAATTTCTTTAGTCAAAAGGTGGTGAGTCTGTGTAATTCATTGGCTCAGATGACCGTGGAGGCCAAGTCACTTGGTATGTTTAAAGTGGAGGTTGATAGTTTCTTGATTAGTAAGGGCATCCAAGGTTATAGGAAGAGGGCAAAAAAAAAAGGTAATTATTTATAGGCCTCAATAGTAGCCAGGATATGGTGTTGAGATTGCAAAGGGAGAAGGAAAAGCCATGTAGTAAGGGTAATGACACAATTGTAATGGGGGACTTCAGTATGCAAGGGGATTGGGAAAATCAGGTTGGTGTCGGATCACAAGCGAGGGAATTTGTTGAATGCCACAAGGTGGCTTTATAAAGCAACTTGTGCTTGAGCCTGCTGGGGGAAAGGCTATCTTAGATTGGGTGTTATGTAGTAATCCAGATCTTATTAGTCAGCTTAACATAAAGGAACCCTTAGGAAGTAATCATAATAGAATTGAATTCGTACTGCAGTTTGAGAGGGAGAAGCATAACTCACATGTATCAGTGTCACAGTGGAATAAAGGGAATTACAGAGGCATGAGAGAGGAGCTTGCCCAGGTGGATTGGAGGAGGATACAGTGGAGATGATGGCAGAGCAGAGTTGGCTGAAGTCTCTGGGAATAGTTCACAAGGCGCAGGATAGATATGTCCCTCAGAAGAAGTAGTTCTCAAATGGCAGGGTTAGGCAACCGTGGCTGATAAAGGAAGTTAAGGACTGCATAAAAGCCAAGGAAAAGACCATATAGGGTAGCAAAAGTGAGTGGGCAGTTGGATGATTGGGAAGCTTTTAAAATCCAACAAAAGGCAACTAAAAAAGCTATAAGAAGGGAAAAGATGAAATATAAGGGCAAACTAGCCAATAATATAAAGCAGGATACTGAAAGTTTTTTTCTGTTATATAAAGAGTAAAAGGATGGTGAGATACTGGACCACTGGAAAATGATAAGGTAGTAATAGGGGACAAAGAAATAGCAGATGAACTTAACAAGTACTTTGTTTCAGTCTTTACTGTGGAAGACACTAGCTATAAGCTATATACCAGAGGTCTGTGAGAGTCAGGGAGCAGAAGTGAGTGCCATTGTTATTACAAAGGTAAAAATGCTAGGCAATCTCAAAGGTCTTAAAGTGGATAAGTCACCTGTCCAGATGGGCTACATCCCAGAGTCCTGAGAGAGGTTGCTGAAGAGATATGGATGCATTGGTCATGATCTTTCAAGAATCACCTGACTCTGGCATGGTCCTGGAGGACTGGAAAATTGCAAATGTCACTCCATTCTTTAAGAAGGGAGGAAGGCAAGAGAGGAAATTATGGTCCAGATAGCCTAACCTCAGTGGTTGGAAAAGTGTTGGAGTCCAGTATTAAGGACAAAGTTTCGGGGTACTTGGAGACTGATGATAAATATGTCAAAGTCAGCCTGGTTTCTGTAAAGGGAAATTTTGCCTGAAAAATCTGCTAGAGTTCTTCAAGAAGTAACAAGCAGGGTGGACTAAGAAGAGGCAGTGGATGTCATTTACTTAGATTTTTAGAAGGCATTTGATGAAGTGCCACACATGAGGCTGCTTAATAAGATAAAATCCTGGTGTGTTACGGGAAAGATACTTTCATGGATAGAGGAATGGCTGACAGGCAGGAGGCAGAGAGCAGGAATAAAAAGGACCTTTCTGGTTGGCTGCCAGTGACTAGTGGTGTTCCTCAGGGGTCAGTATTGGGACCGTTGCTTTTCACATTGTTTGTCGATGATTTAGATAATGGAATTGATGACTTTGTGGCAAAATTTGCGGATGATACGAAAATAGGTGGAGGGTTAGGTAGTGCTGAGGAAGCAATGCGGTTACAGCAGGGCTGAGACATATTAGAAGAATGGGCAAAAAGTGACAGATGGAATTCAGTGTTGGGAAATGTATGAGAATGCATTTTAGTAAAAGGAACAATTCTGCAGACTATCTAAATGGGGAGAAAATTCAAACATCAGATGTGTAGAGGGACTTGGGAGTCCTCGTGCAAGACTCCCTGAAGGTTAATTCACAGGTTGAGTCTGTGGTAAAAGAAGGCAAATGCAATATTGGCATTTATTTGAAGGGGAATAGAATATAACTGCAAGGACATAATGCTGAGGCTTTATAGGACACTGATCAGGCCACACTTGGAGTATCATCAACAGTTTTGGGCTCCATATCTCAGAAAAGATGTGTTGTCATTGGAGAAGAGGTTCACGAGGATGATTCTGGGAAAGAAAGTGTAACATACGTAGAGTGTTTGGCAGTTTGGGGCCTGTACTCACTGGAATTGAGAAGAATGCACAGGTACCTCATTGAAACCTACTGAATGTTGAAAGGACTAAATAGGGTGGATGTGGAGAGGATGTTTCCTATGGTGGGGGTCTCCAGAACTGATGGGCACAGCCTCAAAATTCAGGGGTGACCTTTTAGAACAGAAGTAAGGAGGATTTTTTTTTTAGCCAGAGTGGTGAATCTGTGGAATGCTCTGCCACAGACTGAGGTGGAGGCCAAGTCTGTGGGTGCATTTAAAATGGAAGTTGATACATTCCTGATTGTGGAGCAGAGAGTGAATTTGTAAATCTGGCAGGGGCAAAAGATGTTGGGAATGATGAAGGTGAAGCAACACTGGAGAGGTGGGGGACACGTGGCGAAAGAGTGCCAGGGACGGGAGGTGGCGCAAATGCAGGCACACCCAGCCCTGAGACACCGGGCAAAGTCATTTGATTCCAAACAATTAGTTTATTGATTATTACGGAATGTCTCTCTGGTGCTTCTCGCTCCCTCCCCTCTCCCTGCCCCCTTCCCACTCTCAGTCCACGAAAGGGACCCATCTCAGAACCGCTTTATCATCACCTGCATGTGTCATGAAATCTGTTTTTATTTTGCAGCAGCAGTACAGTGTAATACATAAAAATGCTACAGTACTGTGTAAAAGGCCTAGGTACCCTGGTGCCTAAGACTTTTGCACCATACTGTATTTCTTATGGTCTCATGGTTAGAGAAGGGCCTAAGATGTTTCCCTTGGGCTGCTGGGTCTCATTTCTGATGACCATCAGCAACTCATCATTATCCTTTTGGTAGATAACGGGATTGTTTCCAGTTACTGTGGTCTTGTCCTGACACATCAGGAATCTATGGCCGCTGTGCCCCTCAGAGATCAAGATTCAGATTGATTTATCACATGAACATTGAAACAAACAGTGAAATGCATAGTTTATGTTAAGGAACAACACATCCGAGGATGTGCTGGGGACAGCCCGAACGCAGGACTTGCCACAAGTTCCAGTGCCAACATAGTACACCCACAATGCTTGGCAGAACAACACAGAACACAACAAGCAACAGAACAAAAACAGAACAAGCCCCGTTTCCCCCCTCCCACCCACACACGTACACAGTCCTCTAACCTCAGGAAGGTCAAGGCCTCGACATTGTACTGCCAATTCAACCCTCGATCCTCATAATCAACCCCTATCACCAAGCACTAAGCCTCAAACTCTGGTCTCACTGATTTGTGAACCTGGGGGGGAGAGTGGTTGGTGGTGTTTGACACTTATTCCCCTTGTCCATTCCTGTCCACGTACCTCTCAAAGTGCCTTCGAAGTGTTGTGAATGTAATTGTAATCTTGTGTCCAGTTTTGGTCACTCTGCCAGCGAAAAGATATTATTAAGCTGGAAAGATAGCTGAGAAGATTAAGAGGACGTTGGCTGGACTAGAGACTGAGCTTTGGAGAGAGCTTAAGTAGCTTGGGACTTGCTTCATTGGAGTGTAAGAAAGTGTGGGGTGATCTTATAGGAGTATGTAATATCATCGGCCGGTGGGTGGTGTAGTGGCATCGGCACTGGACTTCGAAGCGGATGGTCCTGAGTTCGAATCTGGCCGGGTCCCAACCTGGGCAACAGCAGTATCTGCATGAAGAAAGGCCTGATAATATACTTCTGCATCTTGCCACGAAAACTACACAATCCATCGGGTCACCATGAGTCGACAACAATAACAACAATATAATCATGAGGGGCAGAGAAAGGAAGAATGCCTTTTTCCCAGGGCTGGGAAATCACAAAGTAGAGGGCCAGGGATTATGGTGAGAGGGGAGAGATTTAATAGGAACCTGAGAGGTAACCTTTTTACTGAGAGGGTGGCCAGTATGTAGAATGCATTGCCAAAGGAGGTGGTTGAGGCAAGTAGAGTTACAACATTTAAAAGGGACTTGGACTAGTACCCGTGTTTGGCCCATATTCTAGGTTAGAGGGATTTAGGAGAGGTTGAGAAAGATAGTGGGCCAAATACAGGTGTGGGACCAGCTTAAGATGGGAATCATGGCTAGCATTGACCATTTGGGCCAAAGGGCCCATTTCTGTGCTGTATGACTCTACCTGCCCAGTTTTTCCAAGAGAGAATGCATGAAGCATGGAGACTGGGTGCACCGCCATCTGGCGTGGAAGCTCCACTGCACAGGATCGGCAAAAGCTACAGAGGGTTGTAGACTCAACCAGCGCCATCATGGGCACAAACCTGCCCACCATCGAGGACATCCTCAAAAGGCGATGCCTCACGAAGGTGGCCTTCATCATTAAGGACCCTCACTATCTGGGTCAAACCCTCTTCTCATTACTACCATCAGGGAGGAGGTACAGGAGCCTGAAGACACACTCTCAATGCTTTAGGAACAGCTTCTTCCCTTCCACCATCAGATTTATGAATGGACTATGAACACCACCACACTCACTTGCTCTCTTTTTGAACTATTCACTTACTTATTTGTTTAATATTTCTTACTATTACTTGTATACAGGTTACCAAAAAACATCAAATTTCTTGGTGTAGGTCAGTGGTAATAAACCAAATTCTGAACTCTGTGCCAGTTTCCTATACACAAGCTCCATATATGTATGCAGTTCAGTTTATGTTCTTGAACACTGAGTGTGTGCATGTAGCCTTGTACCTTGTACCAGGTCTGTGGGCAGACTGCAACTCACCGCACACACCATCCCTTGTGCTCTTCCATTAACACGCCAGCATTGAGAAGTTGAATAATTAACCAGTGTCCTTGTCAGTTTTCTAAAATGACATATATTGTCTCATTTCTCTGCTGTGGCTGCACGCAGGAACGAAAGAGAGGACCAAGGAGAAAAAGCTACGAGATTTCCTCAAGGTTAAACTGAAGAAAAAGAAAAAAAAGAAAAAGAAAGTGAAGTCTGGTGAGAGGATTTTACTGCATGGGAAATGTTTGGAATTGGCGACACAGGTAGCTAGTCACGGAGCTGATGACTTCCCTAACTTTCACAAGCAACTAAGAATCTGCTAGAAGAATTCAATGGATGGAGCAGCCTCTCTGAGAGGAATAGAATTGTTGGCATCCAGTTTTCAACCTGAATTGGCGACAATTCCTTTCCTCCCACAGATGCTGCTCGAGCCGCTGAGTTCTTCCAGCGGATCTTTGTTGCTCCAGATCCCAGCATCTTTCACGGTGCTTGCCTGGGCTACCAGCTGAGGCACCACACAGAGCGCTGGAGGGGCTCACTGGGCCAGGCAGCATCTGTGAAGGTAAAACAACAGCTGAAGTTTCGTTTCGGTACTGCAGCATTTTGAGTGTTGCACAGTCTCGCGTCTACCGGTTGACCTTGTTGACCCTGCCCTCACGCAAGCAAAGATCAAGGTCTCCCACCTGCTGTGAACACACTACCACTCCTCATCCACACCCAGTTCTGGAGGGGAGGGGAAGGGGGAGGTCTCTCCCTAATACTGGGTAGGTATTAGTATGAGGTAAAGACTGCCCGAAGTAGGTGAGTGAGGTGTAGTTGAAGTGAGACAAAGGGTTAAAAAACAGCAAATGGAATCTAGCGTGATCCAGTTGGGTGGAGTGTTGTGGCGATTGTGTTACAGGACTAAACTGTGATCAGGACGTGCAGATTTAATCCTCACCCTGTGAACTAGAGAATTTAAGTTCAATGAATAAAGTTAACTTCAGATTTAATAGTGAATCTCAGTAGTGCGGCTGTTACTGCTGTAAGGACAAACACTGTAAGGAGCTTGTATGTCCTCCCCATGGAATGTGTGGGTTTTCTTCAGATGCTCCAGTTTCTTCCCACGGTCCAAAGACATCCTGATAGTAGGTTAATTAACCATTGTATATTGTCCCATGATTAGGTTAGGGTTAAATTGGGGTTGCTGGGCAGAGGCAACTCAAAGGGCTGGAAGGGCGTATTCCCAATTGATTGTCGTAAAGCCCATCTGGTCCTTTAGAGAAAGTAATCTCTCTTCTTGCCTGGCCTGTATAGAACTCCAAATTCATGACTCTTCACCATCTCCCAAAGTGGATCATCTTGCTGCCTGCTTCAAGGCATCACTGAGGAAGGAAGGGAGGTGGATGTTGGAGTTGTCAGAAGTTTTGGGAGTGTAAAGTAATTCAGTGTAGATTCAGGCCCACAAGATGTTACTAGAGGCAGCACCTTTACGTTGACCAAGGTGTAAAGCAAACTTCAGCTTTCATCATGAGAGATATAGGACTTGAAAATGAAGAGTCTGCATAAGCCCTGAAAGCCCGGGAGCGTAGCAATTAGTGTGGTGCGATTACAGTCTGGAGTGTTCTGGAGCTCAGAGTTCAGATCTGGCACTGTAAGTATGGACATTCTCCTTGTGGAGTGCGTGGGTTTTCTCTGGGATCGCCAGTTTCCGTCCACAGTCCAAGTACATACCGGGTAGGTTAATTGGTCATTGTAAATTGTCCTGTGGTTAGGTTAGGGCTAATCGGGCTTGTTGGGAGTTGGTGAGGTGGCGTAGATGGAAGTGCCAGAAGGGCCTACCCCACAATATGTCACTAAATAGTTAAATTTAAGAGTAAAACTTCAAAGTACAGTGGCTCATTGATTTGTCAAAGCTATAGTGAGGTTACAGTGCAGAGTCACAGCGTTGCTCAACAGACATGAAAAAGAACAATTACACGAAACATACACGTACAGTAACAATTATTTCTGTGCTATGAGAGCAGGAATTAAAACACTGTTTAGCTTGGGTCAAATTAGATGGAAGGTGAGCGATTCCAGTTATTGGGTGCCCATTGAATCTTGGAGCTGGATAAACATAGACATAGGAAAGTACAGCACAGAAACAGGCCCTTTGGCCCATCTAGTCTGTGCTGATCCATTTAAACTGCCTCTTCCCTCTGATCTGCCCTCTATACCCCAACCATCCATGTATCTATCCAAACTTCTTTAAAGTGTTGAAATCAGCTTGTATGCACCACCTTGTGCTAGCAGCTCGTTCCTCTCTCTCACCACCCTCTGAGAGAGGCCTGGATGCCACTCCCAGCTGAGGCCGATGCAAGGAGTAGTGTGGCCAGGTGGATGAAAGAAAGAGAAGAAAGGATGAAGGAAGAAGATAATCAAATGCTATTAATGGTCTGCACGGACAGTTGCTTGCAGACCAGACTGGATATTGTAACTCAGTACGTTTCTATGTCTGAGCTGGTCTGCACGTCTTTGAGCCCAAGAACAGAGGGAAAATAAGAAATGGATTTAATTATGAAGTTCCAGTACTCTGACAGCAGATGGCAATTGTGTAGCATGGGCATGAGTGTGAGTGTGTGTATACAAACATGCGAGTCTCTGTGTGCATGGCTGAGTGAGTGTTTGCATTAAACAAGTTTGGCATCAGGTCCTAACCGAGCCCCCGAATTATGTTCCCTTCTGTCCGTAAGATTGCCTCTGAATTTTGCAGTTCGTCTCTGGAGCACCAGTGATTTGTTTCCAGGCAGGTGGTTGATTGCTTAACATAATGGACAGCACATTGTTCCCTTGGATCCTCCTCCCCGCTCCCCATCCACACCCCGGATAGAAGGGGCAGATAAACTACCCTGTCTGCTGCCAGCAAGGATTGCCTTCCCAAGGCTCTGGGCCTGGACTCACTGGAGTTTAGAAGAATGAGGAGGGAATCTCATTAAAACCTATCAAATACTTAAAGGCCAAGACAAAGTGGATGTGGAGAGGGTGTTTCTTACAGTGGGGGAGGTCTAGGACCAGAGGACGCAGCCTTAGAATAGAAGGATGTCCCTTTAAAACAGGGATGAGGAGGAATTTCTTTAGCCAGGGGGTCAGGGGGTGGTGAGTCTGTGGAACTCATTGCCACAGACAGCTGTGAGGCCGGGTTGTTTGGTATATTTAAAGTGGAGGTTGATAGCTTCTTCATTATTAAGGATGTCGAAGGTTATGGGGAGAAGGTAAGAGAATGAGGTTGAGTGGGATAATAAATCAGCCACGATGAAATGATAGAGCAGACTCGATGTGCTAAATGGCCTAATTCTGCTCCTACATCTTAAGGCCTTATGGACTAAGGCTACAGTTGAAGCGTTATGTGTACATATGTTTCATATGAAGTTCTTCATATGTTTCATGCTGATTGTGGATGAGGAAATTGAAGTTCTACTCAGTCTGCTGAGCAAAAATATCAGACTGACAATTTCTGAAATGCTTGTCACATTAATACTTCAAATCAAGGTGGTGCCACTAAGTTTCTGATCTCATTACAGAACTGTGAAGACATGCAGGGTTAAGTCAAAGTAAATTTATTTTGAAAGTACATATATATCGTCAAGTACTACCCTGAGGTCAGTTTTCTTGCAGTCTTTTATAGAAAAATACAGAAATACAGTAAAATTTATGAAAATCTGTACATAAAGACTGACAAACGATATGCAGAAGAAGAGGAAGTTTGCAAATATAAAATTGATGCTGAGAACATGAGTTGTCGAGTCTTTGAAAGTCATTCTGCAGCTTGTTGAAGTTCTGGGCTGAGACCTTCACTAGTTCCGAGTTGTGGATTCATCTCTGAGTGGTGCAGATGAGCGCAGTCTTGGGGAGTGAGGGTACAGAAAGAGGGAGGAAGGCGATCACTCTCCCAAGGAGTGAGCAGAGCCAAACCCAATCTAAAATAGAGGGTCTGTTCTTACGCTGGTGAAAGGATTGCACGTTAGCCAGGGACTTTGTTAGGTAACTGTTTCCCACTAATTGAATGTGCAACAGGCACCTGCAGCTTCTTATCTTTCAGCAGCTGGCATACCCGACGCGGATGGGCTCCTTCATGTTCTCCCTCAAATCCTAGCTATGTCCCAAAGTGACTCAATGTACCACCCTGTTCAGGAAGGGGTGGGAATTGTGGAGCGGTGATCTAAAATAAGACACATTGGTATCCCTCAGAGATGTGGACATCCCAGGAACAAGCAGAACAGCCTCTGCTCAGAGGGAGGTGTCTCTCCCTCAGCCCTCCTTTTCCACAAGATACCTCAACCCTCTCATGATCTGCCAACTCAACGCTGGTTTATCTCTCGCTCGTCTTGGTGTCTGTTTAATAATCTTGCTTCAGCCCGGTTTGTGCAATGTCGTTGAGCGTGTTGTGCTGACGTCTTTGAATTCTTTGATCACAGAGTTTTCTGACAGTGAAGAGAACATAGATGTCTCCAGAGATTACCCACCCAAAAAATCCACATTCCTTTCAACCAGATCTTCCTCCTCTTACAAATTTCCCTTCTCCCATAAATACACATCCTTATGCAGTTCTGACTCGGGATACCACATGGATGGACTGAAATTTGACGGTTGGTGACCTTTTATTTTTCCATTCCCCCCCTCCCCCTCCCCAACCTTCTCTCCAAAATGCACTAATGCAGTGTCCTCTGATGTATTTAACATATTCTGGGACAGGAAAGAAAGCCTTGGAAAAAGTGTCAGGCCGGCCTACAGACAGTAAGATCTCTTCGAGGTGCAGTCACTGCAGGGAGAGAAGGCTGAGACACGTTGACAGAATGGATCGTAGCGAAGATGTTTCAATTTGTGTTGGGGAGATGAAGCTGGCAGGACACACGTTTAAGTTGGTGCTGACAAGCCCATCTAAGGGAACATCTCCATTACCCAGAGAAGGTGGAACTTGTCAACGACCAGAACCAGTTGAGATGAATAGCGCAGGTGGATTTAAGGTGAGAGAGAAAGGGTTGGGTAAGGCAAGGGCAATTTGGACCACAAACACCAGCTTGGACTGTTGAGGTTGGCATTACATAAGGTTGTCAGAATACTTAAGCGACTATGAATTATGGTTCTGGACATATCGATTTAGATCAGGGGCTAGATTATACTTAATAACAATCCTGAAAGTGCACCAAGGAGGTTTTGTGTATTAAGGTAAAGGAACTGGCGCGAAGTGACTAATGTGTTTATAGCCTCAGTGACAGCAGAGTATTTTTAGTGCAGGATTGGTCAACAGTTCAGACTTGGCTGCTTAATGTGATCAAGTCGAAGGTTTTGTGGAGATGCAGAACAATACTGCACAAATACATGCTCTCTTTGGCCTGACCAGGCCAAGGTGACCACCTAGCCAGTCCCAATTTCCTCTTGATAGTTGATCTGCACATGAGCTTTGTGTCTGTTGGGGTAACAAGATGAGGTCAGTAGAAAGTATTTGCAGAAGCAGAGTTGCAGGTGATTGCAAATGATTGGCAGTTGACTTCAAAGTAAAGTTGAGAGATTTGGGGAAAGTGGCTCGTGAATATAGGTTAGTACAGTCAAGTGGAGTGTGTTGGCTGAAAGTACAATTTACTGCATGTGGGATTTCCTTGCTGTGTTATGCAGAGGCAGCAGACAGCAAGAGCAACACTAGCCTGTCCATCCTTGGAGTTCCAGAGCTTTGGATAGCAAGTTTACAATTTGACAGAGCAACATGCACACAAATAATCAGAGGTCTTGTTACATTCATCTGTTTTCCTTTCATTTATTTTTCTGCCCTGCATGTATGAAAACAATTAATTTAATGTAATACTTGAACCCAGTTCACCCCAAGACTATTGGAGTGAAATATTCTCTAACGTTGTCACAGTTACAATGCGATGTTGTACCAGAATGTTCATTGAAAACTATTTTGCTTTGAAAAAGTTTGCCAATAGCTTTTACGGAGATAATGCACAAAGTGGGAAGATTAAATAACTGGGACGGATTTCGAGGGGGTGAAAGGTGGTAGGGGAAGACGGGGGATATTCTCCCCTCAGTTTAAAACAAAGTCAGTACTCACATACAAGGTCCATCAATTAAAATTCTGATTTTTTTAATCAAAAATAATCAAATGGCTGTTAATGCGGAAAACAAAAACTAAGGTTGAAACAGTACTGGGGAGAGAAGCAGGAGGAATTCTTCAATGAGATAATTTTATTAAAGGTCGTTGAGTATTTGAGATCTTTGTACAGTCAGTTTAAAACAGGTGATAGAAAACTTGCTGAGGAGAGATCATCTAGATAGCTAAAAACATGGTTAAAATGTGAGTTGAGGACTTGCACAGTGATATTTTTGATTAAAAAAATCAGAATTTTAATTGATGGACCTTGTATGTGAGTACTGACTTTGTTTTAAACTGAGGGGAGAATATCCCCCGTCTTCCCCTACCACCTTTCACCCCCTCGAAATCCGTCCCAGTAGGGCTCTGACATGTGTGGTAGAACAAAGGGATCTGGGAATACAGATCCATAACTTCTTGAAAGTGGCGTCACAGGTAGATTGGATCGTAAAGAGAGCTTTTGGCACATTGGCCTTCATAAATCAGGGTGTTGAGTACAGGAATTGGGATTGGGATGTTATGTTGAAGTTGTATAAGATATTGGCAAGCTCAAATTTGGAATATTGTGTGAGTTCTGGTCTACTTCCTACAGGAATGATATCAATAAGTTTGAAAGAGTACAGAGAAAATTTACAGGGATGTTGCTGGGATTTGAGGACCTGAGTTATAGGGAAAGGTTGAATAGGTTAGGACTTTATTCATGGCATGTAGGAGACTGAGGAGAAATTTAATAAAGATGTATGAAATTATGAGGTATAGATGGGATAAATGCAAGCAGGTTTTTTTTTTAACTGAGGCTGGATTAGATTAGACCTAGAGGTCATGAGTTAAGGATTGAAGGTAAAATATTTAAGGGGCACCTGAGGGGCCATAGCTGCCAGTGGAAGTGGTTTGATTTCAACATTTAAGAAAAGTTGGGATAGGTACGTGTATAGAAAGGGCATGGAGGGCTATGGTCCAGGTAGATGGGACTAGGCAGAATAACTGTTCAGCACAGAGTAGATGGGCTGAAGAGCCTGTTTCTGTGGTGGCGCTGTATGGAAGTGTGGAGTAGAATTACAGAGAAGGAAACCTCCAGTGTAGGTTCAGGAGATGAGCTGGGCTGAGAGATTAATGTAGGAAAAGTCATGGACATTGGGAGATTTCAGTGGCTCTGCAGTAGGTAAATGAAATGAACCTTTTGCAGTGCATGGATTAGAAGACAATTAAAACCCACGTGAGCACTGCACTGATGCACCTGAATAAACTCATCCTATGAATGCTATTTATTGTATATGCCCAAGTGTGGTGCTGAGAGAAGTGCCTTCAGTGCATTGACCTCATTTTGTGTACTTCTCAAGAAAGAATGAAGACAGTCCTCTGTATTGACACCAACCTTCACTTTAGTGTGCTCTCTGGTTTTTCACACTCCTGTTCTTACTGTCACACTGTATCAGTAGTGTATTGTCTTTCACTATCTCTCCTTATTCACCCTGCCCCATGTCAGACACTGGCATGCTTTAATTTGCCCTTTCTTGATCTTGCTCTTGTTCACTCTCACCTGGGGGACATTCAATCTCCCCTTGTAGTTTTCCAAGTGAGTTCAGCTCACTTTTCACTCAAGGGGACAAGTGAGTGGGTGTCTTTTTGATTTTCTTTGCTTGGTCCCTAACACTGGCCGAGTCTGACAGCAGTGCTGATGTGTCAGATGTTTCAGATGACGACCCCACGAGCGACTCATCCACAGACAGTCTCCTCTGGAGCGACGACGATTACAGTCAGGACGTAGATGTGACCACGAATCCTGACGACACCGGGGACGGCGAAGACAGCCAGATGGAGATCGTGCGCTGCGTCTGTGAAGTAGAGGAGGAGAATGAATTCATGATTCAGGTATTACATGTTGTGTAACGAGTGCAATTTGTAATCCGTACCCTGCATCCCCATATTATAAATGGATTGTGTTCCCAGAAAACCATCTGTATTACAATATTTCTATAATGACGATCATTGGCACAATTAGTAAATTGGTTTATTATTGAGAGATTTTGCTCTGCCAACATTCTAGATCAGGAGTTTCCAACCTGGGGTTCACAGACCCCTCAGTTAATGGTAGGGTTCAATACAGACAGTCTATGAGGGGGGGATCTCATTGAAACCTTTCAAATGTTGAAAGGCCCAGTCAGTGTAGATGTGGAAAGGATGTTTCCCATGATAGGGGAGTCTAGACAGAGGGCACACTATCAAAACAGAGATGCGGAGAAATTTCTTTAACCAAAGGGTAGTGAGTTTGTTGCCACAGGCAGCTGTGGAGGCCAGGTCGTTGGGTGTATTTAAGGCAGAGATTGATAGGTTTTTGATCGGACATGGCATCAAAGGTTACGGGGCGAAGGCTGGAACTGGGGTTGAGGAGGAGATAGAAAAAAGGATCAGCCATGATTGAATGGTGGAACAGACTCGATGGGCCAGATGACCTAATTCTACTCCTATGTCTTATGGTCTGTGGGTCCATGGCATAAAAGAGGTTGATTCTAGACGATTTCATCATATCCATGTATTGAGGTAGTACAAGAAAACAATAAAGGAATGCAGAATGGAATGTTACAGAGAAAGTGCAGTCTAGGCAGATAACGATGAACTCAACGCCTTCTAGGCACGCTTTGAAAAGGAGAACACAATTACGCTGTGAAGATCCCTGCTGCACCCGATGACCCTGTGATCTCTGTCTCAGAGGCCGATGTTAGGCTGTCTTTAAGAGAGTGAACCCTCGCAAGGCGAAAGGTCCCGATGGAGTACCTGGTAAGGCTCTGAAAACCTGTGCCAAGCAACTAGCGGGAGTATTCAAGGACATTTTTAACTTCTCACTGCTACAAGTGGAAGTTTCCACTTGCTTCAAAAAGGCAACAATTATACCAGTGCCTAAGGAGAATAATGTGGGCTGCCTTAATGACTATCGCCTGGTAGCACTCACATCGACTTTGAGGAAATGCTTTGAGAGGTTGGTCATGACTAGACTGAACTCCTGCCTCAGCAAGGGCCTGGACCCATTGCAATTTGCCTGTCGCCACAATAGGTCAACGGCAGACACAATCTCAATGGCTCTTCACATGGCTTTAGACCACCTGGACAACGCAAACACCTATGTCAGGATGCTGTTCATTGACTATAACTCAGCATTTAATACCATCATTCCAACAATCCTGATTGAGAAATTGCAGAACCTGGGCCTCTGTACCTCCCTCTGCAATTGGATCCTCGACTTCCTAACCAGAAGACCACAATCTGTGCAGATTGGTGATAACCTATCCTTGCTGACGACCAACACTGCCACACCTCAGGGCTGTGTGCTTAGCCCACTGCCCTACTCTCTATGTATACGTGACTGTGTGTCTAGGCATAGCTCAAATACCATATATAAATTTGCTGACGATACAACCATTGTTGGTAGAATCTCAGATGGTGATGAGAGGGCCTACAGGAGTGAGATATGCCAACTAGTGGAGTGGTGTCGCAGCAACAACCTGGCACTCAATGTCAGTGAGACGAAAGAGCTGATTGTGGACTTCAGGAAGGGTAAGATGAAGAAACTCATAGAAGGATCAGAAGTGGAGAGAGTGAGCAGCTTCACGTTCCTGGGTGTCAAGATCTCTGAGGATCTAAGCTGGTCCCAGCATATGGAGGTAGTTATAAAGAAAGCAAGACAGCGGCTATACTTTAGGAGTTTGAAGAGATTTGGCATGTCAACAAATACACTCAAAAACTTCTATAGTTGTACTATGGAGAGCATTCTGACAGGCTGCATCACTGTCTGGTATGGAGGGGCTACTGCACAGGACCGAAAGAAGCTGCAGACAGTTGTAAATCTAGTCAGCTCCATCTTGGGCACTAGCCAACAAAGTACCCAGTACATCTTTAAGGGGTGGTGTCTCAGAAAGGCAGCGTCCATCATTAAGGACCTCTAGCACCCAGGGCATGCCCTTTTCTCACTGTTACCATCAGGTAGGAGGTACGGGAGCCTGAAGGCACACACTCAGCGATTCAGGAACAGTTTCTTCCTCTCTGCCATCCGATTCCTAAATAGACGTTAAATCTTTGGACACTACCTCACTTTTTTTTTAATATACAGTATTTCTGTTTTTGCACATTTAAAAAAATCTATTCAATATATGTAATTGATTTACTTATTATTTTTATTTTTTTTTTCTCTGCTGGATTATGTATTGCATTGAACTGCTGCTGTTAAGTTAACAAATTTCACGTCACATGCCGGTGATAATAAACCTGATTCTGAGGTGCAAGGCCATAACGAGGCAGATTCTGAGGTCCAGAGTCCAATTTATCATAGCAGGGAACTGTTCAGTAGTCTTATAACAAACAATGTGATAGAGACTGTCATTGTGACTGGTGGTATGTGCTTTCGAGCTCTTGTACCTTCTCCCTAATGGGAGAAGGGAGAATCCAAACGGTGATCGCTGGCACTGACCATTAAAGCGATTACGCCAACTGTTACACTACCATATCGCCCTATCCTATATGGGGGTCGTTTGCAATAAATCTCCAGGCTAATTGGTGAGGGAGAGCGGATGAGTGGTGTATCTCATTTCCACGTTGTTCTGCTGTTTGACAGTGTGAGGAGTGTCTGTGCTGGCAGCACGGTGTCTGCATGGGTTTGCTGGAAGATAGCGTTCCCGAGATCTACACCTGTTACATGTGCCGTGAACCGCCAGGTGAGTGTTTGCTGCCAAGTGGCTTGTTTCGCATAAACCTCTTAAATGCACAGGAATGGAGGATGGCGTTGTTGGATCTGGAGAGTTTATAATCCAGGGGTTCTTCAGAAGTCAAGAATGGGACATAAAACTTGTGGTTACAGTCATTGTATTTGGTCTTCGTAATAAAGAAATAATAGCCAATTCATTCCACTGTGTCGGGAGGGAGAGTGAAGTGTGAGAGTAGAGAAAGAACAAGCAAGTGAGCAAACACGAGAAGTCCTGGTCATCTAATACAAACTAGACCAGGAGTTCCCAATCTGGGGTCCACCCCTCAGTTAATGGTAAAGCTCCATGGCATAAAAAAAGTTGGAACCCTTGAGCTAGACAAATAAGGAACTTTCCATTGATAAGGAACAATCTATGAGACAGATTAAGGTGACTCAGGCTGCACGTGGCCAAGTGGTTAAGATGTTCGTCTAGTGATCTGAAGGTTGCTAGTCTGAGCCTCAGCTGTGGCAGCGTGTTTGTGTCCTTGAGCAAGGCACTTAACCACACATTGCTCTAGTCTCTGTGCGAGGAGTGGCGCCCCACGTAGACTTCCAATCTGCGCCTTGTAGGGCATGAAAATGCCTGATGCGGGCCTCTCATGGTCTGAGTCGACGTTCCTTCCCCCCTCCCTCCCTCCCCTCCTCAGGCTGCAGAGAAATGGCTAGAAAAATACAGAACTAACCACTACAATTACTGAAAATTCTTTAAACAATTACAGACAAACAGGTGACTATATAAAAATGCAAACAAGCATAAAGTAAGCTAAATGCAATAAAAGTAACAGTTTAGTTTCTTGGTCCAACAGAGTGGACAGTAAGCAACCCTTTGGCTGAGCCCTAACTAGTCTGGCATCAAGTTCACCTGTGGTAGATGTATTAGTTGAGGGAAGATTATTAGACAGGAAGACTTGCTGTGCTTTGGATGGTGTAAATGGATCTTGAATCATCAATAGGTTTGTTTAGAGTGATACATGCTTTCAGGCTTTTGTATTTTCTACCAAGTGAAAAGGATGGGAGGTATCTACTTCCTTCTCAAAGTCAATGGTTTACTCTCCTGAACCCTTATGCCTATCGGATTCTTCCTTTATCAGCCACTTACCTCTTCCACCTATCCCCTCCTTCATTTGATACTTCACCCTTCCCTCACCTAGTTTCACCTATCACCTGTCATCTTGTACACCTTGCCCTTCCCCACTTTCTTATTCTAGCTTCTCCCCTGTTTCTGTCCAGTCCTGATGAAGAGTCTCGGCCCAAAGCATCAAATGTGCATTCCTCTCCATAGACGCTGCCTGACTTGCTGAGTCCTCCAACATTTGTGTGTTGCTCTGGATTTCCAGCATCTCTGTGTTTATGACCTCGATAGCTACCCTGTTAGGCCCTCAAGATCTTTTTATGTTGCGTTAAAATTTCTCCTCGTTCTTATAAGCTATAGAATATAGCTTTAATTTCTTCAGCTGCCTGCGATGGGACAACCTAGTGAGCCTTCAATACCAGTAGATCTTGGATAAGGTGACCAGAACTAGGAACAGTACTCCTAGTTTGATATCGTCTGTACAATTGTTACAACACTTGCTCATTTCTAAGATGAGCTGTATTTGTCCCATGTTCATAGAAACAAACAGTGAAATGTGTCGTTTGCATCAATGACCGACACACTGTGCAGATGTGCTGGAGGAAGCGCGCAAGTGTTGCCAAGCTTCCAGTGCCAATGTAGCGTGCCAACAACTTACTAACCCTAACTTGCACTCTTTGCAAAGTGTGATGGAACCATGCCGTCTCATGGAGAGTGTACAAACTCCAAATGGCAGGAATTGAACGCAAATCGATGGGGCTGCAAAGTTTTGTACTAACCAGCGAGCTACTGGGGCACCTTCTTTCAACAGAGGTCAGTGTGCTGTTTGTAAAGGACTTAACCATGAATCTGACCTTTCGCATGCCCATTTGACTGCGGAATATGTTCCGTTCTTGACTTACCCCTGTTGTGGTTAATAGTTCTGTTCTTTCTGCCCTAGAGCACCGCTTGAGTTCTCGCTACTGGTACGACAAGGAGTGGCTGACCAGTGGCCACATGCATGGCCTGGCCTTTCTCAAAGAGAATTATTCCCACCAGAACAGCGGCAAGATAGTGGCAACACACCAGCTGCTGGGAGACGTTCACAAGGTCATCGAGCTGCTGCATGGGCTGCAGCTGAAGATATACATCCTACAGTGAGTAGGGGCGTAGGTCCGTGTTAAACCCAGCAAAGCCTCCCGTCATGTGGGTGGATCATTATGCGAAGGAAAGGTCAGGATCTATTGTCCAAAATGCCTGACCACTGCATTTTCTAATAAACACACGATATTCTGCAGGTTCTGGAAATTTTAACAATTAACCTGGTTAGGCCACACTTGGAATGTTGTGTTCAGTTCTGGTCACCTCATTATTAAAAACATAGAAAACATACAGCACAATACAGGCTCTTCGGCCCACAAAGCTGTGCCGAACATGTCCCTACCTTAGAACAACCTAGGCTTACTCATAGCCCTCTATTTTTCTAAGCTCCATGTAGCCATCCAGGAGTCTCTTAAAAGACTCTATCGTTTCCGCCTCCATGCACTCACCACTCTCTGCGTTAAAAAAGCTTACCCCTGACATCTCCTCTGTACCTACTTCCAAGCATCTTAAAACTGTGCCCTCTCGTGCTAGCCAATTCAGCCCTGGTAAAGCCTCTGACTATCCACACGATCAATGCCCCTCATCACCTTGTACACCCCTATCAGGTCACCTCTCATCCTCTGTCGCTCCAAGGAAAAAAGGCTGAGTTCATTCAACCTATTCTCATAAGGCATGCTCCCCAATCCAAGCAACATCCTTGTAAATCTCCTGTGCACTCCTTCTATAGTTTCTACATCCTTCCTGTAGTGAGGTGACCAGAACTGAGCACAGTACTCCAAGTGGGGTCTGACCAGGGTCCTATATACCTGTAACATTACCTCTCTGCTCTTGAACTCAATCCCACGATTGATGAAGGCCAATGCACTGTATGCCTTCTTAACCACAGAGTCAACCTGCGCAACAGCTTTGAGTGTCCGATGGACTCAGACCCCAAGATCCCTCTGATCTTCCACATTGCCAAGAGTCTTACTATTAATACCATATTTGACCTACCAAAATGAACCACCTCTCACTTATCTGGGTTGAACTCCATCTGCCACTTCTCAGCCCAGTTTTGCATCCTGTCAATGTCCTGTTGTAACTTCTGACAGCCCTCCACACTATTCACAACACCCCCAACCTTTGTGTCATCAGCAAACTTACTAACCGATCCCTCCACTTCCTCATCCAGGTCATTTATAAAAATCACGAAGAGAAGGGGTCCCAGAACAGATCCCTGAGGCATGCCACTGGTCACCGGCCTCCATGCAGAATATGACCCGTCTACAACCACTCTTTGCCTCGGTGGGCAAGCCAGTTCTGGATCCACGAAGATCCCATGTCTCCTTACTTTCTCAATAAGCCTTGCATGGGGTACCTTATCAAATGCCTTGCTGAAATCCATATACACTACATCTACTGCTCTACACTCATCAGTGTATTTAGTCACATCCGCAAAAAATTCAATCAGGCTCCTAAGCCATGACCTGCCTTTGACAAAGCGATTCTGACTATTCCTAATCATATTATGCTTCTCCAAATGTTCATAAATCCTGCCTCTCAGGATCTTCTCCATCAGCTTACCAACCACTGAAGTAAGACTCACTGGTCTATAAATTCCTGGGCTATCTCTACTCCCTTTCTTGAGTAAAGGAACAACATCTGCAACCCTCCAGTCTTCTGGAACCTCTTCTGTCCCCATTGATGATGCAAAGATCATTGCCAGAGGCTCAGCAATCTCCTCCCTCGCCTCCCACCGTAGCCTGGGGTATATCTTGTCCAGTCCTGGAGACTTAGCTAACTTGATGCTTTCTAAAAGCTCCAGCACATCCTGTTTCTTAATGTCTATATGCTCAAGCTTTTCAGTCTGTTGTAAGTTATCCGTACAATCGCCAAGATCCTTTTTCATAGTGAATACTGAAGCAAAGTACTCATTAAGTACCTCTGCTATCTCCTCCGGTTCCGTACACACTTTTCCACTGTTACACTTGATTGGTCCTGTCGAATGCCTTGGGGTTTTCCTTAATCCTGCTTGCCAAGACTTTCTCATGGCCCCTTCTGGCTTTCCTAATTTCATTCTTAAGCTCCTTCCTGCTTACCTTATAATCTTATAGATCTTTATCATTACCTAGTTTTTGAACCTTTTGTAAGCTTTTCTTCTTGACTAGATTTTCAACTGCTGTTGTACACCATGGTTCCTGTACCCTACCATCCTTTCCCTGTCTCATTGGAACGTACCTATGCAGAAGTCCTCGCAAATATCCCCTGAACATTTGCTACATTTCTGCCATACGTTTACCTGAGAACATTTGTTCCCAATTTATACTTCCAAATTCCTGCCTGATAGTTTCAGATTTCCCCTAACTCCAATTTCCCCTTTTCTAACTTGTCTGTTCCAATCCCTCTCCAATACTATGGTAAAAGAGATAGAATTATGATCACTATCTCCAAAATGCTTTCCCACCGAGAGACTCGCACCTGACCAAGTTCATTTCCCAATAGCAGATCAAGTATAGACTTTCCTCTTGTTTTATAGGCATCTGTTAGTCTCGTGAGACCATGGATTTGCACCTTGGAAAGTTTCCAGGATGCAGGCCTGGGCAAAGTTGTATGGAAGACCAGCAGTTGCCCATGCTGCAAGTCTCCCCTCTCCACGCCACCGATGTTGTCCAAGGGAAGGGCATTAGGACCCCTACAGCTTGGCACCGGTGTCATTGCAGAGCAATGTGTGATTAAGTGCCTTGCTCAAGGACACACATGCTGCCTCAGCCAAGGCTCGAACTAGCGACCTTCAGAGCACTAGACGAATGCTTTAACCACTTGACCTCTTGTAGGGTTATCACATACTGTGTCAGGAAACCTTCCTGAACATACCTAACAAACTCTACCCCATCTAAACCCCTTGCTCTAGGGAGATGCCAGTCAATATTTGGGAAATTAAAATCTCCCACCATGACAACTCTGTTATTACTACACGGTTCCAGAATCTGTCTCCCTATCTGCTTCTTGATGTCACTGTTACTGTAAAAAAACACCCAGTGGAGTTATTGACCCCTTCCTGTTTCTAACTTCCACCCACAGAGACTCAGCTGTGATAAGTGGTGTTCAACTTGTAATTAAAAAAATATATATATATACATACATAAATTAGTTTATATACATTGATTGTATATCCATAAGGTGTTGCTAGGCAGAAGAGTGTCTGTACATAAGATGACTGACAGGAAGTGATAAAGTAGTGGTGGGGGGGTCTTGGATGTGTGGGTTAGTGGGTGGAGGTGTTGATCAGCCTTACTGCTTGGGGAAAGTAACTGTTTTTGAGTGTGATGGTCCTGGTGTAGATGCTACGCGGCCAGGTCCTTGTTAGAAGTCCTGCTCACTTCACTCCCAACTCATTGGGGAAATGCAGAGGTAGGCTTTGTTATACAGAGAGTTGTAAATGGCCCTGTTCTCTGAATCATTCCCCAGGAATAAAGATCAACCAGACCTGAAACTCTGGTGCAAGCCTTGGCACGTTTCTCCCTCCACCATCGAAAAGCTGTGGGAGAGGCATCTCACTCCCAGCGAGGACAGCAACAGCGGCCTCAGCACCAGCATGAGCACGCAGGGAAGGACCCCTAACGGCACGGCTGAGCGGCAGAGTCAAATGCCCGTTATCGAGGAGTCCTATATCACCAGTGAGCATTGCTACCAGAAACCCCGAGCCTACTACCCTGCCGCGGAGCAGAGGCTGGTGGTGGAGACCAGGAATTCCTCCTTGGATGAGGGCTTCGGCCGGATGCGGGAAAATGGTGACGAGGCGCTGGCAGAGAGGTTTGGGAGGAACGTCGATGAAGATTCAGGGCGGACTGACTTCGATCTTCGAGAGCAAGACAGCCTCTGTAAGGTCAGTGACCCCTGGGGGGATCTTTATTGCATGTTCTATTGAAAGATTCAGGGTTGTTAAATGTCATTTCCTGTACACAAGTGTAAAGGAGAAGGAAATGATTGTTACTCTGAATCTGATGCAGCACAAAAAAACATAATGAACATAAAGAATACAATAATAAAAAAAACACAATAAGATAGCTTGTGTAGATAGATATGTCCTTAAAGTAACACTAGGCACAGGAGTTTATGTACATAAGGTGACTGACAAGAAATGATAAAGTGATGGTGATGGGGAGGTGGAGGGCTGGGTTAGTGGGCAGAGGTATTGATCACCCTTACTGTTTGGGGACAGTATCTGTTTTTGAGTCTAGTGGTCCAGGCGTGGATGCTCTGTAGCCCCCCCCCCCCGATGGCTTTGGTCTAAACCGTCCAATGCATGCTAGGTGGGATCCTTCATGATGTTACTGGGCCTTTTTCTCCCATCTATTGAAGCAGATGCTGATGTGCTCTTTATCTGTTTACAGGGTGAGAGCGGCACTGGCAAGGTAAGAGTCCATCGGCCAACCTTATCTGCCCCTGAAACCCAGAGCGTAACGGCTGTAGAGCTGGAGACATGTGGTCACATTGAGTACAAAAAGCTTATTCCTTGGGGACATCAATAAATCGGGTGACTTTCTATAGCAGAAGTCATAGCTTCATGATATTGGTATGACCTCTGAAATTCCAAATTTTAACACCTTGAATGTAACTTTCTTGGCTGCCCTGAAAGGATTTGAATGTGTCTCCAGGTCACTAGTCCAACCTTTAGATTCGAGTGATCATCACTAATACTGTCTTGTGTCAGTCGGTAATAATAATCATCTTACCTCTCCTGTGCACTGTCTTGCGGACACTCTGTGATGTTGAGTAGGGAGTGCGGTCTTGAGAGCCCTTGAAGGTAGAGAAACTTCACTAAATGCACCAACAAGAGGTGTGTGGGGAGGAGGGGGTCTTACCATTCCATATAAAGTTTCAAGTTTCACAGTGCATTTATTGTTGAAGAATATACAAATTATACAACCTTCAGATTTGTTTGCTTACAGGCAGTCGCACTTGTTTGAGTTTTGACTTTGTAATCCTCTGTAAAGTCACACCTCAACTTCCTCCGGAGAAATACACCCGGGCCTCTAACTCATACTTCTAGTGCTGGTAACGTCCCCCTGAATCTTTTGTGCTTCCTTTCCAGTCCTGGTAACACCTCTGTGAATCTTTTGTACTTCCTTTCCTGTCCCGGTAACATACTTGTGAATCTTTTAGTGAGGTGGTGTTCATGGGTTCAATGTCCATTCAGAAATTGGATGGCAGAGGGGAAGAAGCTGTTCCTGAATCATTGAGTGTCTGCCTTCAGGCTCCCGTACCTCCTTCCTGATGGTAGCAATGGGAAGAGGGCATGACCTAGTCCTTAATGATGGACTCCACCCTTTTGAGCCATCGCTCCTTGAAGATGTCCTAGATACCACAGAGGCTAGTGCCCATGATTGATAGCAAAGACATATTTTTCTTGTGGGAGACCCCAATCCAGGGATAATACAGTCTGTGGAGTCTTCTCCACCATTCGATTTTGGCTGATTGACTAAACTTTTGATCCTAAATGTGGCTTAGAGTCATGAAGTTGTAGAGCCAAGGTGGGTGGGGGGGGGGGAAACAGACCCTCAGCCCAGTAGTTCATGCTATCCCATTTGCCCATCAGTACTAACCACATAGGACCATAGTTATACTCTTCTTGTGTCATTTAAAAAAAAATCTGTGGATCCCCTTCTTATCACAATAAAGCTCCATTTTATTCCCTGAGATTAGCATGTTCTGTTTTCCAGCCACTTTCTCTTTAATTCCTTTTGTTAGATTACCTTCAAGTTATCACCCCTGGGGAAATTGTTTAGTAATTGCCCTTTCTTATCAGTGGTATGATGCTGTTCTATAACAAGACAGTGGAGCTATGGTTACCATATCGACCGTTTTTTGTGTATTTATGATTGTGAGTGTCTGTAAAAATGGAACCCCTCATTACCTCGTGATGGCATGTGTCTAAGCCACAGTGCAGTCACAGATACACTTCAGCTCACTGCAACAAAAGGAGGAGATGATTGCGCTGAGAGCGTGTTTCACCGGATTATCACCCGGGATAGTAAGCTCCAGCTAAGAGGGGGGATTGGATTTGTTTTCTTGTTTTACCATGACCCGACTTGAGGTGTACAGAATTATGGTGTGAGCAGGTTATGAGAAACTGTTCCCCATAACAAAGGTGTCCATAAACAGAGCGGATGGGTAAGTAGACTTAGGGAGGATTTGAAGAAATTTTTCACCCAGAGGTTGGTTGAAATCTCGAACACAGTGCTGGAGGTGGTGATAAAGGTGTGTAGACTCACAGTGTTTACGAACGGTGTTAGGGCGGCATGCAAGTGTGGATGGTTAGAATAACACTGCAACACCAGTGACCTGGGTTCAATTCCGATGCTGCAAGAAGTTTATTTATTTATTGAGATACAGCATGGAATAGGCCCTTTGAGCTGCGTCGCCCAGAAATCACCTGATTTAATCTTAGCCTGATCACGGGACGGTTTACAGTGATCAATTAACCAACTAGCCGGTAGGTCTTTGGGCTGTGGGAAGAAACTGGAATGGCCGGAGGAAATCCATGTAAGGGCAAATGTACAAACTCCTTACAGGCAGCGGTGGGATTTGAACCGGTGACCCCATAGGTTTCCTCCGGATGCTCCTGTTTCATAGATAAAGATTAGCATTACTTAGAAACAGAGAAAACCTACAGCAGAATACAGGCTCTTCGGCCCACAAAGCTCTGCCGAACATGTCCCTACCTTTAGATATTACCCAGGTTTACCCCTAGCCCTCTATTTTTCTGAGCTCTATGTACCTGTCCAGGAGTCTCTTAAAAGACCCTATCGTACCCGCCTCCACCACTGTCGCAGGCAGCCCATGCCACGCACTTACCACTCTCTGCATAAAAAACTTACCCCTGACATCTCTGTACCTACTACCAAGCATCTTAAAACTGTGCCCTCTCATGCTAGTCATTTCAGCCCTGGGAAAAAGCCCCTGACTACCCACACAATCAATGCCTCTCATCATCTTATACTTGTCACATGTACATGGAATATAGTAAAATGCATCGTTTGCATTACCAACCAACACAGTATGAGGATGTGCCCTTACAAACAGTGGCAGGAATTGAACCCCGATCACAATTGCTAGCATTGTAAAGCATTACGCTAACCGCTCCGCTGCATGCTGGCCGCGTACGGGTTAGTAGGTTAATTGGTCACCTAGGTGTAATTGAGCAGCACCGGCTCATTGGGCCAGAGCGAGTTGTTACCGTGCTGTATTTCAAACAAGAACAATTGATTTGAAATAGTAAGGCGTATAAGGACAAGTGCTGAGTGCCCGGAAATGGAATTGGGCATTTAGCTATGGACACAGTGACCGAAAAGGCACAGTAGTGTAACAGCACGATCACTTTACAATGTCAGCTGTAAGATTGGGGTTCTGTGAGGAGCTTTGTACATTCTTCCTGTGCAAATGTGTGGGTTTCCTCTGGGTGCTGTGGTTTCCTCCTATATTCCAAAGGCTTGCAGGTTGTTGATGCCGGATGTGTGGCGACACTTGGACAATCCTCGCTGATTTGATTTGGTTTGATGCAAAAATTTTAGTTTTTCGATGTGCATGGGACAAATAAAACTAATCTTTATCTTTGCTTTATGACATTTGAAAGGTGTTTCGGCAGGTAAACGAAAGTTGAAAGGCTGAGGGGATATAAGGCCAATGCAGTCAAACGAGATTTGCTTAGATGGTCATCTTGTTCAACGGTCTTGGGTCAGCATGGACATGTTGGGCAGAAGGGCCTTTTGCCAAGTTGGAT
Organism: Mobula hypostoma; assembly: GCF_963921235.1. Classification (NCBI taxonomy): domain Eukaryota; kingdom Metazoa; phylum Chordata; class Chondrichthyes; order Myliobatiformes; family Myliobatidae; genus Mobula; species Mobula hypostoma. Next base: position 175,315,951 of record NC_086098.1, read on the forward strand.
GGCTGTGACTTGTGAATCTGCATGGGAAGGTACAGAATGAGGTCAGGAGTAGCAATGGAGGGATTGAAAAACAAAATTTAATAAATTAAAGCGTTTCTGGAGCAGGAGCTAGTGTGGGTCAGTGAGCACACAGGCGGTGATCAAATCAGACAGGATGCAAATGTGTTTACATCAAGTAAGAGATTTGCCAATAGATTTGAGGCAACAAATCTTGAGATTTGTTCTACATGAGTAGCTCCTGCCGCCTGTCGCTTCAGGAGATTAACAAGAGATGCAGATTCTAATAACCGAGCATCTGTTGTAAACAAAACAACGGCCACAGTTCAGCGACTCAGTTGGCTGCAGGCAAACAGAATCGGGCTTTGCTTTTCATTAACAAATATTTAAAGGCCGGATTCTTAATTACATCAAGAGATTGAGCAGCTAAAGAAACAATGGTATTAGCTTTGCTTTGGTGCTCCCACATCCCAAAACCGTGCAGGCTGCGAGGTTAATCGGCTGCTGTACGCTACCTTTCATACGCAGCTGAGTGGGAGAATCTTGGAGGGGAGCTTTACTATGTATTTATTGATTGAGAAACAGTGTGGAATAGGACCTTCTGGCCCTTCAAGCTGCCCTGCCCAGCAATTCCCCTGATAGAACCCTAGCCTGATCACAGTCAATTTACAGTGACCAATTAACCTATCGACCTGTACATCTTTGGACTGTGGGAGGAAACCAGAGCACCCGGAGGAAACCCTCGTAGTCACAGGGAGAACGTACTCATTATAGACAGCAGCGGGAAATGAACCCAGGTCGCTGGTACTGTAAAGCATTGTGCTAACCACTACACTACTATACAGCCCCAACGTGAGGTACAGAGAGATTTTAAGATGGCGCTCATGATACACGTCATCTCACTAAACTTCTGGATATACTGTTCTGACCTACTATCGCTGCAATATGCAGCCTGTAATTTCCCTTTAGGTGATGTTCTTTTAAATCATGGGGTGGTCGGGTGGAGATATGTCTCTACCAAAGAAGGTGTAAGGTGCTCCTTCCCTCTGTTAGCCTGCAGGTCACCCTTGGGCAAGGGGTAACATCTGCTTACCCCCCTCTCCCCCTCTCCCCCCCCCCGATGAGGGTCATGTGAAGCCACGGGAGCAGGTGGTGGATGGTCGTATGAGCAGCGGGTGCATATCACAAGTCCTGGTTATCCCACCACTGACACCAGGCAGACAATCTCTGAAGGGCATTGACAATGATTGGGATCACCCAACTTGTAAAGACACTGTTCAGAGAAAAAGGCAATGGCAAACCACTTCTGCAGAAAAATTTTCCAAGAACAATCATGGTCATGGAAAGATATATGATCACCTACGTCATACGACACAGAACATAATGAATGAATGAACTTTTAAACTGGCCAAACGTACAGTGTGTTGTCTTTTGCACTTTGGTCCTTTGTCCATCTTCATTGTGATTGTCCTCAAGTTAATGAATGTCAGGGTAGTATACGGTAACATATATGTTCCTTGATAATAAGTTTACTTTAAACTTTGAGAAGACGACCAGTATTCTTTGCCCAGGGCCAAAATGCCTAGAGGGCATGCATTAAAAGTGAAGAGGGTGAGAGATTCAAAGGAGATGAGTGGGGAAGTTTTTTTTCACAGAGTGGGTGCATGGAATGTTCTACCAGAGGGGATAGACACACTAGAGGTGTTTAAAAGGCTCATAGAGTGTGCTGAAAAGACCCTATAGTAGGCAGAAGGGAAAGAAGATTCAAGATGAGCTTTATTTGTAACATATGGTGAAATGCATCAGTGACCAACACAGTCCGAGGATCTGCTGGTGATAGCCCTCAAGTATCACCATCTTTCTGGCACCAGCTTGACACACCCACAACTTACTAACCCTAACCTGTATGTCTTTGTAATACGAAAGGAAACCAGAGGAGAACATACATACTCCTTGCAGATAGTGCCAGGAATTGAACCCAGATCGCTGGCACTATAGATCATTACACTAACCATTACGCCCTAACTAGCACTTAATTACTAGTTTTACTAAGTTCTGAACAATGTTGTGGTCCTGTTATGATTCCACTCTGTTGCCACTCTAACTCATCTCTCTGTCTCCTCTCAGGTCCAGGGTACTGAGTCAACGGCCGAAGTGCAGAGTGAGGAGAGCCGGGGGCCGAAGGAGTCCGAGGACGGGGGAGACAGTGACCCCCAGCTTCAGTGGCAGGTCAACCTGCTGGCACACATCGAGTCCTTGCAGGACGAAGTATGCCACCGGATGGACTTCATCGAGAGGGAGCTGGATGGTGAGCAGAGGTGTTTGTCTGTCGTAGCTTGTACAGTGTGGATAGGAGGGCAGTCAGCAGCTCCCCCGACCAACAGGGAATGAAGCACACAGAACAGTTGAAACAGTTCCCCCTGATCTGATCCTTCCCTGTGCTTACTGGAGTTTAGAGGAATGAGTCGGGAATGGAGGGATAGAGGCCATATTCTGGCAGATACATTGGCAAAATGACCAGCACAGATACTGTGGGCTGTACTGTTCTATGTTGAGAATGATCCCAGAAATGAAAGGGTTAATATATGAGAAGAGCTTGATGTCTCTGGGCCTGTACTCGCTGGAGTTTAGAAGAATGAGAGGAGATCTAATTGGAACCAACCAGATATTGAAAGACCTAGATAGAGTAGAGATGGAGAGGTTGATCCCTATAGTGGGGGGGTCTCAGACCAGAGAGTACAGCCTCACAATAGAATGATATCCCTTCAGAACAGAGATGAGAAGCAATTTCTTTAGCCAGGGGTTGATGAATTTGTAGAATTCATTGGATATATTTAAACCAGGACCCTTTGCTTAATGATGTTTGTCCATGGCATAAAAACGATTGGAGGCCCCTGATTTAAATGAACGTTGATAGGTTCCTGATTAGTAAGAGTGTCAAAGGTTACAGTGTGGAGGCAGGGGAATAGGGTTGACAGGAAATTTAATCAGCCAGGATCGAATGGCAGAGGCTAATTCCGCTTCTATGTCTGATGGACTTTTCAAGTATCAGTGAATGAGATGGGACAGGTTCCTGAGAGGACTCAATGGGGTAGAAGTCACCTAAGACACAAAGTTGTGTAACCTTTGGATTACATCCAGAGGGAATCTTAACACAGGTCAGTCAGATGAGCTCGAGGCTACGAGATTGAAATGCAACATTTGAATTGATAGGGAAGAGTAGAAGAATTAGGGGCTTCAAACACAAAACGGCGAGAACTCTGGAGACTAAATGTCACAAAGAGTAGCCCCAGGCCGGAGTCTGGGAGAAGAATTGATCATCTGGCTAATGGGAGCTCTCTATTTTGGTGTTATAAACTGGAAAAGTGGTCTGAGGGAACAGTAGAATTCGTGTCTTAGGCTATTGGCCTGGGGTCAACATAGTTATGTTGTCTTTTATGCAGAGACAATGAAGTGCAAGATTTGATTAATTAAGAGTTATGTAGAGAGCTGACTAACTCAGATCAGTTGATGAATAGTCAACAAAGGTGAGAGAAGAGAGATATAATGAGAACCCGATGGCAACTTTTTCTTTTATGCAGAAGGTGGTTAGAATGTGGAATGAGGAAGTTGTTGAGGCAGGTACAGATTGATGGGGAAAGTTTAGAAGTTTATGGGCCAAATGTTGGCAGATGGGACTGGCTTGGACAGGGTCTTTTGGTCAACGTGAACCTTTTGGGCCAAAGGGCCCGTTTCTATGCTGTTTGACTCTAGTGTGAAGTATTTAAAGTGAAGGTGGAAAACGTTTAAATGTTTGGGGAACTAAGGATGATGAGGAACTGGCACAGTAGAGGGGAAGGTCAGCCACGTTCATATTGAACAATATGGCTGACTCAGGAGTTCCCAGGACTTGAGGATTTGAGTTGTAGGGAATGTTTGAACAGGTTAGGGCTTTATTCCTCAGAGTGTAGAAGAATGAGGGGAGATTTGACAGAGGTACAGTATACAAAATTATGAGGGGTATAGATAGGGTGAATGCAAGCAGGGTTTCGCCACTGAGGTTGGGTGAGACTAGAACTAGAGGTCATGGGTTAAGGATGAAAGGTGAAATATTTAAGGGGAACATGAGGGAGAACCACTTCACTGAGAGTGTGGAATGAGCTACCAGCGGAAATTGTGGATGCAAGTTTGATTTCAAAACTTAAGATAGGTATGTGAATAGGAGGGGTGTGGAGGGCAATGGTTAGGTGCAGGTTAATGGGATGGGCAAGTTAATAGTTTGGGCCAGACTAGATGGGCCGAAGGGCCTGATTCGGCGCTGTAGTTTTCTGTGACTCTTAAGAGGCCAAGTGGCCTACTTTTCCTTCTATTGTGCTCCAGTGAGTGACTGGTTTAAAGAAAATCTGTTCAAGATCCTTGGCCTTTTAAATGAAAGTATTAATGACCTGTTGCCAACTGATCTAGGTTAGTCAATTCACTACACGACTCTTAATTAATCAAAGTTTGAACTTAGTTGCCTCTGCACAAATATCAACGTAACTATGTTGACCCCAGGCCATTAACTTAAGTCATGAATTTTGTTGTTACCTTTGTACCAACATTCATTTAACTTATAATACTGAGATAGGGGATCTCCCGTTGACCAAACAATTGATCCTCCTCCTCCCTGCCCCTCACATGGGGACCTTTTTTGCGAGTTGGTCTCCAGTGATCTCATTGGCTCTTGTCCAAGTCAGCATCATTTTATTGCCCTTCTTGCAAGTAACAGCTTGTTATTAATGTCTCTTCCTTTGTTCTCCCTGACTGACAGCAGTTCGGCCAGTTGTTAGGCTCAGGTTACCCAGGTCACAGATATGGACTGTCCCATTCATAAATCTTCAGTTTCTTTCTTACCAAAGAATATCTCAAAAATGACATCTTACTTCAAAATGATCTCCAGTTCAGCAGATCATCAGTAGGGCCCTCATTGTGTCCTCTTTTAAGTTGTTTTATCCAGTTATTCCTGAGCAAAACCAGTTCACAAGATAGTTTACAAAATGGTGGCTGCAGAGCAGCTGCCAGCTTTCATGGCAAGAGCAAAGACATTTGGTTTATCTACTTCCGCTGAACTTGACTCATTCCAGTTAAATGTTTTGTTCCATATTTTAATTCCTTCATGACCAACAGTATCGAGTGAGAAATGAGGTGTCTTCAAGGCCCAGTGTCAGCTTGGAGGACAGGGAAGAGGAAGTTCAACTGGGGCATCTGCTGTTGTTTTCCTCAGAACTGGCTCTGGGAGACTTTTTGGACATGTTCAGAGGAACTGTGCTGTAGGAGATCCCTCTCCATGCCTCTCCCCATCTCAAAAGGCTTCCATCGATGTACACATTCTGAATGTTTCCAGATTAAATCATTCATCTAAAATTAGGTTTTTTTAATTTTTTGTTTCAATGTCATTAGTATTAATTTCACTTTCCTCTCCCTTCTCTTGCTCAGAGATGGCATCCCTTTATGGGAATCTGGCTTAATTGTGCCTGTAGGTGAAATTAAAGGCCAAGTTTTGGTATTTGCTGAGGAATATAAATATTGGCCCTTCCGGTTCTGGCCAGCATTCAGCTGCGCAGTTACAGACTCCTATCAGTTGGATTAGCGTATCAGTCAAGAATAATCCCCAAACTGATACTCTTCCTCCTACTCCACCTGCACTTAAGTTACAGGGAAAAGTTGAATATGTCAGGTCTATTCCCTAGAACATAGAAGAATGTGAGCAGATTTGATAGAGATATAGAAAATTATGAGGGGTATAGACAGGGTGAATGCAGGCAGGCTATTTCCACTGAGATTGGGTGGAACTAGAACCTCACTAAGTGTGGGACAATCTGCCACAGAAAACAGTGGATGCAGGTTCGATTGCAAATCTTGACAGAAGCTTGGACAATTATATGGATGGGGTTATGGAGGGCTATGGTCCAGGCGATGGTCAATGGGACTGGGAAGAATAACATCTCAGCATGGACTAGATGGGCTGAAGGGCCTGTTTCTGTGTTGTAATGCTTGAAGACTCCAGTTTACTGCAGGAAATTGTAGTTACATTGCAGAAGCAGGATTAGACTGATCCCTCGTGTCTGCTCTTCTATTCAAGTCCGTCATTAGGCACAGGGACACTTTCCTGCACCAGCTTCACATCCATTGTTCCCTTAACGTCGGAGAAGTCAGTCTGTCCAGCTTTCTGTTCAGCAGTCATGATGCACTTGTGGACTCAGTGGTCAGGATATGGCAGGAATAAGGGAACTATGGAATCATTGCTAGAATCTGAACCATGTTGAAATCACTGCCATGTGTCGTGAAATTTATTGTTTTGTGGCTGCAGTACAGTGCAATATGTAAACAAAAGCTAAATTACAATAAGTATATATTTAAAAAGTGCAAAAAGAGAGGAAATAGAGGGTCATTCTAGCTTTGTAAAGGGTGGGATGCATTTCTGACATTGCTGTTTTTCCAGAGGCCAGGTTACACTCTAAGTTTAAAGTAACTTTATTATCAAAGTACATCTATGGCACCACATACAACTCTGAGATTCATTTTCCTGTGGGCATACTCAGCAAATCTATAGAACAGTAAATATAACGGTCAGTGAACGACTGCCAAACTAGGGCTTTCCAGCAGAGTGCAGGAGACAACAAGCTGTGCAAATGCAAAAAGAAGAAGCAATAATATAAATAAATGAGCAACAGGAGGGCCACTCCTATCCCCCGCTACTACTGTGCAAAAGTCTAAGGCGCATACAGCTAGGATGCCGAAGACTTCTGCACTACTGTATTTGTCAATCTGGAGCGGAGAGCGAGTTTGTTAATGTGGTGTGAGCAAAGGATGTTTTGAAAGACGAGGGTGGAGTGCTGCAGGAGGGGTGTGGGGCAGGTGTCAGAGAAAGACTGCCCCGGTGGGGGGGGATGGTGGCATGGGTGCAGACACACCCAGCCTTGAGACACCAGATAAAATAATTTGATTCCAAACAATTGCTTTGTTGATCATTACAGAATGTCTCTCTGGTGCTCCCCACTCTCTACCCTTTCCCTTCCCCTTTTCCCGACCATGATTCCCCTCTCCCTGCCCCCTTCCCATTCTTAGACCACAATAGAGACCCATATCAGAATCAGGTTTATCATCACTCGCATACGTCATGAAATTTGCTTTTTTTGCAGCAGCAGTACAGTGCAATACATAAAATTACTACAGTACTGTGCTGGGAATTGTTTGACAGTGCAGCAAGGAATTGCCCACAGTTTAGTGTGGGAAGCCTGTGAAGGGCATGTTACAATGCTGCATCTCTAAGTAAAATAAATAAACGGACAAGATGGACTCTTGACCTTGTGAGATCTTGCATCTTATTATCTACCTGCATTGCACTTTCTGTGTAACTGTTGCACTTCTCTTTTCTACTTTCTGTATGCCACAAGGTGTAGGAGCAGAATTAAGCCTTTCAGTCCATCAAATTACCTTGTTCTACCTTCAGAAGGAATTCAGAAGAATGAGGGGTGACCTCATCGAAACCTATTGAATGTTGAAAGGCCTCAACAGAGTGGATGTAGAGAGGATTATTCCTGTTGGTGGTGAGTCTAGGATCAGAGGGCACAGCCTCAGAATATAGAGACGTCCATATAGAAAGGGGATGAGAAGGAATTTCTTTAGCCAGAAGGTGATGAATCTGTGGAACTTATTGCCACAGACATCTGTGGAGGCCAGCTCATTGGGTATATTTAAGGCTGAGGTTGATACATTCTTGATTAGTGAGGACATGAAGGGTTGTGGAGAAGGCGGGAGATTGGGGCTGAGAGGGAAAATAGATCAACCATGATGAAATGGCAGAGCAGCCTCGAAGGGCCAGATGGCCTGATTCTGCTCCTATGTCTTATGGTCTACCTCAGTGTGATGCTTAGTGACTGGATCTGTATGAACAGTATACACTGCAGCTTGGTACATGTGACAATAGTAAACCAATCCTGTTGAAGAGATCTTTTGTGAGAGTGTAGATGAAACCGGGGAATAGATTGTAGGCAGGAGCAAGCACTTCCTTTTGAGTGATTCCTTCTCCTCTGTTTGACCCCCTAGTATTGGAAAGCTGGCTGGACTACTCTGGAGAGCTGGAACCTCCTGATCCTTTGGCACGACTGCCTCAGCTCAAGAACCGGATGAAGCAGCTCCTCGCAGACTTGGGCAAGGTGCAGCAGATTGCTTCCTACTGTCCTGTGTGAGCGATGCTTCGAACACTCGTGAACGGCTTCCCCACTCTCTCCCCATCCACAGGTCACTCTCCCCATGCAAGCCAGGACCAGCGCCAGACGGAAGCGATTTGGCTTTGGTGCCGATGTTGAATCCGGACACCAGTTTGCACTTTTATTCGTATTGCTTCATGTTTTTCATCAGTTCTCGGAGCTTTTTGAACCTTTCTTTGTTTTCCTGGATATTGACGGAAGGAAGCGGGGAGCTTCGGCCTCGGTGGAAGGAGTGGTCTGTGAGCCACTCATCAGCCAGCATACGTCTCCCGCATGCCGCGTGTTGCTTGGGTCCAGCTGTGTCTGAACTTGCAATTGTGTCAGGCCGTCCAGGAGTGATGAAAGGGAGGGAGGCTGGAAAAATCACTGTAAAGAATTTAGTACTTTCTTCAATCCCTGTGTCAACCTCTCTTAGTGTTGTGTGTTGTTCTTGTGTGTGGACGAGGCAGGATGGGTGTGAAAGTGCCAGACGCCGCAGTCTGCAGGCACCGAGTGGAGGGAGGGTCGGAGTAGACACAGTGGGGGAATGAGGGAATCTGTGCGTGGGGATGGTAATTTCAGATCTGCCAGTGCACTTGGGGTTAAGTGCTGCAGTCCCTAAATGGTTAATTCCACATGGCTCATGTCACAGTCTCTTGGCCATGCCTTGAGCTGGTCTCTTGCCTCACCCACGTCGAAGGCAGGCAGGTGGCACGCGGCACGCGGCTGGAATCTCTGCTCCCACCTGCTGCTTTTTGCCACTGCCATTGGGCCTGACTGCTGTGTGCATAACTGGGCATCTGAGATGGAATTCCCGACGCAGCTGCAGTGAATGTCGCTTGCAAAATACCAGGGGAGTGCTCAGGCCACTCCACATCTGGGCTACAGCTGTTGGCACATCAGCCTTTGGCTCATAGCCAACTGAGCACTTTGTGCCCCACCCCCCCGCCATCCACCCACTGTACAACTCGGACTCTGTCCAATGACCAAGGGAAAAAATGGCCGGAGTCGCTCAGCACTTCAGTGCAAGGGTGTTTATTAGGTGTATCAAAAATCAAACTTCCAAATTACCAAAAATAGTGAAAAGAAAACTGCCAAAGTTACAAAAAGATATTTACAAGAAAACAATAAATAGCTCCATACTATTTTTGTCCAGTGTGAACTCCCAGCAGCCCTGATCTCTCTCTCTCTGTCTCTCTCCTGCTGAGGGCGATGAGCCCCATTTATTAGGCACCAGGATGTACCATCTTTAATTACCTACAAAGTTAACGTAAGAATGCACATGAATCAGAATACGATGCACCCTACAATGTAGTTACAATCATATTACAACATAAAGAGAAATGTCTACCTTAAGTACAGTATTCAAACAACATAAATGCATTTCAGCAATGGCAATGTGTATGATACGGAATATTTCGCTATGTATGGTGGGAAAAATTCCACAAAGCTAAACCCTTTAGGACTCATTATGAGAACGTACCGGGGAAGACATTAAAGTGTGTACATTCACTGCAACAACAGCAGAATAACAATGTAATGAGGAGTGTGTTTACCGTGCGCTCCCTGTCACACCCACCGTCCGCTGCCCTACTACCCACCCAGCCGCGCGCCTTAAGACCCCTCCCTGGAGACAGTCAAAAATCAGTCCGTCTCCGGGCATTGCAGATGTCCACAGACGTGAACAGATTGTCAGTAATCTATTAGAAGCCCTGCTCCAGCTGTGCTTTCTGACAGTTCAGGCTTGGCTGGTCAGTGAACGCAGTTTACCAGCCTGTGGTTCAGGGAGGAGAGCAGGAGCAGCCAGAGTCCTGGCCTCATCCCTCCAGATCACCCTGCAATTCTCCCCCATGCTCCCTCAACTGCTCAGAGGTGCCTCCCAGTCATCCCTCATCGAGAAGACCAGAACAGGTTGTGATCAAGTGAAAAGGAGGTCAACACAGAAAATCAAACAGCTTTTTAAAAAAAAATGCAATAAAAAATAAATGATCATCCCCTGATCATTCGCCTAAATTTGATAGTTTTCAGTCACTTGTATGTTTACACCGGGAAGTTAAACGGAGGCACAAGAGTGTAGGTGCCAGAATCTGTAGCAACAAACTGCTGGAGGACTCAGAGCAATATAAAAGGGATTGATCTAGATTAAAGGTTTCTCTGTTCCTGGATGATGCTTCTCAAAATTTTTTAAAGAAAGTTAAATGTTGGAATTACTAATACAGGGAGAGCACCAACAGAAAACGAATTGTATCAGAGGTAAGGAGCACAGTTCTGTTTGATGTCTGTATAGAGATGGTGAGGCTCCTTGCCTGCTGTTGGCTTGAGAATCCTTTGGTCTTGAGCTACCGTGCAGCTGAACACAAATACTATTTGAGTCTACTTGTATCACGTAGGAATTTGGAGAAAGAAAACAATTCTTTATTGAATATAATGCATTTAATTGAGTAAGCGAGCTGACACTTTGCAGTAGTTCAACTAAGCTAAAGATGTTTTGTTGATGATTTTCATTTGTACTTGGTGTTTGAGTCTTCTCTGTTAAGTGTCCAACAATAATCAGCTAACATTGATGGATTCCAGCTGCCCTGATACCATTTTTTCATAACCTCAATGTCCTGGTGAAACCTTTCACCATGCTCATCACTTATGCTGCCAAGATTTACAGGGAAAAAGTCTAAATGGGAATGGAGAAAATGAATCTTTAGTGACATGCCGCACTTCATGGTTTTGTATGTTTGAAGCATGTTGTCAACCAGCTGCATGTAGTTTGGTGCTCTGCAGTTGCCAAGAAATTTTTCAGCAAAATTCTTGAATGCCTTCCATGCAATTTTCTTTGGTCCCACTAGTAGTTCTTTGAATTGCCTGTCATTGATGGCCTGTTTGATTTGTGGACCAACAAAAATACCTTCCTTAACCCTGGCATTAGTTATTCTGACTTGAATTATGAATTGAAATAGCAAATGTATGTAGGTGATTTCAAAAGATAGTGCATGATATGGAAATTTCATGGTGATTTTCCTGATCAGCAGCCTGAAGTCTATAAGATACACCCAGAAGTATTCAGGAAGCAAGATTTTTGTTGTCCAGTGTAATCAGTCGCTCTCTGCTGCCTTTGGTGAAGTCTGCCCCCTGTACTTGCACTGTCATATTGTCCTCACACCACAGCACTTGCACTTCATCTTCACAGGATATCGAGGCTTCCCAAGTTCTCCAGAGACCTCTGCTGCATGAATCTTGTCGATGGAAAGGCGAGGAAGGGAATTGAGGATCCTGGAGGAAGTGCCAATTTCCTCATGGTATTCCCATTCCAGTACATCAGTCCATGGCCTCTACTGCCACAATGAGACCACTCTCAGGTTGGAGGAGCAACACTTCATATTCCACCTGGATGGCCTCCAACCTGACAGCAATTACTTCAGCTTCCAATTTCTACCCTCCCACTTCTCTCTTTGTCCATTCCCTATTCTGGCTCCCCTCTTCTTCAACTTAGTCTGCTGTTTTCAAAGAGCCACTTTTCATTGCAAAGCCCCTGTTCTTCCACCTGGATTTAGTAGTGTTCAGTCACTTGTATACTTGCACTCCAAGAAGTTTAAGTGGAGACGCGAGAGCTGCAGATGGCAGAATCTGGAACAACGAATAATCTGGTGAAACTCATTGGTCCAGCATCTGTGGGAAGAAAGGAATCATTGAGGTTTTGGTGCGCCTTGATGTAGGGTTTTAATCCAAAATGCCAACAGTTCCCCTCCTCACACAGATGGTGCTTGGCCCGCTGAGTTCCGCTAGTAGATTGGTGCTGAAGGGAGTTAATTGTACGTTGTATATTGTGATGTGTAGGAATGTGGTTCTTGGTGAATTCTTCTGTGGGGTGATGGCATCACTGGGAAAGCTAACATTTAATACAATTTACAACTGCCCTCCTAAAGGTTATAATTAGAGCTCCCTTGAACCACTGGAGCCCCTGTGATGAATGTTCTCTTGTGGTGCTCAAGGAAAGGGGTTCCAAGATTTCAGTGGAACTGTGAGAACATATTATGTTTTCAAATCGGCTGCCTTTGTGATTCACAGGGAAAAACTGCAAGGTTGCCTCATTTCTGCCTTTGTCTGCTGCACCTTCCCTCCAGAGTGTGGTACAAGGTAAAGTTTCTTGAAATTTACCACAGTCTTCCACTTCACTGCCTAACAATTTGCCCTGAAACTTGGTTTATTGACTATGAAATTCTCGACCATGTTGTTTTAGTGGCACAACCTTACTTTCTTATTCTGGCTTCTTCCCCCTTCCTTTCCAGTTCTGATGAAGAGTCTCGGCCCAAAACATTGAGTGGTTATTCCCCTCCATAGATGCTGCCTGACCTGCTGAGTTCATCCAGCATTTTGTGTGTATTATCCATGACTTTGGAGTTCTCCATGATGATGAAACCTAAGACTAGATGGTGGCAACATCTAAATTGTCCTTGTCGATTGGTTCCAGATGACAATATTTACAGGGTTTATTGTAAGGGAATTGAAACGTGTACATCTCTGGTAATCTCTTCCATCTTTGACAAAAACGATGTCAAGTATCCTGGTGTGTCCTGCTTGATCTAAAAATCTCTGTTCTTTACAAACAGTAATACCTGCTGCGGAACCTCTTGAGCTTATGTCTAAAACTTTATGTTGATGTACGGTATCCATGGCAGTTGAACAGCTAGAGACATTTCAGAAATATGGCTCTCAGTCTCCCTAGCCACCCACATTGATAAATTCCATTCAGACTAGGTTTGACCAAGACAGGGATACAAGATTGACTCCCTGTCTAGCCTGCCCTGCAGTCAAATTCAATATCCTAGTTTTCTAATTACACTGAGTTTGATCCTGTTGGCTTTGTCCCTACCATCGTCTTCTAAAGAGCTGATGATGAATCCACTCCCATGTTATTGGTGAGTGCTGAGTTTCTGGATTTGGAGCCCGTGATAACATAAAAGCGGCTACACTCATATGTACAATGTACAGCTGTCATGTTTTATGTGTCTGGGTGGTAGAATAGAAATAATCAGTTTGTGTGGTCCTTTCACAGGAACCTTGGCCAATAACTACAGGACATCCTGTAGATGATACACACTGAACCTGATTGGGGTGAGGTTTATTGCCACTGGCATATGCATTACAATTTGTTGGGTTGCAGCAGCACAGTGCAAGACAAGAATGCGATACATTTCCAAAAAATTGTGAAAAAGCAGAATAGTATGGTGGTGCCCATGGGGTTGACCCATGTGACATAGCAGAATTCAGCTGATCAAGTCTGCTCCACCATTGGATTATGGCTGATCCATTTCCCTCTCAACCCCATTCTTCTGCGGCTTTGCTGTAACCTTTCAAGCCCTGACTAATCAAGAACCTATCAAACCTTCACCTAGAATATAGCTAGTGACTTGTCCTCCACAGCCACCAGTGGCAATGGATTCCACAGATTCACTGCCATCCTGTTAAAGAAATTCTCCTCATCTCCATTCTAAACGGACATCCCTCTATTCTGAGGTTGTGCCCAATGATCCTAGATTCCAGCACTATAGGAAACATACTCTCCACATCCATATTACCTAGGCCTTTGAACATTTGATGTGTTTCAATGAGATCTCTGTCATTCTATTAAATTCCAACGAGTACAGGTACAGAGCCATCAAACGCTCCTCATATGCCTTTCATTCTTGAAATTGTGAACGTACTTTGAACCCACTCCACAGTCAGCACATCCTTTCTTAGATAAGGGGCCCAAAGCTCACAATACTCCAAGTGAGGCCTCAGCAGTGTCTTATTAAGTCTCAGCAGTACTTCCTTGCTTTTATATTCTAGTCCTCTCGAGTGCAAATGTTGCAATTGCCTTCCTTACCACCAACTCAACCTATAAGTTAACCACTCCTGCACGAGAATTCCCGTCCCTCTGCGCCTTAGATTTTTGATTTTTTTTCCCCATTTAGAAAATAGTCAATGCTTTTATTCCTTCTACCAAAGTGCATGACCATGCATTTCCCAACGCTGTATTCCATCTGCCACTTCTTTGCCCATTCTCCCATTCTGTCTAACTACTTCTGCAGCCTCCCTGTTTCCTCAACACTACCTGCCCCTCCACCTACATATTGTCTGGAAACTTGGCCACAAGGCCATCAATTCCATCGTCCAAATCATTGGCATACAGCGTAAAAAGAAGTGGTCCCAAACGACCCCCCACGGAACACCACTAGTCACCTGCAGCCAATCAGATAAGGCTACCTTTAATTATCATTCAACCATATGTCAATATTCTCACTCTCTGCCTCCTGCCAATCAGCCAATGCTCTATCAATGCTAGTATCTTTCCTGTAATCTCAAGGGGCCCTTATCTTGCTAAACAGCTTCATGTGGCACATTGTCAAGTGCCCTCTGAAAATCCAAGTACACAACAACCACGTTTGTCTATCCTGCTTGTTATTTCTTCAAAGAATTCCAACAGATTTGTCAGGTAAAAATTTCCCTTACGAAAACCATGCCGATTTTGGCCCATTTTATTATGAGTCTTCAAGTACCCTGAAACTTAATCCTTAACGATTGACTCCAACATCTCAACCACTGAGGTCAGGGTAGCTGGCCTATAATTTCCTTTCTTCTGCCTCCATCCATTCTTGAAATGCAGAATGACATTTGCAAATTTCCAGTCTTCTGGAACCATGCCAAAATCTGTTGGTTCTTGAAAGGTCATTACTAGTGCCTCCACAATCTCTTCAACTTCTCTTTCAGATCCCTGGGGTGTAGTCCATTTGGTCAATGTGACTTATCTACCTTCAGACCTTTCAGTTTCCCAAGCAGCTTCTCCCTAATAATCGCAACTGCACTTATTTCTGCCCCTTAACACTCTTGAACTTCCACCTCTAGTGTCTTCCATGGTGAAGACTGATGCAAAATATTTAGTTTATCCACCATTTCCTTGTCCTTATTACTACCTCACCAGCATCATTTTCCAGTGGTCCAGTATCTACTGTCGCCTCTCTTTTACTTTTTATATATCAGAAAAATCTTTCGGTGGCCTCTTTGATATTATTGGTGAGCTTACCTTCATATTTCACCCTTTTCTTAATGGCTCTTTTTAGTTGACTTCTGTTGGTTTCTAAAAGCTTCCCAATCCTCTAACTTACCACTAATCTTTGCTCTATTATATCCCCTCTCTTTTGCTTCTCTTGTCAGCCACGGTTACATCATCCTGCTTCAGAATACTACTACTACTTTGGCATGTGCCTTGCGAATTGCTTTCAGAAACTCCAGCCACTGGTGCTCTGCCATCATCCCTGCTTCTGACCCTATGTCACCTCTTTCTAAGGACTTGATTTCATTTTTTTACCAGCAGAGCGATGCCAACTCCTCTGCCTACCTGCCTGCCCTTTGGATACAATGTGTATCCTTGAAGTTAAGCTCCCAACTATAATCTTCCTTCAGCCATGACTGAGTGATGCCCACATGATACCTGCCATTCTGTAACTGTGCCTCAGGATCATCTACCTTACTCTCTATACTGCATGCATTCAAATGAAACACTTTCTGTTCTCTATTTGTCCCCATTTTCGATTTTGTCCCCCTTGCAACTCATCCCACTAACTGCAAATTTACCCTATCTCTGCTTATCCTAGCTGATATCTCATTGGACACGGCCGCTTGTACTATATACCAACTGCGCCATCCTCAGCCCTACCTCTCCTCCCCCAGCCAAATTAGTATAAACTCTCCTCACCAGATCTTGCAAACCTGCCCACAAGGATATTAGTTCCCCTCTTGTTCAGGTATAACTCATCCCTTTTGTACAGGTCATGCCTTCCCCGGAAGAAATCCCAACGATCCAGAAATCTGAAACACTGTTCCCTGCTCCAGTTCCTCAGCTGTGCATTCGTCTGCTAAATCATAGGTGACACAGGCGGTACTCCAGAGATTACTACCCTGGAGTCTTGCTTTTCCACTTTCTATCTAGCTCCCTAAGTTCTCTCTTCATGACCTCCTCTTTTTTCCTACCTGTGTCATTCATGCCCAAGACTTCTGGCTGCTCACCCTCCCCTTTTAGAATTCCGTGGACCCAATCCGAAACGTCCTTGACCTTGGCACCTAGGAGGCAACACACCATCGGGGTGTTTGTGTCACGTCCATAGAATCTCGTGTCTACTCCTCTGGTTATGGAATCCCTTATCACTACTGCAGTCCTTTTCTTCCCCAGCCCCCCTTTCCATCAGAGCCATCACCCCAGACTCTGTCACAGACCCGGTCACCGTGGCTGCACCCTGGTAGTTGTCCTCATTACTTACCCTCTCCTGACAGTCACCCAGCTATATACATCCTGCAGCTTAGCCTAGATGCGTAGCAGTTAGCACAATGCTGTTACAGTTTGGGCGTCAGATTTTGGAGTTCAATTTTCACGTCATTTGT
This sequence comes from Mobula hypostoma, assembly GCF_963921235.1. NCBI lineage: Eukaryota > Metazoa > Chordata > Chondrichthyes > Myliobatiformes > Myliobatidae > Mobula > Mobula hypostoma. The sequence continues at coordinate 175,332,570 of NC_086098.1, forward strand.
AAAAAGCCTGTACCTCCTCCCTGTGGAATGTGTGGGTTTTCTCTGGGTGCTCGGGTTTCCTCCCACAATCCAAAAATTGCACTGCTCAGAAGGTTAATTGGTCATTGTAATTTGTCCTGTGATTAGACTAGGGGGTGCTGGGCAGCGCTGCCCGAAGGGGCAGAGGTGCCTGTTCCAAGCCGTATCTCAATACATAAACCATGCAGAAATCTGGTGGCAGAGAAGCTCAGAAGCTCAGAAGCGATGGCAGGAGATCCCCTAGAGTATTCGCCTCTGTTCAATCAGCTTTGTCCCTTACAACTTTGGCTTCATTGTCCTTGAGGGGAACAGTAAACAACATCAGGACAAATACCCTCCTGCTTTGGCTACTATTTGGGCTCTTGAACACTGGACTTCTGAGATCAGAAGGCAAAGGAACAGAATTAGGCCATTTGGCCCATTGAGCCTACACTGACATCCCATCATGGCTGATTTCCTTCTCAACACCATTCTCCTTTCTTCTTCCATGCCCTCACTAATCAAACACCTATCAACCTTCGCTTTAAGTTAATCCAATGACTTGACCTCCACATCTGTCTATGGTAATGAATTCCACAGATTCACCACCCTCTGGCTAAAGAAATTCCTCCATGTCTCTGTTCTAAATCTCTGCGGTGCTTGATAGGAGGCTAACGCAAGTACTATCAGTTGTTCTGATGAAGTCTTTTTGACCTGAAATTATAAACATTTCTCTCCATGGATGCTATTTGACCTGCTGAACTTTTCAGTATTTTGTATAGTTTCAGAATTCTAGAATCTGCAGTTTTATTTTCATTTTTTGTTAAACTAACTGTTTCTCAACCACTAGAGGGCTATAAATTCTCAGTTACCAAGCACATCAGGCCAAGACCAATAGACCATTTGTACCTTGGTGAATGAAGGGATGTGGAGATAGGATGAGAGCTGAGGTGCAGGATTGACCAAACTATTGAATGATATTAGAGGGTTGGATCCAGTCTTAACTCTTGTGTTCTTGGAGGTTAATGAAACAGGGGTAATTGGTTTAGAGGATTGGATTGAGTATTTCCTCTTGTGTTAGAGGATAATGAAATAGGGATAATGAGATGTCATTTTATTGGTCTTTTCTCATCCCTCTTGTCCCCCTTATGGAGAAATGTGCAGGCTATCTTTCCAATTCTTGAACCCTGACCTAATGTCATAGAGAAGGACAAGTAGGGCTTCAGTTCGGAATTTGTCTCACTGTCCTGAATTGGAAATGTACTGTCTGACCCTCTGGCAATCCGGGCTGGGCTGTAAGGGTTCAGCTCCCGATAATTGTCTGTAACTAAGAAATGTCTATTTTCTACAGTATGTGGATCATTCTACGAACACTTGCTATAATTCTTTCATTCAATAGTCACTGTAACAGTACTGGTAGAGTGAAACAGGCACAGAAGCAGGCCCTTTGCCCCAACTGCTCCATGCTGGTTAAGATTCCCATTTGCCCATCTTTGGCCCATATCATGTAGGGCAGCATGGTAGAGTAGCAGCATATTCACTTTACAGTGCCAACAATCAATGATTCTTGCCAGTAAGGAGTTTGTAACTACATGGGTTTCCTCCCACATTCCAAAAATGCATGGGTTAGTGCGTGTACGTTGTACACATTTTATGTTGGTACCAGTGCGTGACGACACTTGTGGGCTGCCTCACTGATTTGATTATTCGCAAACAATGCATTTCACGGTATGTTTCGATGTACATGTGACCAATAGTTTATCTCTCTCTCTAATTTCTTTCATCCCCTAGAGCCTTTCCTATCCATGTACCTGTCCAAATACCTTTGAAATATTGTTAATGTCCCTGCCTTCAAACAGTTCCGCTGGCAGCTCATTCCATAAACTGATCTTGATTCTATAACCCTGAGATAAAGGCTGAGTGCATTTCCCCCTTTCTACACCCCTCATGATTTTATAAACCATATTGTTAGGGGTCTAGATGAGCTAGAGTCTGTAAAATGTGTTCAGGAAAGTTTTCTAAATCAATATACAGAGGTACCAACTAGAGGGGATGCAATATTAGATCTCCTATGAGGAAACAAGTTAGGACAAGTATTGGAAGTGTGTGTAGGGGAGCACTTTGGTTCCAGTGATCATAACACCATTAGTTTCAACTCGATCATGGATAAAGTTAGATCTGGTCCTCAGGTTGAGGTTCTAAACTGGAAGAAGGCCAAATTTGAAGAAATGAGAAAGGATCTAAAAAACATGGATTGGGACGGGATGTGATCGGTAAGTGGGAAGCCTTCAAAGGAGAAATTTTGAGAGTGCAGAGCTTGTATGTTCCTGTCAGGATTAAAGGCAAAGTGAATAGGAACAAGGAACCTTGGTTCTCAAGGGATATTGCAACTCTGATAAAGAAGAAGAGAGAGTTGTATGACATGTATAGGAAACAGGGAGTAAATAAAGTGCTTGAGGAGTATAAAAGGTGCAAGAAAATACTTAAGAAGGAAATCAGGAGGGCTAAAAGAAGACATGAGGTTGCCTTGGCAGTCAAAGTGAAAGATAATCCAAAGAGCTTTTACAGGTATATTAAGAGTAAAAGGATTGTAAGGGATAAAATTGGTCCTCTTGAAGATCAGAGTTGTCGGCTATGTGCGGAACCAAAGAAATGGGGGAGATCTGAAATGGGTTTTTTGCGTCTGTGTTTACTAAGGAAATTGGCATGAAGTCTATGGAATTAAGGGAAACAAGTAGTGAGATCATGGAAACTACAGATTGAAAAGGAGGAGGTGCTTGCTCTCTTGAGGCAAATTAAAGTGGATAATTCCCCAGGATCTGACAGGGTATTCCCTCGGAACTTGAAGGAGACTAGTGTTGAAATTGCAGGGGCCCTGGCAGATATGTTTAAAATGTCGGTGTCTACGGGTGAGGTGCCGGAGGATTGGAGAATGGCTCATGTTGTTCCGTTGTTTAAAACAGGATCGAAAAGTAATCTGGGAAATTATAGGCCAGTAAGTTTGACGTTGGTAGTGGGTAAGTTATTGGAGGGAGTACTAAGAGACAGAATCTACAAGCATTTGGGTAGACGGACTTATTAGGGAGAGTCAACATGGCTTTGTGCGTGGTAGGTCATGTTTGACCAGTCTACTGGAGTTTTTTGAGGAGGTTACCAGGAAAGTGGATGAAGGGAAGTCAGTGGATGTTGTCTACATGGACTGCAGTAAGGCCTTTGACAAGGTCCCGCATGGGAGGTTAGTTAGGAAAATTCAGTCGCTAGTATACATGGAGAGGTGGTAAATTGGATTAGACATTGGCTCAATGGAAGAAGCCAAAGAGTGGTAGTAGAGGATTGCTTCTCTGAGTGGAGGCCTGTGACTAGTGGTGTGCCACAAGAATCGGTGCTGGGTCCATTGTTATTTATCATCTATGTCAATGATCTGGATGATAATGTGGTAAATTGGATCAGCAAATTTGCTGATGATACAAAGATTGGAGGTGTAGTGGACAGTGAGGAAGGTTTTCAAAGCTTGCAGAGGGATTTGGACCAGCTGGAAAAATGGGCTGAAAAATGGCAGATGGAGTTTAATACAGACAAGTGTAAGGTATTGCACTTTGGAAGGACAAACCAACGTAGAACATACAGGGTTAATGGTAAGGCACTGAGGAGTGCAGTAGAACAGAGGGATCTGGGAATACAGATACAAAATTCCCTAAAAGTGGCGTCACAGGTAGAAAGGGTTGTAAAGAGAGCTTTTGGTACATTGGCCTTTATTAATCAAAGTATTGAGTATAAGAGCTGGAATGTTATGATGAGGTTGTATAAGGCATTAGTGAGGCCAAATCTGGAGTATTGTGTTCAATTTTGGTCACCAAATTACAGGAAGGATATTAATAAGGTTGAAAGAGTGCAGAGAAGGTTTACAAGGATGTTGCCGAGACTTGAGAAACTCAGTTACAGAGAAAGGTTGAACAGGTTAGGACATTATTCCCTAGAGCGTAAAAGAATGAGGGGAGATTTGATAGAGGTATATAAAATTATGATGGATATAGATAGAGTGAATACAAGCAGGCTTTTTCCGCTGAGGCAAGGGGAGAAAAAAACCAGAGGACATGGGTTAAGGGTGAGGGGGGAAAAGTTTAAAGGGAACATTAGGGGGGGCCTTCTTCACACAGAGAGTGGTGGGAGTGTGGAATGAGCTGCCAGATGAGGTGGTAAATGCGGGTTCTTTTTTAACATTTAAGAATAAATTGGACAGATACATGGATGGGAGGTGTATGGAGGGATATGGTCCGTGTGCAGGTCAGTGGGACTAGGCAGAAAATGGTTTGACACAGCCAAGAAGGGCCAAAAGGCCTCGTTCTGTGCTGTAGTTTTCTATGGTTCTATGGTTCTATAAGGTCACCCCTCATTCTCCAGCACTCCACTGATCAGAGTACCAACCTGTTCAACCTCTCTGCATACCTCATTCCCATGAGAGGACAACATCCTTGCAAATCCCCTCTGTGCTCTTTCCAGCTTAATGGCATCTTTTCGAGCATCAGCATCAGGTTTAGTATCGCTGACATATGTCGTGAAATTTGTTGTTATGCGGCAACAGTGCATTGCAACACATTAAGAAAACTATATTCAAAAGATATATACGTATATTTAAAAATAAAATAAAATTAAATAATGCAAAAAGAGAGCCAAAAAAGAAAAAAATAATAGTAAGGTAGTGTACATGGGTTCATTGCCCACTCAGAAATCTGATGGCAGAGGGGAAGAAGATACTCCTGTAATGTTGAGTGCATGTCTTCAGACTCCTGTACCTCCTCCAGGGGGACCAAAGCTGAACACAATATTCCAAATGTGGCCTCACCAACATGTTGTACAACTGCAACAGAACATCCTGATTTCTACATTCAGTGACCTGACTAAAGAAGGCCAAACAGTTTCATCACCACCCTGTCTACCTGCAAATGTTACTGCCATTAAACTAACAGAATTAATGAATACTATGACTAGCTTGGAAAATGCTGTAAAAATGTACAGAAGAATATGCATAGAGTTGGATTCCTGTAAGTCAGATCATTGGTAATTCAGACAGCCCCCTGAATCCTAGAACGCCCTGCCCAGTAACTCTGGTAGTTTTCACCAGACACAATGCACTATGCCTTACTCTGAGACCATCACCAATGTCCTGGTAATGTTTCTTCCAAAGTAGAAGGCAGATACACTTACTGGCTATGTGACATCTTTTTAAAAACTCTGGAGGGGAAACTAAACCTGCCACTGAATATGATGGTTTGGTTACCAGGCCCATCTTAGTTTTACCGAAATTATGTAACTTTTCTGCTGTAGACTGTGGATCAAATGGTTTACACTGAGGTTTTACTGTTTTTCCATTGTTGCTCGTAAGTAGGGCACAGATGGCAGGTGTTAGTGAATAAACAGTTCTGACCTGAGGGTAGATGTCTGTCTGTTTTCAAGTTCAAGGTGAGAGTGGCTATGAGTTATTGGCGATCCAGCAAAAAGGATCCTCATCCACCACTGCCAAATACAGCCATCCAAATGGTGAAGCCCAGCTTGAAAGTTGGTAATTCTGGCACTTAGACAGTCGTGTGGTGTTTGTTTCCTTTGTATTCTGAGAAACACCTAATAAATACTGAAGTATTTCCTGGTGTAACTAGCACCTTGTAACACGTGCTACTCGTGAAATGATCTAAGATAACTTGACAGGCGGGATTACAGCTTCATCTGGTAAACCACATAAGAATAAGATTGTAAGGTTGCAATATGTAAATGCACCCAGTGGCCACTTGTTAATACTAAGTATCTTATCAGCCAATCATGTGGCAGCAACTCAATGCATAAAAGCATGCAGACATGGTCAAGAGGTTCAGTTGTTCAAACCAAACAACAGAATGGGGAAGAAATGTGATCTAAATGACTTTGACCATGGAATGATTGTTGGGGCCAGACAGAGTGGTCTGAGTATTTCATAAACTCTTTATCTCCTGGGATTTTCACATACAACAGTCTCTAGAGCTGGGGTTCCCAGCCTGGGGTCTATTGTCCTCTCGGTTAACAGTAGGAGTCCACAGCATAAAAAGGTTGGGAACCCTTGCTGTAGAGTTTACAGAGAAAAGTGAGAAAAAGGAAAAAAATAATTGAGTGGAGCTGTGTAGGTGAAAACACTTCGTTAATGAGAGAGGTGAGAAGAGAATGGCCTGACTCGTTTGAGCTGACGGGAAGGCAACAGTAACTCAAATAACCACACATTACAACAGAGGTGTGCAGAAGAGCATCTCAAAACGCACAACATGTCGAGCCTTGAAGTGGATGAGCTACAACACGTATATAGTCAGTGGTCGATTAATTAGGTACAGGAGGTACGTAATAAAGTAGCCACTCAGTTAACTGGAAACAAGATAGACAAATGACTGTCAACACCCTTACGATGAAGGACTAACTGTGGCTCTCTTTGGAGAAAAATGGGGAGATCCTATTGTTGTAAGAAATCTCACACCAAACCCCAGTGGTGGACAGCCACCACTTTAGTCATTTTTCAGGATGTGGCGCCACTAGCAAGCTGGTAACTGAGTCATCTTCAGAAGATGTTGGCAAGCCATTACAGTCCTAGTGAAGGTTCTCCACAGGAGAGGGGAGTGACGTGCCACAGGCTGGCCCAGTGTCCAGGAAGGAGTGGGGATATATGGTACAGGATTCCCTAAAGATTTACTTATCGAGATACAGCGTGGGTTAGGCCCTTCTGGCTCTTTGAGATGCCAGCAACCTTCCTATCTAATCTGAGCCTAATTACGGAAGAGCTACTATCCAATAATCCATCTGTTTTTAAACAGACCTGCCAGTACCCTAACACTGCTGAAGGGTCTTGGCCCGAAACATCGACTGTACTCTTTTCCATAGATGCTGCCTGGCCTGCTGAGTTCCTCCGGCATTTTGTGTGTGTTGCTTGGATTTCCAACATCTGCAGATTTTCTCTTATTTGTGATTGGACTACCCTAACCCTACCTGAGTAACAGAACACTTTCGACCACCTCTTGCACTACCATGGTCTTGTCTCTGATTGTGATTTTATTGCTCAAATGTCTTGTTTCTTGGCTCTTCACCAAGTCCCCTTGCCGAGGTGCAAAGTGATTTGAGAGTCCTTGTCCAGGATTCCCTAAAGGTTAACTTGCAGGTTGAGTCAGTGGTAAAGAAGGTAAATGCCATGTTAGCATTCATTTCCAAAGGTCTAGAATATAAAAGCAAGGTTATAATGTTGAGGCTTTGAAATGAGGACTGACCAACACAGTCATCCTCCACCACCCCAGACCCACCCGACTTCACCTATTATCTTCTAGCTTGTCCCCTTCCCCTTCCCCGCATCCTATTATTCTGGCATCTTTCTCCTTCCTTTTCAGTCCTGATGAAGGATCTTGGCCCAAACCATTGATTGTTTATCCATTTCCATAGATGTTGTCTGACCTGTTGAGTTACTCCTGCATTTTGTGTGTGTTGCTCTGGATTTCCAGAATTTGTAGGATATCCTGCATTCTTACAGGTTTGTGACCCCATATCTGAGGAGTATGTGCTAGCAATGAAGAGTGTCAGGAAGAGGTTTGCAGGAATGAAACGGTTAATATATGAAGAGTGTTTGATGACTCTGGGCCTGTACTTGCTGGAGTTTAGAAGAATGAGGGGAGATCTCATGGAAACCTATCAAATATTGAAAAGTCTCGATAGAGTAGATGTTTTCTATAGTGGGGGAGTCCAGGACCAGGGGCACAGCATCAGAACAGAAGCACGTCCCTTCAGAACAGAGATGAGGGTGAATTTCTTTAGCCGGAGGGTGGTGATTCTGTGCAAATCATTGCCACAGATGGCTGTGGAGGCCAAATCATTGGGTACAGGATGCTGATAAATTCTTGTTTAGTAAGGGTGTCAAAGGTTATGGGGAGAAGGCTGGAGAGGGGCTTTGAGAGGGAAAATAAATCAGCGACTCGATGGGGTAAATGGCCTGATTTTGCTTCTGTGTTTTATGATGTTATGGTATATCCAGTCCAAGATGGGTGGGTATTGGAGATGGCATTCGTGCATCTGAGAGCTTAAACAAAGAGTTAGTAACTGTTAATTGATGAGTGGTTATAAAATTTGATGTACAGGTGAGTGATTGTTGCTTATCTATAAAGATTAGCTTTATTTGTCACGTGTACATTGAAACATCGAAACATACAGTGAAATGTGTCCTTTGTATCAATATCCAACACGGCCCATGGGTGACGCCACGCCAACATCGCATGCCTGCTGCTTACTAACACATGCATCTTTGGAACGTGGGAGGAAACCCACGTGGTCACGGGGGAGAATGTACTGTCTTCTTACAGACCGGTGAAAATAGGACCCCAAACTTCTGATCTCTGTCGCTGTAAAACTGCTACACTGCTATGCTGTCCGGTATTTATGTCCATGCCTAAATGTTGCTCGGATCTTGCCATATGCAGGTATAGATTTTTTTTTTAACCTGTTTTTCTGTTGTAAATGGACTTGAGTAATGCATATTCGAAAGGTGATGCCTCAGGAGGCAGCATCCCTCAATAAAGACCCTCACCATCCAGGACGTGCCCTCTTCTCATTGCTACCATCAAGGAGGAGGCTCCGGAGCCTGAAGACCCACACTGAATGCTTTAGGAACTGCTTCTTCCCCTCCACCATTAGAGACCTGAACAGAGCATGGACTATTTTGCTATCTTTTTACTCTACCTATTTATTATTTTCAATTTCTTATTTTAACATTCCGTTCACTTTAATGTATTGCACTTTATTGCTGCCACAAAGCAGCGAACTTCAGGACGCATGTCAGTGATAAGCCTAATACTGATTCTGATATTTGAAATCAGATGTTCTGACTTACAGAGAGAAAATCAATGCTGACACAACTGTAAATCTTTGCACCTGAAGATCTCCTGAAGTGACGGGACACTTGATCTCCAGGGACGATGATCATTTCCCAATCATTCCATCCATTCTCCGCGAATCCACTGATTTCAGTTCCTTGATACCATTCCCTGTCAAATGCTGCTTGATGCATTTTTCTCCATGCCTCTGGTATTCATCTCCTTGTTCTACATCTGCAGTGGTCCTGGGGAAACCCAAAGGCAATGTTGTCAGGACTTTGAGATCCAAAGCAAACTTGAACATTTTGATTCGTTTGTTATCTTACAACTTTTAAGGTGGTTGAGTTTACAGTCAGTGAAATGCAGGTGAAGAGAAGTAAAATTGTGCACTTGCTGAAAACCTGAAAGAAACACAAACAAAAAATGATGGTTACACTCATCAGGTCAGAAGCAGATTCATTTATTTATCACATGATCATTGAAACATACAGTGAAATGCATCGTTTGCATTAACAGCCAACACAATGTAAAGATGTTCTGGGGACAGACTGCAGGTGTCACCACATGTTTCAGTGCCAACATGACATACCCACCATGATCAGCAGAACAACACAAACAAAAACAACAACAGCAAAACAAGCTTCTTTCCCACCCTCCTACACACACCCACTCACTCGCTCCAATGGGACAGGACACTTCTGGACCTCCATCACCAGTTCTTGATCCCAGACACTCAAGCTCACAGACATTGGAACTCTGACCACCAGACCTTGGCTCTAGCCTCTCAAACTTTGAGCTCTGACCTCCTGTCCCTGGCTCAGACTGACAAACTCTTAGTCCTCTGAGCTCTTCATATGCCCTCTCAGGGGCTTTGACCTTCCAGCCATGACCTCCTTACTTGTCTCTGCAGAAGTAGTTACAGCTAACCATAAGATAGGAGCAGAATTATACCATTTGGCCCATAGAGTCTGCTCTGACATTTCATCATGGCTGATCTGTTTTCCCTCTCAGCCCCAATCTCCTGCCTTCTCCCAATCTCCCTTCATGCCCTAACTAATCAAGAATCTATCAACTTCTACCTTAAATATATCCAGTGACTTGGCCTCCACAGCTGCCATGGGAACGAATTCCACAGATTCATCACTCTATGGCTAAAGAAATTCCTCCTCATCTCCATTCTATAAGGATGCCCCTCTATTCAGAAACTGTGTCCTTTGGTCTTAGACTCTCCCACGTAGGAAACATCCTCTCCACATCCATTCTATCAAGGCCTTTCTACATTCGATAGATTTCAATGAGGTCACCGCCTCAGTCTTCTGAATTCCAATGAATACAGGCCCAGAACCACCAAATGCTCTTCATATGACAAGCTGTTCAAACCTGGAATCATTTTCGTGAACCTTCTTTGAATCCTCTCCAGTTTCAGCACATCCTTTCTAAGACAAGGGGCACAAAACTGCTCTCAATAATCTAAGTAAGGCCTGACCCGTGCTTTATGAAGTTTCAACATTACATCCTTGCTTTTATACTCCAGTCCTCTTGAAATGATTGCTACCTTCACATTTGCCTTCCTCACCACAGACTCAACCTGCAAATTAATCTTTAGGGAATCCCTACACAAGGACTCCCAAGTCCCTTTTCGTCTCCGTTATTTCATATTTTCTCTCCATTTGGAGAACAGTCAACTCTTTCATTTCTTCTGTCAAAATGCATGACTATACATTTCCTGAGACTGTATTCCATTTGTAAATTCTTTGCCAATTCTCCCAATCTAAGTCCTACTGTAGCCTCTCTATTTCCTCAAAACTCCATGCCCTTTCAACTATCTTCATATCATTTGCAAACTTTACAACAAAGCCAATTCCATCATCTCAATCATTGACATATAATGTAAAAAGAATTGGTCCAAACACAGACCCCTGTGGAACACCACTAGTCACTGGCAGCTAACCATAAAAGGTTCCCTTTATTCCCACTCTTTGCTTCCTGCTAGTCAGCCACTGCTTTATCCATGCTGGAATCTTTCCTGTAATATCATGGGCTCATAGCTTGTTAAGCAGCCTTGTCAAATGCCTTCTGAAAATCCAAGTACACAATATCCAGTGATTCTCCTTTGTCTATCCCGCATGTATTGTCTTCAAAGAATTCCAACAGATTTTTCAGGAAAGATTCCCTTGAGGAAACTATGCTGACCATGACCTATTTTATCATATGCCTCCAAGTGCCCCAAAACAACATCCTTAGAAATCAACTTCAACTTCTTCCCATCCACTGAGGTCAGACTAACTGGCCTATAGTTTCCTTTCTTCTGGCTCCCTCCCTTCTTGAAGAATGGAGTGACATCTGCAATTTTTCAGTCTTCTGGAACCATTCCAGAATCTGGTGATTCTTAAAAGATCATTATTAATGCCTCTACAATCTCTTTAGCCATGACTTTTAGAATCATGGGGTGTACACAATCTGGTCCAGGTGACTTATCTACCTTCTGATTTTTCAGTTTTTTAAAGAACCTTCTCCCTAATAATGGTAACTTCACACACTTCATGACCCCTGACACCTGGAACTTCCACTATGCAGCTCGTGTCTTCCATAATGAAGACTGATGCAAAATACTTATTCTGTTCATCTGCCATTTCCTTATCCCTCATTACTACCTCTCCAGCATAATTTTCCAGTGGTCTGATATCCACTCACCTCCCTTTAACACTTTATATATCTGAAGAAACTTTTGGTGTCCCCTTTAATATTTTTGGATTACTTACTTTTGTATCCCAGCTTTACATTCTGAGTAACTTCTTTTAGTTGTCTTATGTTGGTTTTTAAAAGCTTCCCAATCCTCCAACTTCCCACTAATTTTTGCTCTATTATATGCCCTCTCTTTGGCTTTTATGTTGGCTTTGATTTCTCTTGTTAGTCATGGTTGTGTCATCTTTCCTTTAGAATACTTCTTCCTCTTTGGGATGAAAATATCCTGTGCTTTCCAAATTGCTTCCAGAAATTCTAGCCATTGCTGCTCTGCCCTCATCCCTGTCAGTGTTCTTTTCCAATCAATTCTAGTCAACTCTCCTCTCATGCCTCTTTACTCCATTTAATACTGATACATCTGTCTTTAGCTTCTCCTTCTCAAAATTTAGGGTGAATTTGATCATATTATGATCACTTTTCCCTAAAGGTTCTTTTGCCTTTGGCTCTCTAATCAATTCCAGATCATTGTACAACACCCAATTCAGAATAGCTGATCCCCTAGTGGGCTCAATCATGCCATCTTGCAGGCATTCTAGAAATTCCCCCTCTTCGAATCCAGCACCAACCTGATTTTCCCAATCTACCTGCATATTGAAGACCCCATTACAATTGTAACATTGCCCTTTTGGCATGCAATTTCTATCTCTCATTGTAGGTTGTAGACCACATCCTTATTACTGTTTGGGGCCTGTATACAACTCCCATCAGGGTCTTTTTACCCTTGCAGTTCCTTAGCTCTATCCATAATGATTCAATACCTTCTGAACCTATGTTACCTCCTTCTAATGATTTAAATTTTTTTTTTTTACCAACAGAACAACATTGCCCCCTTTGCCTTCCTGCCTGTCCTTTTGATACAATGAGTATCCTTGGACATTAAGCTCCCAGCTATAATCTTCTTTCAATCCTAATCTTGCAGTCAATTAAATTTACATCATCATACTTGCCAATCTATAACTGCTACAAATTCATCTGCCTTATTCTATATACTGCGCACATTCAAATATAACGTCTTTAGCTCTGTATTTGTCCTTTTTGATTTTATCCACTTTTTATGTTGCAACTCATCCTGTTGACTGAAATTTTACCCTATCATCAGCCTCTCCTTGCTAGGAGTCTCACTACACACTGCCTCTGTTTGTAAACCAACTACCTCATCTTCAGCACTATCACTCCAGTTCCCCCTGCCAAATTAGTGTAAACCCATCCAGACAACTTTAGCCAACCTGCCTGCAAGGATATTGGACCCCCTCAGGTTCAGGTGTAACCTGTCCTTTTGAACAGGTCATATCTTCCCCAGAAGAGATCCCAATTATTCATAAATCTTCACTCTGCCCCCTGCATCTGATCTTCAGCCAGGCATTCACCTGCCAAATCATTCTATTCTTACCCTCACGGGCAGCAATCCAGGAGGTCCTGTTTCTTAGCTTTCCACCTAGCTCCTTAAAATCTCTCTTCAGGACCTCCTCACCTTGTCTACCTAAGTCATTGGTGCCAATGTGCACCAAGACTTCTGGCTGCTCACCCTAACCCCTGAGAATGCCATGGACGTGATCCAAAACATCCCTGATCCTGGCACCAGGGAGGCAACATATCATCCGGGTGTCTCTGTCATGCCCACAGAACCTCGCCTCGATTCATCTGACTCGAGAATCTTCTATCACCACTTCAGACCTCTTCACCTCTCTGCTCTTCTGAGCCACAGTGCCAGAGATCTGGTCACTGTGGTTCCCCCCAGTAGATCATCTCCCTCAATAGTATTTAAAGTTATATGCTAATTATTGAGGGGAATGGCCACAGGTGTATTCTGCAATGGCTGTGCATTTCTGCTCCTTCTCCTGACAGTCACCTGTCTCCTGCAACCTCAGGGTGACTACCTCCCTGTAGGTCTGGTCTGTCACCTCCTCATTCTCCCATATGAGTTGAAGATAGTTGAGCTGCAGCTCCAGTTCCTTAATTCATTCTCTCAGGATCTGCAGTTCGGTGCACCTGGTGCAGATGTGTTTAACTAGGAGGCTGGAGGTCTCCCAGACTTCCCACATCCCACACTCGCTACAAAACACAGCTCCTGGAGCCATTCTCACTAATCTACTATGCCCAAACAAATAAGGAGGGAACAGATAAGAACAAAGGGAGAGAAACTTACAAGACAATGTATCTCACCCAAGCCTGATAACCCAAAGCCACTCTAAACACTGGCACTCTCCAAATGAATGGCCACTCTAAAAATGGCCGCTCGGCTTGTGCTTGAATTATTCTCATTGGCCCTTTCTCAGAAATCCCTCTTGCTGATCGGTCACTCCTCAACTCAGGAAAAACTGCCATGAAACTCTTCCTTTGAGATCTTGATCGCTGTCCTGATTAAAAAGTAGCTCTTTTCATGCGGCACTGGTTTAGATTGTCCAAGTAACTTTTCAGGTTCTGATGGAAAATCGGCACCACTAAAGCAGATTGCTTGGTCATTGTGACTTTTCAGTTTGTGGGGCTTGTGTGCAAGTTAGCTGCCACATTTCCTAACATTACAAGTGACCACACTACTAATGTGTTAAATAATTGAGAATTTTATTTTGATCTTCTGGTCTTTGGCCACTACAATTGGCTTTGGATTTACACATAAAACAAGTTGTGTAATGAAATATCGAAACCAGTAATTATTAAAGGAAGAGGTAGGCCAGGCTAGTGCTTTATTCCTTCAAACATGGGAGAATGAGTGGCAATTTTGTACAAGTGTTTAAAATTATGCCAGACATAGATAAGGTGGGTGCGAATGGTTTTTTTCTCCAGGGTAGGGAGCTCCAAAATTAGAAGGCATAGGTCTGGGTGAGATGGGAAAGATTTAAAAGAGATCTGAGGGGCAACATTTTCACAGAGAGGATGATGAGCTGCCAGAGAAAATATTTGAGGCAGGTACAATTGTATTATTCAAGTTCAATGCAATACATAACACAGAAGAAGGAAAAAAATAAAATAATAATAATAAATAAGTAAATCAATTACAGTATATGTATATTGAATAGATTAAAAATTGTGCAAAAAATAATATACATTTAAAAAAAGTGATGTAGTGTTCATGGGTTCAATGTCCATTTAGGAATAGGATAGCAGAGGGGAAGAAGCTGTTCCTGAATCGCTGAGTGCATGCCTTCAGGCTTCTGCACCTCGTACCTGATGGTAACAGTGAGAAAAGGGCATGTCCTGGGTGCTGGAGGTCCTTAATAATGGACGCTGCCTTTCTGAGACACCGCTTCCTGAAGATATCCTGGGTACTTTGTAGGCTAGTACCCAAGATGGAGCTGACTAAATTTACTACCCTCTGAAGCTTCTTTCGGTCCTGTGCAGTAGCCTACACTCCCCCCGGCCCCCATACCAGACAGTGATACAGCCTGTCAGAATGCTCTCCACTGTACATCTATAGAAGTTTTTGAGTGTATTTGTTGACGTACCAAATCTCTTCAAACTCCTAATAAAGTACAGTCACTGCCTTGCCTTCACCTGCATCGATATGTTAGGACCAAGCTAGGTCCTCAGAGATCTTGACACCCGGGAACTTGAAACTGCTCACTCTCTCCACTTCTGATCCCTCTATGCTGGGCACTAGCCTCCATAGCATCCAGGGTATCTTCAAAGAGCAATGCCTCAAAAAGGTGGCATCAATGACTCAGGACGTGCCCTCTTCTCATTGTTCATCAGGAAGGAGGTACAAAGCCTGAAGGCGCACACTCAATGATTCAGGAACAGCTTCTTCCCCTCTGCCACCCAATTTCTGAATGGACATTGAACCCATGAACACTACCTCACTACTTTTATTTTGTACTATTCATTTCATTAACTTTTTAATGTATACGGTATGTACATCATGTTTTTTTTCTATTCTTATATATTACATTATGCTGCTGTTGCAAAGATAACAAACTTCTGGAGATGTTCAAGTGATATTCTGGTTCTCTGGTTTCCTCCCGCATCCTTAAGTTAACTGTTAATTGTACCCATGTAGGTGGATGGAAAATTAATTGGGGTCATGATCATGAGTGAGATGAGAGAAGATGTTACAGGGAAGGAGTGTAGTGGGGCTGGTGAGAATGCTCTGAGAGCTAGCATGGACTCAATAGGCAGAATGGCCTCCTAATGTATGGGAATGCAAAACTGACCATGCAGGAGTCGTATGCTATTGTACTGATAAGTAGACACAACAGACTGTAGTCTGGTATGTGGATCAACACAAAAAACCTTTGAACAATTGTTGGTGTTGGTGGCAGGACATGGATATCTGCAGTGTTAGTTGGAAAAAAAAAACTCAGCTAAATTTAGGAACATCAGATTAGTGCAGGCACTTCAGTACGGTAACACATGAAATGCTGGAGGAAGTCAGTGGTTCAGGCAGCAACTGTGGAGGAAATTGGACAGTCAATGTTTCAGCTTGGGGCACTTTGTCGAGACACCTAGAATGCCAGCTGTCCATTTCTTTTATAGATTGAACATGGAGCAGATATTTCCTATAGCCAGGGAGTCGAGGACCACAGAACACAGCCTCAGAATACAAAGACATCTCTTTAGAACAGAGATGAGGAGGAGTTCCTTTAGCCAGGGGGTGGTGAATCTGTGGAATTCATTGCCACAGACGGCTGTGAAGGCCAAGTCATCGACCAGCGTAGTGGTTGGTGTAATGCTTTTACAGCAGCAGTGACCCAGTTTCAAATCCCGCCTCAGTCTGTCAGGAGATGGTACGTTCTTCCCATGACCATTTGGGTTTCCTTTGGGTGCTCTGGTTTCCTCCCACATTCCAAAGATGTAAGCGTTATTAGGCTATTTAGTCATGTGGGTGTGACTGGGCAGCATAGACTTGTTGGGCCGGAAGGGCCTTTTGCAGAGCTGTCTCTTCAAATAACTAATGTGAAGATGAGAGATAATAAATCTGCCATTCTGGAATGGCAGGGTAGCCTTAATAGTCCTAATGGCCTATTTGTATGTCTTATGGTCTTTAAAATGCTGCTTGACCCACTGGGTTTGCATGTTACTGTACTGAAGTGTCTGCCCAAATCTGATGCTCCTGAATTTAGCTGAGAATCCTTCCAATTTACACTCCAAATATCCATTTTCTACCGCCACCTACACAATTAAAGATTCGATAAAACCACAAAACAAAACAGGAAAAAATATTTACCTAGCCTGGGTTGTCAGTACTGGTCCCTTCCTGTGGCGGTCATCTCTCTTAGCCATCATGCTTTTAATAGCTCTGTGGTTTGTGAATGGTGAGGTGCATCTTGTATCAACTGACAATTTTGGTTTTAGTTTTCAAACAACTTGACACATAAAGTCAAATACAATTTTCCACTTAGTCATAATGTTTCAGGTCAGCAAATTCTAAGTACTGCTGGGTTGGAAGCAAAGCTCAATAGTTTGACGATGCTAACTTTCCAGGGATTAATACCAAGATCCTAGACTCTGCTACCAGCAACTCCTGTGAGTAAACTCAGATGTGTTGGCAAATAGGGCTTTTCTTTCTATGAAGTTTACCAAATCTGGAGGAAAAATGTCCCTTTTTGGCTGACTGCGGCAACAGCATGACAGGTCAGACGTTAGCACTACTGCCTCATGGCTCTTGTGACTTCAAAGCTCCAGGTACATTTTTTATCATTGTATAATGCATTGTCTAATTTCGGGCAGCCACAAAACAAAGAAATGAAATCCAAAAGAACCCATTGAGAAAAGGCTGTCAGACACCCAATATGCAAAGAGAACAAAAATAACCAGATCATGCAAATAATCAAAGGAAGCAAATACCATTCAGAACTGAAGTGAATCCATAGACATGAAGCCTGGAGCAGCCAAAGCAGGTTCAGTGCAGAGCCGAGTAAATGTCCCCAGACATGGAGCCCGGAGCAGGTCCCAATCTCAGCCTCAGTTCAATGAGCAGATCTAGACCGACCCTCACATCTTGGCCTGACACCCTGCCTTTTCAATCCACCTGGCCCAGCATTTAAATTGACCAAACATCAGGTTGTTCCTCGCACGAGAACCTGGGCCCTGTCGCGTCGATACACTCTGGGCCTGGACCCCGCCCCCACGTTTTGGAGTGCACCCACCCTTTCCAAATCGGCCTGGCGCTTTGCTCGATCGAACCTCACTCTCGGTTTAGGTGGGCGCGCCTCGAATATGGCTCGACTTCACTTTGCATCCACACGCTTTGACCTTCAACTCAGCCTCACCTACCCTCACCTCCCCATTGTTTGCGGGAATCGTTTACCATGAGTTTTATAAGAAAAAGTCTTTTTAATAAAGTATTTCGTTGTATTTTTTGTTTTGTTTGCCACCAGTAAGTAGTCACTGGGCTTCACCAGTGCCATCTTAAGCCAGGAAGGGATTAATAACTGTATTGGGTACGGTGCTGTCTGAGTGGAGTTGGCATGTTCTTGCATGTGCGTTCCCTCTGCAGGCTTGTTTCCTTCTCTTTCCAACATTGGTTGTGGGTAAACATAGAACACCACAGCACAGGACAGGCCCTTGGCCCTTGGGCCCATGATGTTGTGTCAACCTCTTAATGTATTCCAATCTAACCCTTCCCTCCCCATGTGCCTCTTAAATGTCCTGAATGTACCTGCCTCTACCACAACTCCTGACGGCACATTCTGCACACCCACCACTCTCGGTGCAAAAAAAAACTAACAACCTCACCGCCCCCCCCCCCCCACAATGCTTCCTTCAATCACCTTAAAATTATAGCCTCTTGTATTAGCTGTTTCTGTTCTGAGAAAAAAAAGTCCCCGACTATCCCAGCTTTTTATTATCTTACACACGTCTATCATGTCAGCTCTCACCTTCCTTCACTCCAAAGAGAAACGCCCCAGCTCGCTCAAGATTTCCTCATAAGACTTGCTCTCTAATCCAGGCAGCATCCTGGTAAACTCCTCTGCATCCTATCTAAAGCTTTCACATCCTTCTGATTACGAGGAGAACAGAACAGAGCTAATGGGCAACTTGGGCACAGTAAGGGCCTCAGAGGTTACGGGCAGAAAGCAATAATAAGGCAAGTAAGTCAGCCATGAGTAAAGGTCGGAGCAGGCTCGTGAGACTGACTGGCCCAATCCTGCTCCTACAGTACTGTACAAAAGTCTGAGGCACAGGGTGTCTAAGTCTTTGCACAGCACTGTAGTAGTTTTATGTATTGCACTGTACTGCTGTCACAAAAGAAAAACAAATTTCATAACATATGTGAGTGATGATAAACCTGATTCTGATCAGATCATAAGACCACAAAATATAGGAGCAGATTAGGCCATTTGGCCGATTGCTACTGCTCTGCCATTTCATCATGGGGAAACCAATTTCCTGCTCAACCCCAGTTTCCTACCTCCTCCCCGTATCCCTTCATGCCCTGACCAATCAGGAATCTATCAACCTCTGCCTGAAATATACATAAAGACTTGGCCCCCACAGCTGCCTGTGGCAAAGAATTCCACAGATTCACCATTCTCTAGCTAGAGAAATTCCTCCTCACCTCTGTTCTAAATGGACACCCTCTGTTTTGAGGCTGTATTCTCTGGTCATAGACTCGCTCACCATAGGAAGCATCCTCTCCACATTCACTTTATCAAGGCCTTTCATCATTCGATAGGTTTCAATGATGTCACCCCTCATTCTTCTGAATTCTAGTGAATACAGGCCCAGAGCCATCAAACGCTCTTTATATAACAAGCCATTCAATCCTTGAACCCTCTCCAGTTTCAGCACATCCTTTCCAGGATAAGGGGCCCAAACCTGCTCACAATACTCTAAGTGAGGCCTCACCAGTGCTTTATAAAGATTCAACATTACATCCTTGCTTTGATATTCTAGTCCTCTTGAAATGAATGCTAACATCGCATTGTCCATTGTCCTTTGTGAACTTGCGAATTAACCTTTAGGGAATCCTGCACAACGACTTCTAAATCTCTTTGCACCTCAGTTTTTTGAATCTCCTTTCCATTTAGAAAATAGTCAATCTTTTCATTTCTTCTACTGAAGTGCATGACCATATACTCACCAACCTGTATTCCATCTGCCATTTTTTGCCAATTCTCTTAATCTGTCTAAGTCCTACCGTAGCCTCTCTACTTCCTCAAAACTCCCTGCCCCTCCAGCTTTCTTCATATTATCTGCAAACTTTACAACAAAGCCATCAATTCCATCATCTCAATCATTGACATATAATGTAAAAAGAACTGGTCCCACCACAGACCCCTGTGGAACACCACTAGTCACTGGCAGCCAGCCAAAAAAGGCTCCTTTCATTCCCACTCTTTGCTTCCTGCCAATCAGCCACGCGTTATCCATGCTAGTATCTTTCCTGTATTACCATGGGCTCATAGCTCGTTCAGCAGCCTCATTGTGGCACCTTGTCAAAGGCCTTCTGAAAATTTAAGTACACAATATCAACCAATTCTCCTTTGTCTATCCTGTTGGTTATTTCTTCAAAGAATTCCAACAAATTTATCAAGCAAGACTTACCCTTGAGGAAATCTTTTATCATGTGCCTCCAAGTACCCTAAGACCTCATCCTCAATAATCGACTCCAACATCTTCACAACCACTGAGATCAGACTAACTAGCCTATAGTTTCCTTTCTTCTGTCTCTCTCCCTTCTTGAAGAAAAGAGTGACATTTGCATTTTACAGTCTTCCGGAATCATTCCAGGATCTAGTGATTCTTGAAAGATCATTACTAATGTCTCCACGATCTTTTCAGTCACCTCTTTCAGAACTCTGGGGTGTACACCATCTGGTCCAGGTGACATCTACCTTCAGATCTTTCCTAGTTTCCTAAGGATCTTCTCCCTAGTTATGGTAACTTCACATTCTTCGGGGCCCCATGATACCTGTGTTACGTAACCGGCAACAATGAACATCAATCGAGTCAGGTTATATAAAAACAACCAAACATTTATTAAACACGGATACACAATAAAAAACAAACGAAAACCTTAACTGGAAGTTAACCACTATGCGGCTGTTCAACAAATCGTCACTCGGTACTGGTTCTTAAAGTGATAAATGTGAAAACAGTTCTTAAAGCGGTAAAGTCAAACACAGTTCTTAAAATGGTAAATTTGAAAGTCCAACAGATTTATACATTCAATTGGGAGAGACTTCTCTGGAGAAGGATTTCTACATAGACGTGACTTTCCTGCTGGTTCTGTCCAAAGGATTCATGATGAAGGAGATAAATGGCTTAAAACAACTGACCTTAATTTCTAGAGAGTAAATCCTGCATGAACTACCTTGCTGTTTTGGCAGGAGTTATCCTTAATGCAGGTTGCTACTTCTTCAATGAAGACTCAATAAGATCGATCCTTTGTTAAACTGCCGAACGTTACAGACTTCTCTTAGTCCTTCAGGTCTTGTACTTTGATAAAGTCTTCACTCTCCAATACTACAGAAAAGGTACATCAACAAATCTGGCAGAAATTGCCAGTCCAGCACTACTGTACCCTTGCAACAGAACGTAAAGCTCCATTGTAAAAATGAAACTGCGTTGTAAAACAAATACACAACGGAACGGAGACACTGACGAATGTTCTAGCTGGAAAACTAACTGCGTCACCAGAGGTCTTCCCTTTTATACCCGTGGTGAACATGCCGTCACGTGACCTCACATCGGTGGGAAAATTATATCAGGTGACCTCCAAAAGATCATTACATCATTCTCACAAGAAAGGCACAAGATCTCCTTGAGGTATGTAACACCTGGAACTTCCACTATGCTGCTAGTGTCTTCCACAGTGAAGACTGATGCAAAATATACTTATTCAGTTCATCTGCTGTTTCCTTGTCCCCCATTACTACCTCTCCAGCATCATTTTCCAGTGGTCCGATATCCACTCTTGCCTCTCTTTTACTCTTAATGCATCTTTAATGTCTCTATTTTTCCCTTTCAGGGTTTATTTGAAGTTCCTGACCTGAGTTACACGCTGACTATGGTCTTTTGCAGGAATGGGACCTGCTGTCAGGGATTAATGAATTGCCATTATTTGGTATGCTAAGGGTTTGGCTAAGTGCTTCACTTGCCTTTGGAAGACCAAGATTTCATAGCTCTAGAGATGGGGGAATTGGAGGTCAGTGCCCAGGCAGAAGACCAGTGTGTTGCTGGAGGTGGAAGATCTAAGACTGTGTGCCTAGAGATCCGAGATCTTTGGGCACAGAGCTTGGAAAAAGTGACGCAACGGACCTTTTAACATCGTAAAGCAGCAAGTTGTTTGTTATGTCTCCCCTCTCGCTGTGAAATGGAGACATCCCTTTCTCCCTTATTACAGAGAGAGATATGGTATGTCAAATACCGGGTCAACAAGTAGTCTTTGGAGTACTTTGTTGTCACTTTGCTCATGCTTGAGTGCTCGGTGGTGGGTGCCGATTTTGCTAGTGGGGGGAGGGGGTAATATTGCTTGCTGCTGCTTTCGTGGAGGAGAGAGGGGCGCTGAGGGGGACTTTGGGGTTCTAACATTTAACTGTCATTCATTCTTGGGGAGCACTCCGTTTTCATGGATGGTTACAAAGAAAAAGCATTTCAAGAGGTATATTGTATATATTTCTCTGAAATTAAATGTACCTTTGAAACCTTTGAGCTGAAGAAGCTTTTCGTATCCTCTTTAACATTATTAACTAACTTACTTTCGAATTTTATCTTTACCTTCTTAATGACTTTTTAGTTACATTCTGTTGGTTTTTAAAAGCTTCCCAAACCTCTAGCTTCCCATTAATTTTTCCTCTGTTATATGCTCTCTCTTTGGCTTTTATTTTGGCTGTGACTTCTCCTGTTAGCTACGGTTGTGTCATCTTTCCTTTAGAATACTTCTTTCTCTTTGGGATGTATATATCCTGAGCCTTCCGAATGGCTTCCCGAAATTCCAGTCATTGCTGCTCTGCTGTCATCCCTGCCAGTGTTCTTTTCCAATCAATTCTGGCCAACTCCTCTCTCATGCCTCTAATTCACTTTATTCCACTGTAATACTGATACATCTGACTTTAGCTGCTCCTTCACAAATTTCAGGGTGAATTCGATCATATTATGATCATTTTCCCATAAGGACTCTTACCTTAAGCTCTCTAGTCCATTCTAGTTCATTGCACAACACCCAATCCAGATTAACTGATCCCGCAGTGGGCTCAACTATGAGTTGCTTTAAAAAGCCATCTTGTGGGCACTCTAGAAATTCTCCCTCTTGGAATCCAGTACCAACTTGATCTTCCCAATCTACCTGCATATTGAAGTCCCTCATGCCTAATGTAACATTGCCTTTTTGGCATGCATTTTCTATTTCCCGTTGTAATTTTTGGGCCATATCCTTACTACTGTTAGAGAGTCTGTATACAACCCCCATCAGGATCTTTTTACCCTTGCAGTTCCTTAGCTCTATACACAATGATTGACCACCTTCTGACCCTATATCACCTCTTTCTAATGATTTGATTTCATTTTTTACCAACTGAGCAACACCACCCCCTCTGCCTTCCTGCTTATCCCTCTGATAGACCGTATACCCTTGGACATTAAGCTCCCAGCTATAACCTTTCATCCATGCTTCAGTGATGCTTACAACATCATACCTGCCAACCTGCAACTGTGCTGCAAGTTCATCTACCTCATTCTATATACTGCACACATTCAGATCTAACACCTTCATTCCTGTATTCACCCTTTTCCATTTTGTCACACCATGCTCAACCTTTTGATTCCTAACTTTGTCTGAGGTTTTACCAATATCTGTCTCCACACACTCTCCACTAACTGTTCTGACACTCTGGTTCCCATCCCGCTGCAACCCTAGTTTAAACCCCACTGTGCAGCATTAACAAACCTTCCCACTAGGATATCAGTCCCCCTTCAGTTCAGATGCAAACTGTTCCTTCTGTACAGGTCCCACCTTTCCTGGAAGAGATCACAATGGTCCAAAAATCTTATGCCTTCCCTCCTGATCAACTCTTTAGCCACGTATTGAACTGTATAATCTGTACTGGGGCACCATAGGGGACTGTATTGGCTCCCTTCCTGTTTACCTGGTATACAACATTGAATCATGCCATCTGTAGAAATTCTCTGATGACTCAGCAATAGTTGGGTGGATAAAGGGAGGACAAGGTGATGAATACTGGTCCCTGGTGGAGGACTTTGTCAAATGGTGCCAGTTGAATCATCTGCAGCTCAATATCAGTAAGACAAAGGAGATGGTGATGGACTTTAGGAAGACGAAGCCTGCACTGCTCCCTGTTACTATTAATGGTGAGGTCGTGGATGTGGTGAGGACCTACAAGTACCTGGGTGGTGCACCTGGATGATAGACTTGAGTGGAGCACCAACACAGAGGCTGTGTACAAGAAGGGCCAGAGTCTCATCTACTTCCTGAGGAAACTGAGGTCCTTTGAAGCATGCAGGCCTCTCCCTCACATGTTACCAGTCTGTTGTTGCCAGTAAAATCTTCTATGTGGTGGTGTGCTGGGGCAATGGCATCAACACAGGTGATGCCAAGAGGCTCAATAAACTGATTAGAAAGGCTGGCTCTGTTATAGGAGTCATACTGGACACACCGGAGGCTGTGGTAGAACAAAGGACCCTATGGAAAATCCTGGCAATTCTGGACAATGTTTCTCACCCTCTGCATACATCCTTTGCTGAACAGAGGAGCACTTTTAGTAATAGACCAAGACAACTGCGCTGTTTCAAAGAGCGCTATATGAGGTCATTCTTACCCTCAGCCATTAGGGTCTATAATGAGTCAAACTATAGCTGGGGAAGGCATGACCTGTTATCAGTTAGACTGTTTGAGGTCAGTTAATTTTTATTCTTTCTTACTTCTCTTCTAATATTTGTATATCTGTACACTTGTAATGCCACTGTGACACTATAATTTCCTTTGAGATCAATGAAGTATCTATCTTTCTATAATCATCCTTGCTCTAGCCTCACTAGCTCATGGCACGGGTAGCAATCCTGACACTACAACTCTGGATGCCCTGCCCTTTAACTTAGCACCTAACTCTCTGAACTCCCTATGCAGAACCTCATCACTCGTCCTAACCATGTCATTGGTACCTCCATGGGCCATGACTTCTGGTTGTTCACCCTCCCCCTTAAGAATGTTGAGGACTCGATTCAAGATATCCTGGACCCTGGTACCCGGGAGGCAACACACCATCCAGGAATCTTGTTCTCGCCCACAGAGCCTCCTGTCTATTTCACTCACTAACGAATCCCCAATCACCACAGCATGCCTCTCCTTCCCACTTCTGTCTGAGTCACAGAGGCAGACTCAGTGCCAGAGACACGACCACTGTGACTTTCCTGTTAGATCATCCCCAAACCCACCCCCCCAACAGTCGAGGGGGATGTCCACAGGGGTACTCTGCACTGGCTCCTTAACCCCTTTCCCCTTCCAGACTGTCACCCAGTTTCCCATGTCCTGCACCTTGAGTGTAACTACCTCTCTATATGTCCTTTCTATCATCCCCTCAGCCTCCCAAATGATCCAGAGTTCATCCAGTTCCAGCTCCAACTCCTTAACGTGATTTCTTAGAAGCTGCAGCTGGATGCCCTTCTCACTGAGCAGATATAAAGAAGAGAAGGGAAAAAAACTTGACTGGCCTCTCTTCGTTGAAGCCTTGAAGATCTATAGCCTTAAGACCACTATGTCCACCCAGACGATGGCCGCCGCGCTTGCCCCTGCCTTCCTTTAACTTGCTCTTACTAATCAATCATGAACGCCAGTTGGACACTGGTCAAAGCTCTTAAGGGTCTCTATTGTGGACTGAGAGTGGGAAGGGGGCAGGGAGAGGGGAATTATGGTTGGGAAAAGGGGAAGGGGGAGGGGAGGGAGTGGGAAGCACCAGAGAGACATTCTGTAATGATCAATAAACCAATTGTTTGGAATCAAGTGACCTTGCCTGTTGTCTCAGGGCTGGGGGTGTCTCCACCCGCGTCAACGCGTCTCCCCCTCCCCTGGCCCCCAGTGCTCCTTCTCTGCCACCTGTCCCACACCCCTCCCGTGGCGCTCCACCCTCGCCATTCCCAACATCCTTTGTTCCCGCCAGATTTACAAATTCACTCTGCTCCATGTTGACAAATGCAGAACTGTGTATCCATGGCACCCGTTCCCATATTGCTCGCTGCTTTGAGTTTGGAGACACAACTAAGGGTCAAGAATAGCTCCTATCTCACTGTTACAGTACCATGCAAAAGTCGGTGACAACTTCCTTAACTTTTTAGAAAAGTAGATACCCTGTAGATACTCATGATTGCATCAACAGTACTGTGCAGAAGTCTTAGGCACAGATCTATACCGAGGGTGCCGGATACTTTTGCATGGTATTGTATTTGTCAACGTAGAGCAGAGAGAGAGAATCGAACCCCGATGACTGGCACTGTAAAGCGCTGCACTAACCTCAATGCTACTGAGCCACTTTGCCAAACATAATTACATTGAAACACACGCAAAATGCTGGAGAAACTCAGCACGTCAGACAGCATCCAGAATTAACAGTATACACTTCAGGCCGACCTTTCTTCAGGGCTGAGGAAGAAGGGGAAAGACAGAATAAAAAGGTGGGTAGGGTGGGGAACGGGAAGGCGTCTGGCTGGAAGGTGAACCTGAAGGGTGAAGTAATTGGTGGAAATGTACAGAATTCACAACCAGCGACATTAGGCTGGGATTCACTTTAAGAGGCTTGTCTGACATGATCAGTTAATTACATAAAGAACTTCTACAGTACTTTGTGTTCAGTTATTGAGTTGCTACAGTTTTTCTTAAACATAAAATACCTTCATCGTTTTATTTGTGAAAACCTAAAATCCTCCCCACCTTTTTGTTCTGGTGTCTTTCCCCCTTCCTTCTCAGTCCTGAAGAAGAGTCTTGGCCTGAAACAGCGACCCGTTTTCTCTTTTCCAGAGATGCTGCCTGACCCGCTGGGTTCCTCCAGCATGTTGCTCTGGATTTGTGGAATCTGCAGGATCTCTGGTGTTTTTAATTACATTCAGGAAGTTAAAAGAAAACAGATTGCAGAGTATGGTTAGAGTTACCGAGAAAGCACAGTGCAGTGACAGGTAGATTGGGAGATCAATAGCTGAAAAGTTTATACTTTACTGTACAGGAAATCTACTGAAGAGTCTGACAGAAGCTGTCCCTGAGCCTGGTGATTTACAGAACTCTGCAAGTGTCTTAGGCATGCAGTATACAGTATGTAGCTGGGGTGCCTAAGACTTTTGCACAGTTCTGTAAGCTGTTTTCTGTATCATTTCCTGCGTGGGTTAATTTTGATTTGATTTGAAGCACATGGTGGAAAGACATCTATTTCCATCCTCTCTTTGTTTGCCTGTGATACAGCAATATCTGTGAGTCTTAAGTCTTTGTTAATGTTGGTAAACATTTAGTAGATACAGAACTGTGCAAAAGTCTCAGGCACCCCAGCTATATATGTGTGTTGTTAAGATTACCAAATGGTCCTCCAGCACAATAGGATGATCTCTTAACGTCACAATTTGTTTTGTTGTGGTCTTGCACCTTGTTGTATGTCTGCATTGCATTTTCTCTGAAGTCTGTTTCACTTAATTCTGCAGTCTGTTTTTTTTCCCCAAAAATTTCCCTTTGTAAAAAGTTTACCTGTTGTAAAGAAACGATCTGTATGGATGGCATGTGAAATGAAGCCCCTCCATAGATGTTATACTTTATACTTTATTGTTGCCAAACAATTGATACTAGAGCATACAATCATCACAGTGATATTTGATTCTGCGCTTTGTGCTCCCTGGAGTACAAATCGATAGTAAATATTAAAAATTTAAATTATATATCATAAATAGAAAATAGAAAAGGGGAAGTAAGGTAGTGCAAAAAAACCGAGAGGCAGGTCCGGATATTTGGAGGGTACAGCCCAGATAGAACATAGAATAGTACAACACATTACAGGCCCTGTGGCCCACAACATTGTGCCAACCCTCAAACCCTGCCTCCCATATAACTCCCCACCTTAAATTCCTCCATATACCTGTCAGATCCGGGTCAGGATCTGTTGCCTGACTGACTGAGTTCCTCAGCACTTTGTGTGTTGCTGCAGATTCCAGCATCTGTACTCTCTTGTGTCTCTCTTAGGAGCAGTAGATGCAGTGCATTGGGTTGCCTCTTTACTGCATTACCTGCAGTACACCAGCAGGGGGAGTTTGGAGAGGGTACTAAGAGTTTTTTTAACAAAAACTATAGAAGTTTATTTACATCACAAATACACAAGGTACGGACATTCAGTATTCACAAGACAGTGAGTATACTCAGATTAAAATATGGTTACTACCGTCTATTAGACAATCAATGCCCTGGGGAGTCCACCACTCCTGGAAGACCCCAAAGTGTCCATTACGACCTCTAAGGGTGTTGCAATGAGATGAACAGCTCATTGGTATTGGTATTGATTTATTATTTAAAGTTCAGAGTACTAAAACATCGACCGTTTATTCTTTGCACGGATGCTGCCTGACCTGCTGAGTTTCTCCAGTATTTTGTGTGTGTCGCTTTGGATTTCCAGCATCTGCAGATTTTCTCATGTTTATAAAGTAAATTTATTATCAAAGTACATATAAGTCACCACATACAACCCCAAGATTTGTTTACTTGTGGGCATATTCAGTAAGTCCAAAAAACACAATAGAATCAATGAAAGGCTTCACCCAACAAGATGGACAAAAAACCAATATTCAAAAGACAACTAACTGTGCAAATACAACAGATAAAATAATAATAAATAAGTAATAAATATTGAGATCATGAGATGAAGAGTCCTTGAAAGTGAGTCCATAGGTTGTGGGAACATTTCAATGATGGGGGCAAGTGAAGTTGAGTGAACACTTTGGTTCAAGAGCCTGATGGTTGAGAGGTAATAACTGTTCCTGAACCTGATGGTGTAAGTCCTGAGGTTCCTGTACTTTCTTTCTGTACCTTTCAGCAATGAGAACAGAGCATGACTCGGGTGGTAGTGGTCTCCGATGACGGATTCTGCTTCCCTGCACTGGTGCTCCTTTAGATCTGCTCAGCGGTGGGCTGGGCTTTTCCTGTGATGGACTGGGCCATCTCCGCTACTTATTGTAGGATTTTCCATTTAAGGGGACTGGTGTTTCCATACTAGGCTGTGATGTAGCCAGTCAACATACTCTCCACCACACATCCACAGAAGTTTGTCGAAGTTTTAAGTGTCATGCCAAATCTTTGCACAAACTTCAAAGGAAGTGCTTTCTTTGTAAAGAAGGTAGCCATGCTAAATTCTGCCTGGTGGAAGAGGGGAGAAGAGAGAATGCCCATAAACGATGAAAACAGGAATAATGAGATCTTGTTCATGCGCTTATGGACCATTCAGAAATCTGATGGTGGAGGGGAAGAAGCTGTTCCTGAAACAATGAGTGTGGGACTTCAGTCTCCCGTACCTCCTCCCTGATGGTAGTAATGAGAAGATGGTTCATCCCTGAATGTGGTCTGTCCACTGATTCAAAACATTCCAGTAAACTATGAATCGGTCTTTTGAGCACTTACTGGGCTGAACAGCCGGCACTGTTGTAAAATTCCACGATCCTGTTTTTGTTAAAATTCAGCATTTACAAATATAGGTCAGTGAATGGGCAGTGGGATTCGTAATATCCAGCAAATAGGCAGTTGGCCAGCAGTATAAATAGGTAGGCCCACATCCTCTCTCCTGTTGAAAGGCTTACTATTTTCAACATCAGTAAACACAGCCGACCATTCAATAAACCCACAGACTTTATATGGGTTTCTACACTGTAAATTTCCATGATTACATATGTAAACAAAAACGTTAAAACCTCTTCAGAATTTGACCTGAGGAAACAACCAACCACATTGCTAAGTAATCAGAAAAGAGATTTCCCGGTGACCAACTAGTTTAAATCCAATCCCAATTCCTATTCTGACGTGTTTGTCCACGATCTCCTCTTCTGAAACGATGAGGCCACTCTATAGTTGGAGGAGTGACACCTCATATTCTGTCATAGCCTCCAACCTGACAGCATGAACATTGATACCTGTAACTTATGGTATTTTCTCCCCCTCTCTCTTCTCTCTTCTTCCATTCCCCATTCTGGCTCCCATCTCACCTCTTCTCTTCTCCTTACCTGCCCATCACCTCCCCCTGGTGCCCCTCCTCCTTCCCTTTCTCCCATGGTCCACTCTCCTCTCTTATCAGATTCCTTCCTCTCCAGCCCTTCACTCATCACAGCCCAGATTCTTGCTTCATCCCCCTTCTCTCACCCACCCATCGTTCCCCTCGACTATCACCTTCTAGTTTGTACTCATTCCCCTCCCTACTCCTTCTTATTCTGGCATCTCCCCCTTTCTTTCCAGTCCTGATGAAGGGTCTCAGGCCAAAACATTGTCTCTTTACTCCTCTCCATAGATGCTGCCTGACCTGCTGAGTTTCTCCAACAATTTGTGCAGGTTACTCTGGACTTCCAGCATCTGCAGAATCTCTTCTGTTTGAGATTTCCTTAACAGAGTGCAATGGGTCAGGAAAGTCCCAGGACTGGAAGGCTTGAGTTATAAGGGAAAAAGGGATAGGCCTGGGCTTTTATTTACTGAAAGATTTTTTAGGTATTTAGAGGGTAAAAGAGAGTCAAGGGCAGATGTAGGACCAATAGAAAGTGACACTGGAGATACTATAATAAGAGATACAGAGATGGCAGAGGAACTGAATGCGTATTTTGCATCAGTCTTCACAGTGGAAAACATCTGCAGTATACCGGACATTCAAGAGTGTCAGGGAAGTGAAGTAGGTGCAGTAAAAATTACGACTGAGAAAGTGCTCAGGAAGCTTAATGGTCTGAGGGTGGATAAGTCTCCTGGACCTGATGGAATGCACCCTCGGGTTCTGAAGGAAGTAACTGGAGAGATTGCAGAGACGTTAACGATGATCTCGCAAGAATCGATAGATTCGGGCATTGTACTGAATGACTGGAAAATTGCAAATTTTACTCTGCTATTTAAGAAGGGTGGGAGACAGCAGAAAGGAAACTATAGCCTGACATCAGTGGTTGAGAAGTTGTTGGAATCGATTGTTAGGGATGAGTTTACGGAATACTGGAGGCACATGACAAGATAGGCCGAAGCCAGCATGGTTTCCTGAAAGGAAAATCCTGCCTGACAAACCTACTGTAATTTTTTGAGGAAATTACAACCAGAGTAGACAAAGGAGATGCAGTAGATGTGGTATACAGTACTTGGATTTTCAGAAGACCTTTGACAAGGTGCCGCACATGAGGCTGCTTTGCAAGATAAGAGCCCATGGAATGACAGGGAAGTTACTAGCATGGGTGGAGCATTGGCTGATCGGCAGAAAACAGAGAGTGGGAATAAAGGGATCCTATTCTGACTGGCTGCCGGTTACCAGTGGAGTTCCACAGGGGTCGGTGTTGGGACCACTGCTTTTTACGATGTATGTCAATGATTTGGACTATGGGATTAATGGATTTGTGGCTAAATTGACAATGATACAAAGATAAGTGAAGGAGCGGGTAATGTTGAACAAACAGCTTGCAGAAAGACTGAGATAAGGAGATCGGGCAAAGAAGTGGCAAATGAAACACTATGTTGGAAAGTGTATGGTCATGCACTTTGGTGGCAGAAATAAACAGGCAGACTATTATTTAGATGGGGAGAGAATTCAAAATGCCCAGAAGGTACTTGGGAGTCCTTGTGCAAGATACACGAAAGGTTAATCTCCAGGTTGAGTTGGTTGTGAAGAAGGCGAATGCAATGTTGGCACTCATTTCTAGAGGTATTTTAGAAAGGGTATGCTGACATTGGAAAGGGTTCAGAGAAGATTCACGAGAATGATTCCAGGAATGAAAGGGTTACCGTATGTGGAACGTCTGGCAGCTCTTAGGCTGTATGCCCTGGAGTTCAGGAGAATGAGGGGGGATCTCATAGAAACATTCAAATGTTAAAAGGCCTGAACAGATTAGATATGACAAAGTTATTTCCCATGGTAGGGGAGTCTAGGACAAGAGGGCACGACTTCAGGGTTGAAGGACGTCCATTTAGAACAGAGATATGGAGAAATCACTTTAGTCAGAGGGTGGTAAACCTGTGGAATTTTTTTGCCATGAGCGGCTGTGGAGGCCAAGTGATTGGGTGCATTTGAGGCAGAGATAGATAGGTTTTTGATTAGCCAGGGCATCAAAGGGTATGGGGTGAAAGCAGGGGAGTGGGGATGACTGGAAGAATTGGATCAGCCCATGATTGAATGGTGGAGTAGACTTGATGGGCTGAATGGCCTACTTCTTCTCCAATATCTCATTGTCTTATTTCCTTGAGGCTGTAGGTTGAATTAAAGAGGTATATAAAATCAAGATTCAAGTTTTTATTAAATTTTTTATTTAGCGATATAGCACGGAGTAGACCCTCCCGGTCATTCGAACCACATCTCCCCAGTGACACTACAACCCCAATTAACCCTAACCTAATCATGGGACAATTTATAAAGATCAATTTACCTGCCCGGAACGTCTTTGGACTGAGGGAAGAAATTGGAGCTCCTGGGGAAAACTTGGACTCGGACTCGGACATGGACTCCATTTTGGACTTGGGCTCGGACTTGGACGGACTCGGATTCAGTCTCGAACTTGGACTCGTAGACATTGGGCTTGGACTCAGACTCGGATTCAGTCTCGGACTCGGATTCGTAGATATTGGGCTCGGACTCAAACTCACAGACATTGGGCATGGACTTGGACTGGGACTCGGACTCAGTCTTGGACTCGGACTCTTAGGCATTGGGTTCGGACTTGGACTCTTAGGCATTGGGCTCAGACTCGGACTTGGACTTGGGCTCACAGATATTGGGCTCGGACTCGGATTCGTAGACATTGGGCTCGGACTCAGACTCACAGACATTGGGCTCGGACTTGGACTGGGACTCGGACTCGGACTCTTAGGCATTGGGCTTGGACTTGGACTGGGGCTCGGACTCAGACTCACAGACATTGGGCACGGACTTGGACTGGGATTCAGACTCAGTCTTGGACTCGGACTCTTAGGCATTGGGTTCGGACTTGGACTCGGACTCGGGCTCACAGATATTGGGCTCGGACTCGGATTCGTAGACATTGGGCTTGGACCCAGACTCACAGACATTGGGCTCAGACTCGGACTCGGATTCGTAGACATTGGGCTCGGACTTGGACTCGGACTTGCAGACATTAGGCTTGGACTTGGACTCGGACTCAGACTCGCAGACATTGGGCTTCAAGTTCCCCAGCGGATTTTCAGTGATTCACAGATTCAGGGCTCCAGCCATTGAGCCTCGACTACCAGACTTCCGATTCGACACTTGGGCCTCGATTCTCGGCATCGACTCTGAGACCTGCTAGGCCTCGGCCTCCATGCTCACTGATTTGCAAACCCAGTGGGTCATCAGACCTTAATGGAACTTGGACTCCAGAACCTGCTGACAACTCACTGGACATGGGGGTGGAAGGGTCATCATCTCGTCCGCGCTGCTCAGCCATTGAATGGTCAGATGTTTCTCCTCCAGAGCAGGGGAGTCTAAAACTCGAGGGCATAGGTTTGAAGTGAGAAAATAAAGATATAAAGGGGATCTGAGGGGCAACTTTTCACCCAGAGGGTATATGGAACGAATTGCCAGATGAAGTGATAGAGGATTTAAAAGACATTTGGAGAGGTACATGGTTGGAAAGGTGATCTGACAGAGGTTTATGAAATCATGAGGGTTGTAGCTAACCTCAATGGTCACAGTCTTTTTTCCAGAGGAGGGGAGACTAAAACTAGAGGAAAAGAGTCATAGAAAAGTACAGCACAGAAACAGGACATTCAGCCCACTTAGTCCGTGCTGAACCATTTAACCTGCCTACTCCCATCAACCCGTACCGGGACCAGAACCCTCCATACCTCTCCCTTCCATGGAGTTATCCAAATTTCTCTTAAATGTTGTAATCGAGCTCACATGCACCACTTGTGCTGGCAGTTCATTCCACACTCTCACAACCCCCTGAGTGAAGAAGTTTCCCCTTGTGTTTCCCTGAAGCTTTTCACCTTTCACCCTTAATCCATGACCTCTAGTTGTAGTCCCACTCAACCTCAGTGGAAAAAGCCTGCTTGCATTTACCCTATCTATATCCTTCATAATCTTGTATGCCTCTATCAAATGTCCTCTCAATTTTCTACATTCCAAGAAATAAAGTCCTAACCTATTCAATCTTTCCTTATAAGTCAGGTCCTCCAGTCCTGGCATCATGCTTGTAAATTCTCTTTGTACTCTTTCAACCTTATTTACATCTTTCCTGTAGGTAGGGTGACCTAAACTGCACACAGTACTCCAAACAGGGCCTCATCAATGTCTTGTACAACTTCTACGTAACATCCTATCTTCTGTAATCAATAGGTTTAAAGGTTCAAGGATTCTGCAGATGCAAACCTTGAGCTACAAAGTGCTGGAGGAACTCAGCTAGTCAGTCAGCATTAATGGAGAGGAATAAATAGACAACTTTTCGGGCCAAGACCTTCATCATGAGTATGCATCAAATCTGATGAAGGATCTTGGCCTGAAACATCCCTCCATAGATGCTGCCTGACCTGTTGAGTTCCTCCAGAAACTGCTTTGTGTGACATATGTGTAAAGTGCAAGTGATTAATTCTTTCTCATTTAAAATCTATGTCACCCATAAAAAGAGATCTCTACACAAGAACAAGTTGCTAAAGGAAGTGGTAGAGTTGCGTACAGATATAATATTTAAAAGATATTTGGAGAAGCATGTGGATAGAAAAAGTTAAAAGAGACGTGGGCCAAATAGGAATAGTTGAGGTTGGCAACTTGGTCAGCATAGATAAATGGGCCGAAGGGCCTGTTTCTGTGTTGTATGAATCTATTTCCAATATTGATGTTATTGCCCCACTTATATACAGAAAACTAAGTAAAGAAAGTGGTAGAATAATCAGAGGGATTTGAGCTGGTAAGAGCATACTTTTAATAACGTTTAATTGTAATTAAAGAAACTAAACAATGAAATTTGCAAAAGTTAATTTTCAGACACAAGATGCTGGAAATCTGGAGCAATACACACAATGTGCTGGAGAAGCTCAGCAGGACAAGCAGCCTCTATGGAAAAGAGTAAACAGTCGACATTTTGGGCCGAGACATTTCATCAGGACTGGAAGGGAAGGGGGAAGAAGTCAGAATAAGAAGGTGGGGGGAGGGAGGAAGAAGTGCAAGGCAATAAGTGAAACTGGGAGAGGGGGATGGGGTGAAGTAAAGAGCTGGGAAGTCGGTTGGTGAAAGAAATAAAGGGCTGGTGAAGGGGGAATCTGATAGGAGAGGACAGAAGGCCATGGAAAATAGGAAATGGGGAAGAGCACCAAAGGGAGGTGATGGGTAGGTGAGAAGAGAAGGTCTGAGATGGAAATAAGAATGAGGAATAGTGACGGAGAGGAGGGGGAGGCAATTACCAAGAGTTGGAGAAATGGGTGTTCATGCCATCAGGTTGGTGGCTTCCCAGATGGAATACGAAGTGTTGATCCTCCAACCTGAGTGTGGTCTCATCCTAGCAGTAGAGGAGGCCGTGGACTGACATGTCAGAATGGCAATGGGAAGTAGAATTGAAATGTGTGGCCCCATTTCAATTTTAATTTGTGTTGAGTTGGTTTGGCAATGATTAAACCTACAGCAGGGTCGGTGGAGGGGGGTCCAGGACCAGAGTGCACAGCCTCAGAATACAAGGCTGACCCTTTAGAACAGGGATGGGGAAGAATTTCTTAAGCAGAGGCTGGTAAGTCTGTGGAATTCATTGCCACAAACAGCACTGCGTGTATTTGAAAGGGAGGTTGATGGGTAAGGGTGTCAAAGGTTATGAGAGGAGGCAGGAAAATAGGGTTCAGAGGGATATAAAATCAGCCACGATGTAACGGCAGAGCAGACTCAATGGGCCAAATGGCCTAATTCTGGTTTTATGATCTTATGGCACTTAAAAATCCTCAAAATGTATTAACTAACTTCCATTTTCCAGTGCAGTTACTGATTAGGTACTGCATTCTCTGTGTTTTGGTTACAAGTCGCTGGGCGAGGTTCTATTGTCCCACATTTCCAGGGAACTCTGATATCAGTCGCAAGCTTGCAGGTTTAATGCTGAAGGAGTGTGACCAGTGGCTACTGGCC
Organism: Mobula hypostoma; assembly: GCF_963921235.1. NCBI lineage: Eukaryota > Metazoa > Chordata > Chondrichthyes > Myliobatiformes > Myliobatidae > Mobula > Mobula hypostoma. Next base: position 175,368,355 of record NC_086098.1, read on the forward strand.
CATCTGCTTCTTGATCAGCCTGACCTCCGTCAGTCTTTGCTGCCGCTCTTGAGAGAGTCTCAGCACTGTGCAAAGTCAACAGGAAAGGTGACATGTTTCCTCTGGTGGGGTTTGCCTTTGCTATTGCCACATGAAACAAACACAAGATGTTCAAGACAAGCCACTTGGAAATTCTCTGAATTTGTAGGCGGCACATCACAGCTGAAGGGTTAGCTGGTGGCTTTGGCATGGGGAGTGCTTGTGTGCGCAAAGATGTTTCTAGAAACAGAGAAGGAGAACATTCAGCCCCCTTGATCATTCTCTGACATTCAGCGAGCTCATGTTTAACTCTTTTGCCTTAGAGTCATAATGTCATAGAGCACTACAGAACACAACCAGACCCTTCGGCCCATCTAGTCCATGCTGAACTGCTACTCTGCCAACTCCCACTGGCCCGCACCAGGACCTTAGCCCTCCATATCCCTCCCCGCCATGCAATTAAATGTTGCAATTGAACCTGCACCCATCACTTCCACCGGCAGCTCATTCCACATTTGCACCACTCTCTGAATGAAGAAGTTACCCCACAGGTTCTCCTTAAATATCTCACCTTTTACCATTAGCACATGTCTCTAGAACCTCTAGTTGTAATCTCACCCAACCTCAGTGGAAAAAGTTTGCTTGCATTTCATCATCATCATTATGTGCTGTGTTGTATGACTGGCCCTTCTTCTGGGCAGTGTCTTTGAAAGATCTGTGACCCCAGCCATTATCAATACCCTGCAGAGATTGTCTGCCTGGCATCAGTGGTTGCATAACCAGGACTTGTGATATGCACAGGCTGCTTATATGACCATCCACCACCTGCTCGCATGACTTCACGTGACCCTGATCAGGGAGAAAAGCACCCCTAACTCTGGTCCTTAAATCCTGCCAACGTCCTTGTAAATTTGTGCTGGATTTGTCCTCCTATTTCTTAAGGTCTTATGCTCTTATAAGCACATGGTCGACTGAAAGTGGTTTCACAGGCAGACATAGTGGTGAAGAAGATGTTTGACTTGTGTATGAATGCGGCCTAGAGTCAGTGGGGCTTAATGTTCATTTTGGGTGTCTGGAGTGTGGGTGCGAAGAAGGAAATGTGAAAACTATATGTAATTCAAAGGAAGCATTGTAGACACATTGTAACCATAAAATTGTCCTGCTGTTACCTTTGATCTTTAGCAGATAGCAGGCCTCTTCTTCCAAAAACATCTCGAATATGATGCCTGTACACTCGTTTTGCTAGAATAAAGGCTACTATCTCCACTAGCTTTTGTGTCTCTCTGGTGACTTTATTTATAGTTACGCCATTAAGCAGGAAAGAGTGCAAGAGGTTATGTGCAAGGATGTTACCGTGACCCAAGGGACTGGGTTATGGAGAGAGGTTGAGCAGGCTAGGACCTTATTGACTGGAGTACAGGAGAATGATGGTTGATCTTATACAGGTGTACAAACTGATGAAGGGCTTTGACAGAGTTCCTTGAGGAGGTGACCAGGCATATAGATGAGGATAGTGCAGTGGATGTGGTCTATATGGATTTTAGTAAGGCATTTGACAAGGTTCCACATGGTAGGCTTATTCAGAAAGTCAGAAGGCATGGGATCCAGGGAAGTTTGGCCAGGTGGATTCAGAATTAGCTTGCCTGCAGAAGGCAGAGGGTGGTGGTGGAGGGAGTACATTTGGATTGGAGGGTTGTGACTAGTGGTGTCCCACAAGGATCTGTTCTGGGACCTCTACTTTTCGTGATTTTTATTAACGACCTGGATGTGGGGGTAGAATGGTGGGTTGGCAAGTTTGCAGACGATACAAAGGTTGGTGGTGTTGTTGATAGTGTAGAGGATTGTTGAAGATTGCAGAGAGACAGTGACAGGATGCAGAAGTGGGCTGAGAAGTGGCAGATGGAGTTCAACCGGGAGAAGAGTGAGGTGGTACACTTTGGAAGGACAAACTCCAAGGGCAGAGTACAAAGTAAATGGCAGGATACTTGGTAGTGTGGAGGAGCAGAGGGATCTGGGGATACATGTCCACAGATCCCTGAAAGTTGCCTCACAGGTGGATAGGGTAGTTAAGAAAGCTTATGGGGTGTTAGCTTTCATAGGTCGAGGGATAGAGTTTAAGAGTCGTGATGTAATGATGCAGCTCTATAAAACTCTGGTTAGGCCACACTTGGAGTACTGTGTCCAGTTCTGGTCGTCTAACTATAGGAAGGATGTGGAAGCATTGGAAAGGGTACAGAGGAGATTTACCAGGATGCTGCCTGGTTTACAGAGTATGCATTATGATCAGAGATTAAGGGAGCTAGGGCTTTACTCTTTGGAGAGAAGGAGGATGAGAGGAGACATGATAGAGGTGTGCAAGATAATGAGAGGAATAGATAGAGTGGACAGCCAGCGCCTCTTCCCCAGGGCACCACTGCTCAATATAAGAGGACATGGCTTTAAGGTAAGGGGTGGGAAGTTCAAGGGGGATATTAGAGGAAGGTTTTTTACTCAGAAAGTGGTTGGTGCGTGGAATGCACTGCCTGAGTCAGTGGTGGAGGTAGATACACTAGTGAAGTTTAAGAGACTACTAGACAGGTATATGGAGGAATTTAAGGTGGGGGGTTATATGGGAGGCAGGGTTTGAGGGTTGGCACAACATTGTGGGCCGAAGGGCCTGTAATGTAATGTGCTGTACTATTCTATGTTCTATAAGGTGAAGCGCTTGGTCCTTTTCCCAGAGTTGGGGAATCATCAACTTGAGGTCGTGGGTTTAAGGTGAAAAGGGGAGGAGAAGATGGCGGCGCGAGGCAGTGCGCGCGGCAGCTCCGAATTGATATCATATTTGTGAAGTAGGATGCCGTGCTCAATCCTGATTTGATGGAGACAGCTGTGAAAAGCATGGAGGAACACCTGGAGAAACTTCTGAAATGCCCACTTCGCTGCTGCTGCTACTGTGCGATCGAGAATCTCCGGAGGGGAAGGCCCCAAATCCTCAGCTTTGCCTATTGCCTGTTTCCGGGGCTGGGGTCGAAGCGCTTGGCAGAGATGGTGCTCGGTGCATCAGTGTCAGAGAGCTGGTTGGAAGCTCGAAGTTTTCGGACAGACTCAAGAGTCGGATTGTGGTCGGGTGCTTCCAGGGTGCTGCATCGGCAAGTTTGCGGTGCTGGAAACTCATGGCAGGGAGAGAGTTTTTCTTCCTTCTGCCACCTGCGTGAGATGATGTGACTTTCGAGAGACTTTGAGATTTTTTTTACCGTGCCCACAGTCTGTTCTTCTATCAAATTACAGTATTGCTTTGCACTGTTGTAACTATATGTTATAAATATGTGGTTTTTGTCAGTTTTTTTAGTCTTGGTTTGTCTTGTGTTTCTGTGATATCATTCTGGAGGAACATTGTATCATTTCTTAATGCATTCATTAGTAAATGACAGTAAAATGAGGACTGCGTGTCCTCACCATCTAATCTAAAAGGATGAGCTTTAATAGGGAAAAGCTTTTCATCCAGTGATTGCTCAGTACAAGAAACGAGTTGCCAGAAGAAGTGGTTGAGGCAGGTACATTTACACTGTTTAAATGGTACTTGAACAGGTACATGGATGGGAAAGGTTTGGAGGGAAGTGGGTCAAAGGCAAATTGGACTGGCTTAGATGGGAATCTTGGGGGCATGGGCCAGTTGAGCCGAAGGGCCTGTTTCTGTGCTGTATGACTCTATGGCACCACGCTTTTACCTATACCTATGTCGCGGTGTACACGAGTATGACTGGACCCAGGTGAGGAGGAGCGGGTGGACTCTGTCACGGTGAGCACTGGCAACGACTTGACCCAGGAGCGGAGCTACAGCAGACTCCCATGCTGAGAAGGAAACAAGAGGTTATACATAGGAATACCAACAGAGCATTGGTGACACGGTGAGACAAATCATTCTCCATAAACATACAAGGACTCAGCTGCAGTGCTAACTGAGAGTCCACTTTAAATAATCACAGATTGTGTGAAACCCATACCAGTCACAATTAACTTGACAAGATTATACAAAAACACAAGGGCTTAATGACTCTAATTAAGACAACAATTAGTAAATACAGGTGCTCGAGAAAGGTAGAAGCCAGACAGTCCAGCATGTTTTGCTGAGCTGTAATTGATACAAAAATTGAAAGGAGCATGCTGTTCAAGAGGCCATCTGGCTTAAATTTAAACAACAGGAATTCTGCAGATGCTGGAAATTCAAGCAACACACATCAAAGTTGCTGGTGAACGCAGCAGGCCAGGCAGCATCTATAGGAAGAGGCGCAGTCGACGTTAGTCCTTCGTCATAGTCCTGACGAAGGGTCTCGGCCTGAAATGTTGACTGCGCCTCTTCCTATAGATGCTGCCTGGCCTGCTGCGTTCACCAGCAACTTTGATGTGTGTGGCTTAAATTTATTTTGGTTTTCTATTCAATCTTTGTTTGGCCATCAAGAGAATCAACATCTGATTGAAGAGTCTATCATTCAGTTTATATGTGAGAGTAGGTTTTATTCGAGAATTTGAGTTCTTTGAAGTTCTATAATTAATTATACATCCTGCGGAGGACTGTAATATGCCTAGATGCGTCTAAACAGCCGGAAAGAAGGAGGAGAAGAAGAAGAAGAAACATCTTAGCAGCCCAGTGCTCTACGGCTCGCTGCAGAGACCTGCAGGGCTCATGACAGCCTAACAACAAAGATCGTCCTGTTGCCTCACAGGAGAATTGTCAAACAATATAACACAGGGGGAGGCTATTTGCTCCAGTATGCCATGAAGGTACACTAAAAGAGGCATTCACTTAGTTGCCTTGCTCTTTGTCCATAAAGATGTAAAGTTGTCATCTTTGAGTATCTAAACAACTTTATTTGCAAGTTCCTGTTGGTATCTGTTTCCACTGACTAGATTCCAGATTAACTTGCTGTGAGCAGAAAAAATTCCCTTCGCCAAGATGAGGCCACCCTCAGGGTGGAGGAGCAACATCTTATGTCCCGTTTGGGTACCCTCCAACTTTATGGCATGAATATTGATTTCTCCTTCTGGTAAACAGAAACCCCCTCTCCCTTGCTCTTTTCCCCTTTCTGACCTTATACTTCTTCTCACCTGCTTATTACTTCCCGCTGGGACCCCTCCTCCTTCCCTTCCTCCAATGGTCCACTCTTCTTCTCCAACCCTTGACCTTTCCCACCCACCTGGCTTCACCTGTCACCTTCCAGCTAGCCTCTTTCCACTCCCTCCCTTCTGGAATCTTCCCCTTTTCTTCTCAGTCCTGAAGAAGAATCTCACCCCAAAGATGCTGCCTGACCTGCTGAGTTTCTCCTGCATTTTCTGTGTGTACCCTTCCTCTTGTTCTCTTACCAGCCCTTTATCACTGTGAAGGCCAAGGTCCTTCATAGAGCTGCAAAGTACGGTGAATGTCTGGAATCCTCTACTTGACAGGGTGCAGTAGTTAGCAAACTGGAGGATCTCAAATATCAAGGAGATCAGTTCTGGAAAGACGAGAGTATTGGGATCCACATGGAGCTGATGCTGAAGAGTGCTAGAGGCAAGAGCCAATGGGATCCAAGACAAATTAACTCCAAAACCTGCTTGGCAATAAGAGGTAGCAGCAATGGCGGAGGACTGCTTTAGCGACTGGAAGCCTGTAAGTGGAGGTGGTTCCTGTTTCGACCCCTTTCAAAAGATGAACATTCGATTGTGGATGTCTCTGTGAGATCCCTCCTCTACCTTCTCTGCTCCAGGGAGAACAACCCCGGTTTCCCTAATCTCTCCATGATGACTGAAGTTCCTGTTTATTATAATAAATCTTCACATCCCAACTAATAAACAATGACTGCCGTCATGGAAACCCAACCCCAGCACAATAATTATTTTATTTGGTGCCACAATTAATGCTAATGCTCTCAGAGTTCTCTGAATCTGCACAAGGGGTGAAGAAGACTGATAAGTATCTCCCAAGTGACCTCTCACCTCCGGGTCTGGTCCTGAGGAGGTCATCGCATGACCTCTGCCCTGAGTAGCCCAACCTCACCGCTAACCACATTATGAGACATTGGGCTGGGAGACCAAAACTGGTGGATTTCCCAAAGGTCAGTCATCAGTTGAAAAACCGAAGCGTGATGACCGGAGACTGGAGGCTTATAGGCCTGCGCTGAGCTTGGAGGACTGTCCGTGTGTGGGTGGGGGTGAGAAAAAGAGCTTGTTTTGCTGTTGTTGCTTTGTTGCCTGTTGTGTTCTGTGTTATTCTCCTGAGCGTTGTGGACATGCGATGTGGCACCGGGATGTGTGGGCTGCCTCAGGACATAATTAGGTTGTGTTGATTGTTAATTCAAGTGACACATTTCACTATATGGGTGAGTAAGAAATGCAACCACTTGAGTCCAGTATGATGTTCTCCCAAGGGACTATTTTCCCCGTGGTGGAGAATGCTTTCGCATGACTTTGTTTAACAGAGGGGAGGAGGCTGATGAACAGGAAGTCAACTTTCTATGTCTGGAAACTTTCCACTGTAGGTGACCTAAAGCCAAGCTTTAGATAGCATTGCTCTCAGCATCTCACAAACACACAAGCTTCTGCATCACCACAAGGTGACGATCTTTGGAGAAGATTTACATGTGATTAAATAAATTAATCTGAATCTTCTAAGCACCATTGTAAATGAAGGAGGGGGAGAGGTCTGGGAAGTGAGGACTTGGGCAAGTGAAGGTGGCTTTGTCAATTGACTTGGTAGAAAAATACTTGTATACATGATCAAATGAGAAAAAGCCTTTCCTCAGCAAGTCACAAAACACATCGTCAAACAAAAGATTGAAAAAGAAACTTCTGCGTGTGAAGCCATTTGTCATTTTATTCTATATGGGTCACTGTGCGGAGAAAGACTTCTTATCAGAGCAATTTATTTGAAGAAACAACCGCTGTCTCACTGCAAAGTGATCCAGATCTCAGACATTTTTTCTCTGTCCAGGTACAAAGTTCAACATCAGTGAGTTTCATTTTCTCTCTCTCTATAAATAAAATGGTTTGACGCAAATGTCAGAGGCAAACCATAGAACCTGAATTTATGCCGAGACAACTTTCCATGAACTGATTGTAAACCACACAAGGCGTCAAAGGATCGTCAGCTGTCAGCAAACAGGGTAAGATATCAGTCCAAGGACTTCACAGAGTCTTAATTACTGCACAGGAGCTATTGACTGTTGACCTACTTTTCACAGCAGCATATGTGAGTGCAGGGGCTGGAGCGGGGAGTGGACACATGTATTCTCCTTGTGGGATATCCATTTATTAAAATAGTTCTATGCATTATAGGTAGGAAAAAGGAGGAGGTCCTGAAAACAGACTACAGGGAGTTAGGATGGAAGTTGAGAAGCAGGACCTCAAAGGTAGTCATCTCGGGATTACTGCCTGTGCCATGTGACAGTGAGTATAAGAATAGAATGAGGTGGAGGATAAATGCGTGGCTGAGGGATTGGAGCAGGGGGCAGGAATTCAGATGTCTGGATCATTGGGACCTCTTTTGGGGCAGGTGTGACCTGTACAAAAGGGACCGGTTGCACTTGAATCTGAGGGGGACCAATATCCTGGCAGGGAGGTTTGCTAAGGCTGTTGGAGAGAGTTTAAACTAGAATTGCTGGGGAGTGGGAACTGAACTGAAGAGACAGAGGGAAGGGTGGTTGGCTCACAAATAGAGAAAGCTTGGAGACAGTACGAAAGAGATGATGGGCAGGTGATAGAGAAGGGACGCACTCAGACCGATGGTTTGCCATGTGTCTATTTTAATGTGAGGAGTGTTATGAATAAAGCGGATGAGCTTAGAGCGTGGATCAGTACTTGGAGTTATGATGTTGCAGCCATTACAGAGACTTGGATGACTCAGGGGCAGGAATTGCTCCTTCAAGTGCCAGGCTTCAGATGTTTCAGAAAGGACAGGGAGGGAGGCAAAAGAGGTGGGGGCTTGGCACTGCTGGTCAGAGATAGTGTCACGGCTGCAGAAAAGGAGGAAGTTGTGGAGGGGTTGTCTACGGAGTCTCTGTGGGTGGAACTTAGGAATAGGAAGGGGTCAATAACTTTACTGGGTGTTTTTTATAGACCACCCAATAGTAACAGGGACATCAAGGAGCAGATAGGGAGACAGATTCTGGAAAGGAGTAATAATAACAGGGTTGTTGTGGTGGAATTCCCCAAATATTGATTGGCATCTCCCTAGAGTGAGGGGTTTAGATGGGGTGGGGTTTGCTAGGTGTGTTTAAGAAGGTTTCTTGACACAATATGTAGATAAGCCTACAAGAGGAGAGGCTGTACTTGATCTGGTATTGTGAAATGAACCTGGTCAGGTGTCAGATTCCTCAGTGGGAGAGCATTTTGGAGATAGTGAACATAATTCTATCTCCTCTACCATAGCAATGGAGAGGGATAAGAACAGACAAGTTAGAAAAGGGGAAATTGGAGTTAGGGGAAATCTGAGGTATCAGGCAGGAATTTGGAAGTATAAATTGGGAACTGATGTTCTCAGGGAAATGTACGGAAGAAATGTGGCAAATGTTTGGGGGATGTTTGCGTGGGGTTCGGCATAGATACATTCCAATGAGACAGGGGAAGGATGGTAGGGTACAGAACAATGGTGTACAAAGTCAACTATAAATCCAGTCAAGAAGAAAAGAAGAGCGTAGAAAAGATTCAAAAAACTAGATAATGATAGAGATCTAGAAGATTATAAAGCTAGCAGGAAGGAGCTTAAGAATGAAATTAGGAGAGCCAGAAGGGGCCATGAGAAGGCCTTAGCGGGCAGGATTAAGGAAAACCCCAAGGCATTCTATAAGTACATGAAGGGCAAGAGGATAAGACGTGAGAGAATAGGACCAATCAAGTGTGACAGTGGGAAAGTGTGTATGGAACCGGAAGAGATTGCAGAGGTACTTAATGAATACTTTGCTTCAGTATTCACTACGGAAAAAGATCTTGGTGATTGCAGGGATGACTTGCAGTGGACTGAAAAGCTTGAGCATGTAGATATTAAGGAAGAGGATGTGCTGGAGCTTTTGGAAAGCATCAAGATGGATAAGTCACCAGGACTGGATGGGATGTACCCCAGGCTACTGTGGGAAGCGAGGGAGGAGATTGCTGAGCCTCTGGCGATGATCTTTGCATCATCAATGAGGATGGGAGAGGTTCCGGAGGATTGGAGGTTTGCGGATGTTATTCCCTTATTCAAGAAAGGGAGTAGAGATAGCCCAGGAAATTATAGACCAGTGAGCCTTACTTCAGTGGTTGGTAAGTTGATAGAGAAGATCCTGAGAGGCATGATTTATGAACATTTTGAGAGGCATAATATGATTAGGAATAGTCAGTATGGCTTTGTCAAATGCAGGTCATGCCTTACGAGCCTGATTGAATTTATTGAGGATGTGACTAAGCACATTGATGAAGGTAGAGCCATAGATGTAGTGTATATGGATTTTAGCAAGGCATTTGATAAGGTACTCCATCCAAGGCTTATTGAGAAAGTAAGGAGGCATGGTATCCAAGGGGACCTTGCTTTGTGGATCCAGAACTGGTTTGCCCACAGAAGACAAAGAGTGGTTGTAGATGGGTCATAATCTGCATGGAGGTCGGTGACCCATGGTGTGCCTCAGGGATCTGTTCTGGGACCCCTTCTCTTTGTAATTTTTATAAATGACCTGGATGAGGAAGTGGAGGGATGGGTCAGTAAACTTGCTGATGACACAAATGTTGCGGTTGTTGTGGATAGTGTGGAGGGCTGTCAGAGGTTACAGTGGGACATTGATAGGATGCAAAACTGGGCTGAGAAGTGGCAGATGGAGTTCAACCCAGGTAAGAGTGAGGTGGTTCATTTTGGTAGGTCAAATATGATGGCAGAATATAGTATTAATGGTAAGACTCTTGGCAGTGTGGAGGATCAGAGGGATCTTGGGGTCCGAGTCCATATGACACTCAAAACTGCTATGCAAGTTGACTCTGTGGTTAAGAATGCGTACGGTGCATTGGCCTTCATCAATCATGGGATTGAGTTTAAGAGCTGAGAGGTAATTTTGCAGCTATATAGGACCCTGGTCAGACCCCACTTGGAGTACTGTGCTCAGTTCTGGTCACCTCACTATAGGAAGGACGTGGAAACCATAGAAAGAGTGCAGAGGAGATTTGCAAGGCTGTTGCCTGGATTGGGGAGCGTGCCTTATGAGAAAAGGTTAAGTGAACTTGGGCTTTTCTCCTTGGGGCGATGGAAGATGAGAGCTGACTTGATAGAGGTGTACAAGATAATGAGAGGCATTGACCATGTGGATGGTTAGCACGAGAGGGCATAGTTTTAAGGTGCTTGGAAGTGGGTACAGAGGAGATGTCAGGGGTAAGTTTTTTACTCAGAGAGTGGTGAGTGCGTGGAATGGGCTGCCAGCAGCGGTGGTGGAAGTGGAAACGATAGGGTCTTTTAAGATACTCCTGGATGGCTACATGGAGCTTAGAAGAATAGAGGGCTATAGGTAAAGCCTAGGTAGGGACATGTTTGGCACAGCTTTGTGGGCTGAATGGCCTGTATTGTGCTATATGTTTTCTACGTTTCTATGAATCTCACTGAAACCTAACAAATGTTGATAGAGTGGATGTGGAGAAGCTGTTTCCTATGGTGGGGGAGTCTAAGACCTGAGGATACAGCCTCAGAATAGAGGGGCATACTTTTAGAATGGAGATCAGGAGGAGATCCTTTAGCCAGAGAGTGGTAAATCTGTGGAATTCATTGCCTCAGGCAGTTCTGGAGACCAGATCATTGGGTATATTTAAGGGAGAGGTTGAAAGATACTGTACTTGGTTAGTCAGGGCATCACTAAGGGAAACATAGAGGGCAGGAGATTGGAGCTAAGAGGGAAATGGATCAGCCATGATGAAATGATGGGGCAGACTCAATGGGCCCAATGGCCTAATTCTGCTTCTATATTTTATGGCCTTATTACATTCAGCCTTCTTGTTTTATTGAGATGTCAACAAATATCATTAGTTGTGACAATTTGAACTGATTTCTATTAATAATTAATGAGCCTACAGGTAGGATTTTTAGAGCAGCTCATGTTTGAACCCAACAGGGGGATTAGCTATTCTGGATTGGGTGTCGTGCAATGAACCAGAGTTGATGGGGCAGCTTAAGGTAAAAAAAAAATCCTCAGGGGCAAATGATCATAATACGATTGGATTCACCCCGAATTTTGAGCAGAAGATAACATCAGATGTATCAGTATTGAAGTGGAGTAAAGGTAATTACAGGGGCATGAGAGAGGAGTTGGCCAGCATTGATTCGAAAAGAACACTGGCAGGGATGATGGCAGAGCAGGAATGCTGGAACTTCTGGAAGCAATTCAGAAGACACCGGATATATACATCCCTAAAAGGAAGAAGTATTTTAAAGGCAAGATGACACAACCATAGTTAATGAGAGAAGTTAAAGCCAACATAAAAGCCAAACAGAGGGTGTATAATAGATCAAAATTAGTGGGAAATTAGAGGATTGGGAAGCTTTCAAATCCCAACAGAAGGCAACTAAAAGTCATTAAGAAGGAAAGATGGAATACGAAATTAAGCTACCCAATAATATTAAAGAGGATATCGGAACACTGGAAAACACAGCTGGAGAGGTAGTAATGAGGAACAAGGAAATGACTGATGAATTGAAAAAGTATCTTGCATCAGCCTGCACTGTGGAAGACACTAGCGGTATGGTGGAAGTTCAGGGGTCACAAAGTGTGTGAAATTAGCATAACTAGACAGAAGGTTCTTGGGAAACTGAAAGATCTGAGGGTAGGTAAGTTACCCAGACCTGATGGTGTACATCCCAGAGTCTGAAAAAGGTGGCTAAAGAGATTGTGGAGGCATTAGTAATGATCATTCAAGAATCACTAGATTCTGGAATGGTTCCAGAAGACTGTAAAATTGCAAATGTCACTCCATTATTCAAAAAGAGAGAGAAACTGATGAAAGGAAACTATACGCCAGTTAGTCCAACCTCAGTGGTTGGAAAGATATTGGAGTCTATTATTAAGGATATGGTTTTGGGATACTTGGAGGCACATGATAAAAAAAGGCCGTAGTCAGCTTGGTTTTCTCAAGGGAAAATCTTGCTTGACAAATCTGTTGGAACTCTTTGAAGAAATAACAAGCAGGATAGACAAAGGAGAATCGGTTGATGTTGTGTACTTGGATTTTCAGAATGCCTTTGACAAGGTGCCAGAAATGAGGCTGCTTAATAACTATGATCCTATGGTATTACAGGAAAGATTCCAGCATGGACACAGCAGTGGCTGACTGGCAGGAGGCAAAGAGTGGGAATAAAGGCAGCCTTTTCTGCTTGGCTACCGGTGACTAGTGGTTTTCCCCAGGGATCGATTCTTTCTACATTATACGTTAATGATTTGGATGATGGAATTGATGGCCTTGTTGCAAAATTTGCAGATGATACAAAGATAGGAGGAGGGGGAGGTAGTTTTGAGGAGGTAGAGAGGCTACAGAAGGACTTAGATTAGGAAATGGGCAAAGAATTGATAGATGGAATATAGTGTCAGGAAGTGTATGGTCATGCACTTTGGTAGAAGAAATGGAGAGAAAATACAAAAAAACTGAGGCACAAAGGACTTGTGCAGGATTCCCTAAAGGTTGATTTGTAGGCTGAGTCTGTGGTGAGGAAGGCAAATGTGAAGTTGGCATTCATTTCAAGAGGACTAGAATATAAAAGCAAAGATGTAATGTTGAAACTTTATTGTATAAAGCACCGGTGAAGCCTCACTTGGAGTATTGTGAGCAGTTTTGGGCCACTTCTCTTAGAAAGGATGTGCTGAAACTGGAGAGAGTTCATAGGAGGTTCATGAAAATGATTCCAGGTTTGAACAGCTTGTCATATGAAGAGCATTCGATAGCTTTGGGCATGTATTCACTGGAATTCAGAAGAATAAGGGGTAACCTAATTGAAACCTATTGAATGGTGAAAGGCCTTGATAGAGTGGATGTGGGGATGTGGAAATGTGGAGAGGATGTTTCCAATGGTGGGAGAGTCTAAGACTAGAGGACACAGCCTTAGAATAGAGGGATGTCCATTTAGAATGGAGATGAGGAGGAATTTCGTTAGCCAGAAAATGGTGAATCTCTGGAATTCATTGTCACTGGCAGCTGTGGAGGTCAAGTCATTATATTTAAGGCAGAGGTTGATAGATTCTTGATTGGTCAGGGCATGAAGGGATATGGTGAGAAGACGGGAGACTGGGGCTGAGAGGAAAAATGAGAGGATCAGCCATGATAAAATGGCAGAGCAAAATTGATGGGTCAAATGGCCGCCTATGTCTCCTGCTGATATGGCACTATGCATTGATGATATCTTTATAATGTATACCCAGGAAGTGACATTGGTGCAAGAGGAAGTTCCTGGGCTAGTTGTTCAACAGGCAGACATTGAACAGGAAATGAACACAACTGCTTTAAAACAGGTGCAAGATACATTAATTTTCTTTTCTTTTAAATGTACATGTGAAAAAAGGAACAATTTGGTCCATTTTCAAAAATAGTAGGTGTAATGTCAGAAAGTTATACAGTATAGTCATACATTATGGAAACTGGAGCTTCTGCCCACACTGATGGTCTATCACCCATCTAAATTAATCCCACACTAAATCCCATTTGGTTCTAACCACATTTCCATCACTTCATCCAGATTCTGCCACTCACTCACATGAGGGGCATTTTACATGGTGCATCAACTTGTAACTGGTAATTTCAGGATGTGGGAGGAAACTGGAGCACCCGGAGGAAGGCTACGCAGTCACTGGCAGAGCATGCAAACTCCACACAGAGAGCATCCAAGGTCAGGATTGAACCGGGGTTACTAGTACTGTGAGGCATGTCTCTGCTAGCCGTTCTACACAAATGGTAGAGTGACTAGAATCAATGCCATCCTTGCCATTTGGTTTAAGAACATTACAGGCCCTTCAGCCCAAGGCGTTGTGTCAACCTCTTAACCTACCTTAAGATCAATCTAACCCTTCTCTCCTACATTTAGGAGTTTAGTTCAAACAAGAGGACATGAGTTGACAGTTAAAGGGCAAAAGTTTAGGGGTAACATGAGGGGGAACTTCTTTACTCAGAGAGTGGTGGCTGTGTGGAACAAGCTTCCAGCAGAAGTGGTTGAGGCAGGTTCGATGTTGTCGTTTAAAGTTAAATTGGATAGATATATGGACAGGAAAGGAATGGAGGGTTATGGGCTGAGTGCAGGTCAGTGGGACTAGGTGAGAGTAAGAGTTCGGCACGGACTAGAAGAGCCAAGATGGCCTGTTTCCATGCTGTAATTGTTATATGTTTATGTGGTTATATAGTTTTGTTTTCTATTCTATCCTTGGCAATGGATTCCAGATTTATTTATCATCATCACTGTAGGCACAATATTCCTTGCCTAAAAGCCCCTGGTATCGCCTTATTGTGTGGCAACTACATTTCCAAAGCATGCTCACAATGGAATGTGTGGCAGTGATTATAGAGTGCTAGCAACATACATTATGTAGGAGTAGGAATCAGAATCAGAATTAGGTTTACTATCACCGGCATATGCTGTGAAATTTGTTAACTCTGCAGCAGCAGTACAATGCAATATGTGATAATATAGAAAACGCTGTGAATTACGTTAAGTATATATAAAATAGTTAAATTAAATAAATAGTGCAAAAATGGAAATAAAAAAGTAGTGATGTAGTTTTCATGGGTTCAATGTCCATTTAGAAATCCCTCCTGAATTGACAAGGCTAGAACGAGAGAATTTATCAATGAGACGTACAGTGCCTATAAAAAGTATTCTCCGCCCCCCACCCCCCGGAAGTTTTCATGTTTTGTTGTTTTACAACATTGAAACACAGTGGATTTAATTTGGCTGTTTTTGACACTGGTCAACAGAAAAACTCTTCCGTGTCAAAGTGTAAACAGATTTCTACAAAGTGATCTAAATTAATTACAAATATAAAACACAAAATAATTGATTGCATAAGTATTCATCCCCTTTAATATGACACACCAAATCATCACTGGTGTAGCCAATTGGTTTCAGAAGACACAGAATTAGTTAAATGGAGATCACCTGTTTAAAGTGAAGGTGTTTCAATAGATTGTAGCAAAAATACACCTGTATCTGGGAGGTGCAAATGCTGGTGAGTCAGTATCCTGACGAAAACTACACCATGAAGACAAATCAACACTCCAATCAACTCCACGAAGAGGTTATTGATAAGCACAAGTCAGGAGATGGATACAAGAAAAAGTCACTGAATATCCCTTAGTGTACAGTTAAGTCAATCATCAATAAATGGGAAGAATATGGCACAGCTGTAAATCCGCCTAGAGCAGACCGTCCTCAAAAACTGAGTGATCGTGCAAGAAGGGGACGAGTGATGGAGGCCTCCAAGAGAACTTTGACAACTCTGGAGGAGTTACAAGCTTCAGATAGATAGATAAACACTTAATTGATCCCAAAGGAAATTATAGTGTCACAGTAGCTTTACAAGTGTACAGATATACAAATCTATAAATATTAGAAGACAAGTAAGAAAGAATTAAAAAATTACCTCAAACAGTCTAACAGGATGGGGTCATCACTCCCCCAGCTATAGGTTGACTCATTATAAAGCCTAATTGCCGAGGGTAAGAATGATCTCATATAGTGCTCTTTGGAGCAGTGCAGTTGTCTTAGTCTATTACTAAAAGTGCTCCTCTGTTCCACCAAGGTGGCATTCAGAGGGTGAGAAACATTTTCCAGAATTGCCAGAATTTTCCATAGGGTCCTTTGTTCTACCACAGCCTCCAGTGTGACAAGTTTGACTCCTATAACAGAGCCAGCTTTTCTAATCAGTTTACTGAGCCTGTTGGCATCACCCATGTTGATGCCACTGCCCCAGCGCACCACCACATAGAAGATTGTACTGGCGAAACCAGACTGATAGATCATGTGAAAGAAAGGCCTGCATGCTCTAAAGGACCTCAGTCTCCTCAGGAAGGGGCTCCACTCAAGCCTGTCATTCAGGTGCACCCCCAGGTACTTGTAGGTCCTCACCACATCCATGTCCTCACCATTAATAGTAACAGGGAGCAGTGCAGGCTTAGCCTTCCTAAAGTCCATCACCATCTCCTTTGTCTTACTAGTGCAGAGCTGCAGATAATTCAGTTGGCACAATTTGACAAAGTCCTCCATGAGAGCTCTGTATTCATCCTCCCATCCTCCCTTTATATACCCAACTATTGCTCAGTCATCAGAGAATTTCTGCAGATGACATGACTCAGTGTTGTATCTAAAGTTCGAGGTATACAGGGTAAACAGGAAAGGAGCCAATACAGTCCCCTGTGAGGCTCCATTGCTACTTATAGCCATGTCTGACACACAGCTCCGAAGCTGCACAAACTGTGGTCTGCCAGTCGAGTAGTCCATTATCCAGGATACAATGGAAGTGCCAACCTGCATTGAATGGAGCTTTTCCCCCAGCAATGAGGGCTGCATGGTATTGAAGGCACTTGAGAAATCAAAAAACATGATCCTCACAGTGCTGCTCTGCTTATCCAAATGGGAGTAGGCTCTGTTCAGCAGGTAAATGACAGCATCATCGACTCCAATGTAGGTAAACTGCAGGGGATCGAGAGCTGATCTGACCAGGGTTTGGAGGTGAGGTGAGACCAGACTCTCTAGGGTCTTCGTGATGTGTGAGGTTAAGGCCACTGGACGGTAGTCATTCAAGACTTTCAGTTGGCCCTTCTTGGGTGCTGGGAGCACACATAGTGTTTTCAACACAGTCAGGACCCTTTCTAGGCTGAGACTCAGATTGAAAATGCGCTGGAGAACTCCATACAGCTGCTCAGCATACTCCTTCAGGACCTTGGAGTTCACCCCATCTGGTCCCAATGCTTTGCCTTGTCTGAGTTTCCCCAGAGCCCTTCTCACCTGCTCAGTAGTGCAGGTGAGATGGGAGAGACTGCACATACAACTGTTGTTCGGGTGTTTCACCAGTCGCAGCTTTATGGGAGAGTGGCAAAGAGAAAGCCACTGTTGAAAAAAAACTCACATGAAATTTCAGCTAGAGTTTGCCAGAAGGCATATGGGAGACTCTGAAGTCAGCTGGAAGAAGGTTCTATGGTCTGATGAAACCAAAATTGAGCTTTTTGTCCATCGGACTAAAAACTATGTTTGGTGTAAGCCGAACACCGCACTTCTTCAAAAACACACTATCCCTACCGTAAAGAATGGTGGTGGCTGCATCATGCTGTGGGGATGCTTCACTGCAGCAGGCCCTGGAAGGCTTGTGAAGGTGGAGTGTAAAATGAATGCAGCAAAGTACAGGGAAATCCTAGGGGAAAACCTGATGCTGTCTGCAAGAGAACTGCAACTTGGCAGAAGATTTGTTTTCCAGCAAGACAATGACCCCAAGCATAAAGCCAAAGCTACACAGGAATGGCTTAAAAACAGCAAAGGTAATGTCCTGGAGTGGCCAAGTCAGAGTCCAGACCTCAATCCAATTGAGAATTTGTGGTTGGACTTGAAAAGGGCTGTTCACTCATGATCTCCATGCAATCTGACAGAGCACAAGCAGTTTTGTACAGAAGAAAGGAGAAAGGTAGCAATGTCCAGATGTGCAAAGCTGATAGAGACCTATCCACACAGACTCAAGGCTGTAAAAGGTGCATGTGCTAAATACTGACTTGAAGGGGGTGGGTAATTATGCAACCAATTATTTTGTGTTTAATAATTGTAGTAAAAATTTAGACCAACACCAAAGTGACCACACCACATTGGAAACAGCTGTATCCTCAATTCCCCCATTCCAGGTATAGATCATATCCAGGATAACTCTGCGTAACCCTGCTCAGAATGATGCTCAGAGTGGAGGAGCAACACCTTACAGTTCGTCTGGGTACCCTCCAATCTGATTGCTTTTCCTTCCAGTGAACAAAATCCCATCCCCCCTCCCCCCACTTTTGCTATTTCCAACTCTGATCTTTTACTTCTTCTCACCAGCCTATCACTTCCCCCGGGTCCCCTCCGCCTCCCCTTTCTTCTATTGTCCACTCTCCCTCCTATCAGATTCTTTCTTCTCCAACCTTTGACTTTTCCTATCCACCTGGCTTCACCTAACACCTCCAGCTAGCCTCTTTCCTCTCCCCCCACCTTTTCATTCCGGCATCTTCACCCTTCCTTTCCAGTCCTGAAGAAGGGTCTCGGCCCGAAACGTCAACTGTTTATTCTTTTCCATTGATGCTGCCTGACCTGCTGAGTTCCTTCAGGGTTCTGTGTGCTTTGCCCCAGAGTGATGTTGGTTACTTTCTTCAAAAAGTGAGAAGCTATCAGTGTTCTTTCGTTATTTCTCTTTTCTTTCATAGCCTGTGTGTGGGAGTGGTTAAGCTTATGTTTCTGCCCAGGCTAAACTCCCCTTCTTGCTGCGTTCCATTCGCTCTTGACAGCTGATCTGGGGGCTGGCACACAGGGTGGGTGGTTTAAGGTAAAGCAATCTTCAGCTCAAGATTTCCAGTTGCTGCTGTGCATGAGGGAAAGAGAAAGAACACGGATAGAAATGTCATAGATGATTCATCCTGAAAGTCAAAAATTTTTAAATCAATTTCACATACATTTTTAAGTGGCTTAATTTCTTCTAAACAGGGAGCTTTCATCAGCGATGTTAACCAGTCAGCTAGCTTGTGGCCTACTGCCTTCAGTGGGAAATAGACAGCAGATAAGTTGCAGGGAGCCATGTGGCAAGGAAACAGGCCCTTCAGCCCATCCAGTCTATACTGACCATCAAGTTGTATTGGCCATTGTAAAATGCCCTTACCGTGAGTGATTGGAGAGAATAAAGTGGAATTCAGATTCATTTTGTTTATCACATATCAGTGAAATGCATCTTTGCCCTAACAATGTACAGCTGGGGCAGCCCACAGGTGTTGCCTCACATTTTGTCGCCAACATAGAATGTCCACCATGTTCAGCAGGACAACAGCAACAAAACAAGACCCTTTCCTCCTTCCCGCATCGGAATCACGGGCATTTGCTGATTTTGCGGCAGCAGTAAAATGCCATACATAACAATAAAAACGCTGAATTAGGGTGAGTATGTATACATGTATTCTTTTGCACAGTATGGTGTGTGGATGTGTGTGCGCATGTACTGTGCAAAAGTCTTAGGCACTCCAACTATACATATGTTACTAAGACTTTTGGAGCGTTCTAGTTATCAGTGATATTAAATCTGCTTCTGAAGGCATTTGGCATACCTCGCCGTCATCGGCCAGGGCGTTGAGTACAAGAGTTGGGGATGCCATTTTGCAACTGTGCAAGTCACTGGTTAGGTCATACTGAAAGCACGTGCGGTTCTGGTCACCAGGCTAAAGGAAGGGTGTCATCATGTTGCAAAAGATCTGGAAAAGATTCCGAAGGATTCTGATGGGAATGGAGAGCCTGATTTATAAGGAGAGTCTGGATAGGCTGTGACATTTTCCCTAGCACAAAAGGCTGAGGAGTGACTTTATAAGGGTTTATAAAATCATAAGAGGCGTAGGTAAGGTGGATGGACTAAGATAGGAGTACCTAAACTAGAGGTCATGGATTTAAGGTGAGAGAGGAAAAGTTGAAAGGAGACCTAACTTTTTCACGTAGAGAGTGGAGGGTATATGGGATGAGGGGCCAGAGGAAGCTGTGGAGGTGGGTGGAATAACAATGTTTAAAAGACAGTCCCATACATAGGTAGGAAAGTTTTGAAAGATATGAGGCAAATGGGACTAGCTCGAGAAGGCATGGACAAGTTAGGTTAAGGGGCCTATTTCCCCACTCTGTGAGTTACAGGAAAAAGTTAGTAGGAAATTGGGATTGTTCTGTGAGCTGGCATAGATTCCATGGGCCAAACAGCCTTTTCTACATCAACTGAAAATATAATATTTATCTTATCTTTGACCCTGAGACATTCTTCAGATCATATACCCAGTCTTTGTTCAAAATTCAAAGTAAATTTATTACCAGAGTATGTATATACTGCCCTGGGATTCATTTTCTTGCAGGCATTCATAGTAGAACAAAGAAATACAACATAATTAATGTAAAACTATGCACAGACAAACACTTATAAAAAACCCATGTGCTAAAGAAGACAAGCTGTACACATTTCCAATGGTGAATGAGTCCAGGACTAGAGGACACAGTCTCAGAATAGAGGGGCGTCACTTTAGAATGGAGATGAGGAGGAATTTCTTCAGCCAGAGAGAGATGAGAGGAAAATGGGATCAGCCATAATTCGGCTCCTATATCTTATGGTCTTACGGTCTGTTGAGCAGGGTGAATGAGTCCAAGACCAGAGGACATAGCTTCAGAATAGAGGGACTTCCTTTTAAAATGGAGATGAGGGATTTCTTTAGCCAGGGGGAGATGAATCTGTGGAATTTGCTGCCACAGGAGGCTGTGGAGGCCAGGTCATTGGGTGTATTTAAGGCCAAGCTCTTGATCAGTCAGGGCGTGAAAGGTTATGGGGAGAAGGCAGGAGATTAGGGGTGAGTGGGAGATGGATCAGGCATGATGAAATGGCAGAGCAGACTCGATAGCCCGAATGGCCTAATTCTGCTCCTATGCCATATGGCCTTATGGTCGAAATACAATAAATGCACAAATAAATAAATAATAGACAACATGAGTTGTAGAGTCGTTGAAAGTGAAACAATGGGTCATGCAATGCTTGGATAAGGACATGAATGGCAGGGGTATGGAGGGTTACGGTTCAGGTGCAGGCCAATGGGACTAGGCAGAATAAGTCCCAGCAGGGACTAGATGGGCCGAAGTGCTCTAAGCCTGCAGCTCTCCAGCAGGGTCTGACTTTCCCCGCCTTTGACAGGAGCACCACTGAACCTTGAGTGGGGGCAGGCCTTCACTTTAGATAAACTTCAAAGTTCAACTGTGCGAGAGTAGCTGATCTTCAGATCAGAGCCCTGGCAGAGCTGCGCCTCGGCATTGCCAGTCTTTGGAAGTGGCACATAGTGTGAAGCATGGTTACCCAAAATAAAATGAACAGAATGGAAAGGTTGCAACTTTCTTTACATCCAGACTCCATTCCCTGGAGCGAAGGAGGTGGAGAGAGATTTAGAAGTTAGTTTATTATTGTAGCTTATACTGACACGCAATCAGAAAAAGCTTTGTTTACAGAGCGTTCAGATAGATCATTTCCTTCCTAGGTACATTGAGGTAACTCAAAAGGAATAAACGGTAACAAAAGGCAAAATATAGTGTTACGGTAACGGAGAAAGTTATTGTTCCTCTCCGCACCTTGTGGTGCATCAGGTGGCACTCTTGCTGTTTCTTTGCCTTTTCTCTTGTCTGTTTTTTTTCACGAGGCCGAGTTGCTAGCTCGACGCTCACCCCAGCACGGATGGAAAGCATGCAAGGAGCCGGCCGGATTCGAACCCAGGACCACTCACTGCAAAGTTCGGTGCGGATACCATCACACCACCAGCTGGCTTACAGAGAAAGTTCAAGTAGGCAAATAGAATGCAAGGGCCAATGAAGAAGGTTGAAAGATTAGGATAGATACAAAGGTTCATTTTACATAGAAACATAGAAACAGAGAAGATAGGTGCAGGAGTAGGCCATTCGGCCCTTTGAGCCTGCACTGCCATTCAGTATGATCATGGCTGATCATCCAACTCAGAACCCCGCCCCAGCCTTCCCTTCATACCCCCTGATCCCTTTAGCCACAAGGGCCATATCTAACTCCCTCTTAAATATAGCCAATGAACTGGCCTCAACTGTTTCCTGTGGCAGAGAATTCCACAGATTCACCACTCTCTGTGTGAAGAAGTTTTTCCTAATCTCGGTCCTAAAAGGCTTCCCCTTTATCCTCAAACTGTGACCCCTCGTTCTGGACTTCCCCAACATCGGGAACAATCTTCCTGCATCTAGCCTATCCAATCCCTTTAGGATTCTATACGTTGCAATCAGATCCCCCCTCAATCTTCTAAATTCCAACGAGTATAAGCCTAGTTCATTCAGTTTTTCATCATATGAAAGTCCTGCCATCCCAGGAATCAATCTGGTGAACCTTCTTTGTACTCCCTCTATGGCAAGGATGTCTTTCCTCAGATTAGGGGACCAAAACTGCACACAATACTCCAGGTGTGGTCTCACCAAGGCCTTGTACAACTGCAGTAGTACCTTCCTGCTCCTGTACTCGAATCCTCTCGCTATAACTGCCAGCATACCATTCGCCTTTTTCACCGCCTGCTGTACCTGCATGCCCACTTTCAATGACTGGTGTATAATGACACCCAGGTCTCGTTGCACCTCCCCTTTTCCTAATCGGCCACCATTCAGATTATAATTTTAGTATTATTTTGATCGAAGGATGACTGTACAAGTGGGTAGACATCAGTGACTTAGACTGGCACGAAATTTAAAAGGAGACAGCTTTATAGAGCGGGCAACAGAGTAGGAGGGCTTTGGTTTAAAGGGGCTTTGATGATAGCGGGTCGAGGCCAGGTAGGCTATCTGTGAAGAATAGAAACGGGAAGTACGTCTGAGAGGCTGGTGTTCTGTACTGGGTGTCTGATGTGGGAAGTCCTGGAGAGTCCCAGCCTCCCGACAGGCCGCATTTGCGCCAGGTGGGTCGAGTTGCAGCTCCTTAGGGACTGGGTTAGGGAACTGGAGATGCAGCTCGATGACTTTAGTCTGGTCATGGAGAGTGAGGAGGTGATAGATAGGAGCGAAAGGCAGGTAGTCACACCAGGGCCTGGGGAGACAGGTAAGTGGGTAACAGTAAGGAGACGGAAGGGCACAAGGCAGATTCTAAAGAGCCCCCCCTGTGGCTGTCACCCTTAACAATAAATACTCCTGTTCGAGTACTGTTGGGGGGATGACTTACCTGGGGGAAGCAACAGTGGCCGTGCCTCTGGCACAGAGTCCAGCCCTGGGGCTCAGAAGGGTAGGGAAAGGAAGAGGATGGCAGCAGTGATAAGGGACTCTATAGTTAGGGGGTCAGACAGGCGATTCTGTGGACGCAGAAAAGAAACACAGATGGTAGTTTGCCTCCCAGGTGCCAGGGTCTAGGATGTTTCTGATTGCGTTCATGATATCTTGAAGTGGGAAGGAGAACAGCCAGAGGTCGTGGTACATATTGAAACCAACAACATAGGTAGGAAAAGGGAGGAGGTCCTGAAAACAGACTACAGGGAGTTAGGAAGGAAGTTGAAAAGCAGGACCTCAAAGGTAGTAATCTCGGGATTACAGCCTGTGCCATATGACAGTGAGTATAGAAATAGAGTGAAGTGGAGGATGAATGCGTGGCTGAGGGATTGAAGCAGGGGGCAGGAATTCAGATTTCTGGATCATTGGGACAAAAAGCCTGTACAAAAAGGACAGGTTGCACTTGAATCTGAAGGGGACAAATATCCTGGCAGGGAGGTTTGCTAAGGCTACTGGGGAGAGTTTAAACTAGAATTGCTGAGGGGTGGGAACTGAACTGAAGAGACGGAGGAAGGGGCTGTTGGCTCACAAATAGAGAAAGCTTTGAGACAGTGCAAGGGGGAGGATAGGCAGGTGATAGAGAAGGGATGCACTCAAACCAATGGTTTGAGATGTGTCTATTTTAATGCAAGAAGCATCATGAACAAAGCGGATGAGCTTAGGGTGTGGATCAGTTCTTGGAGCT
This sequence comes from Mobula hypostoma, assembly GCF_963921235.1. NCBI lineage: Eukaryota > Metazoa > Chordata > Chondrichthyes > Myliobatiformes > Myliobatidae > Mobula > Mobula hypostoma. The sequence continues at coordinate 175,392,048 of NC_086098.1, forward strand.
ATGATGTTGTGGCCATTACAGAGACTTGGATGGTTCAGGGGCAGGAATGGCTACTCAGAGTGCCAGGCTATAGATGTTTCAGAAAGGACAGGGAGGGAGACAAAAGAGGTGGGGGCGTGGCACTGTTGATCAGAGATAGTGTCACGGCTGCAGAAAAGGAGGAAGTCATGGAGGGATTGTCCACTGAGTCTCTGTGGGTGGAAGTTAGAAACAAGAAAGGGTCAATAACTCTACTGGGTGTTTTTTATAGACCACCCAATAGTAACAGGGACATAGAGGAGCAGATAGGGAGACAGATTTTGGAAAGGTGTAGTAATAACAGGGTTGTCGTGGTGGGAGATTTTAATTTCCCAAATATTGATTGGCATCTCCCTAGAGCAAGGGGTTTAGATGGGGTTGAGTTTGTTAGGTGTGTTCAGGAAGGTTTCTTGACACAATATGTCGATAAGCCTACAAGAGGAGAGGCTGTACTTGATCTGGTATTGAGAAATGAACCTGGTCAGGTGTCAGTTCTCTCAGTGGGAGAGCATTTTGGAGATAGTGATCACAATTCTATCTCCTTTACCATAGCATTGGAGAGGGATAGGAACAGATAAGTTAGGAAAGTGTTTAATTGGAGTAAGGGGAAATATGAAACTATCAGGCCGAGTTCAGTCAACCTATTCTCATAAGGCATGCTCCCAAATCCAGGCAACATTCTTGTAAATCTCCTCTGCACCCTTTCTATAGTTTCCACATCCTTCCTGTAGTGAGGTGACCAGAACTGAGCACAGTACTCCAAGTTGGGCCTGGCTGGGTCCTACATAGCTGTAACATTACCTCTCTGCTCTTAAACTCAATCCCACGGTTCATGAAGGCCAATGAACCGCATGTCTTCTTAACCACAGAGTCAACTGCGCAGCAGCTTTGATTTTTGCATAGTATTTGTCAATGTGGAATGGAGATTGAGTTGGTAAATCTGGCAGGAGATAGATGTGGAAATATTTGGGCCTTGCAAGGTAACTCAGTTTCAGGACATTCCAAAGCAGAGAGAGCACCTCAGGGATGTGTGCTTAGCCCACCGCTCTTCTCTCTTTACACTTACGACTGTGAGACAAGACACAGCTGAAACACTATCTATAAATTTGCCAATGACCCAGCTGTTTTTGGCAGAGTCTCAGATGGTGACGAGGAGGCGTACAGGAGTGAGATAGATAGACTGGCCGAGTGGTATCACAGCAATAACCTTGCACTCAATGTCAGTAAGACCTGGGAATTGATTGTGGATTTCAGGAAGGGGAAATCGGGAGAACACTCACCATCCACATTGAGGGGTCAGCAGTGGAAAGGGTGAGTAGCTTCACGTTCCTGAGGGTCGACATCACTAAAGATCCAACATACTGATGAAATAATGAAGCAGCCATGCCAGCGGCTATATTTCGTTAGGAGTTTGGTATTTTATTTATTTATTTAGCAATACAGTCTGAGTACTTCCAGCCCTTTGAGCCATGTTGCCCCAGCAACTCCACAATCCCGATTAACACTACCCTAATCACAGGACAATTTACAATGACCAATTAACCTTGGTTCCTTGTCATAGCTGGGGTGGTAGTGGGGCTAAGCTCCCACTACTTATTAAACGCTCCCAATGGCATGCTTCTTAAATAGCCTCTGACAACCAAATCCAGCTCCTGGCCTTCATGTGTGGCTTAGCTGACAGGAGACGGGAAAAGGTGGGTTACTGTCACCTCAAAACCAGTTGCTTTGGCCAGATGGGGCTCGTCAGCCATTATTTGCATCTCATCTAGAGGGAGTTCTCTGATCTCAAACTCATACCCACTCATGGAGAAGGCTTTGGGAATACACCCCGAGGAAAAGTCTGGAACAGGAGTCCCTAAGGCAGTCCTATGTTGAGTTTAAAGCTGCCTATTGCATGGGCAACAGCTTGCTCTCCAAATTGTATTGCCCTGGCTTGTGTATGATGCAACATCCATGACCAACCTTGACCAACAGACGGCCTCCAATGAACCAACCTGGGACATCTTTGGACTGTGGGAGGAAACCGGAAAACCCATGCATTCCGCAGAAAGGACGTACAGAGACTCCTTACAGAACGGCGCCAGAATTGAACTCTCAACTCTGGAATGCCCTCAGCTGCAATAGCATTGTGCTAACCACTACGCTACCGTGGTGTCCAGCAAATTTCTACAAGTGTGCCTTCGAGAGCATTCTAACCGGTTGCATCACTGTCTGATACGGAGTGGCCACTGCACAGGATTGGAGAAAACTGCAGAGTTGTGGACTCGGACAGCTCCATCATGGGCACTAGTCTCCCCAGCATCGAGGACATCTTCAAAAGGCAATGCCTCAAGAAGGTGGCATCTGTTATTAAGGACCCCCACCATCAGGACGTGCCCTCTTACTGCTGCTATCAGGGAAGAGGTACATAAGCCTGAAGACATGCATTCAATGTTTCAGGAACAACTTCTTCCCCTCCACCAACAGATTTCTGAAGAGTCCATGAATCCATGAACAATATCTCAGAGTCAAAGTAAATTTTACTATCAGAGTACCTGTATGTCACCATTTGCAACCCTGAGGTTCATTTTCCTGTGAGCATACTCAATAAATCTATGGAAAAGTAACTACAACAGGATCAATGAAAGATCAACCAGCGTGCAGAAGACAACAAACTGCGCAAATTCAAATATAAATAAATAGCAATAAATAACGAGAACATGAGGTAACGAGATAAAAAGTCCTTAAATTGGTTGTGGGAACATCTCAAGGATGGGCACATGAGTGTAGTTATCCTCTTTTATTCAAGAGCCTGATCATTGAGGGATAGCTTCTTTCCAACTGTGATGAGACTGCTGAACAGATCCTGACCCGGAGCTGGGCCGTACCCTCCAAATAGCTGGACCTGCCTCTCGGTTTTTTTGCACTACCTTACTTTCTGTTTTTCTATTTTCTATTTATGATTTATAATTTAAAATTTTAATATTTACTAATTTTTGCTATTTTTAATATTTTTGATATTTAATATTTGTAATCCAGGGAGTGGGAAGTGCAGAATCAAATATCGCTGTGATGATTGTACATTCCAGTACCAATTGTTTGGTGACAATAAAGTATAAAGTATAAGTATAGTTACTGTTCTTGAACCTGGTGGTGTGAGTCCTGAGGGTCTTGTATCTTCTACCTCATTGCAGCAGCAAGAAGAGAGCAGGGCCTAGGTGGTGAGGATCTCTGATGATGAATGCTACTCTCTTACAACAGCATTGCATGTGGATGTGCTCAATGGTTGGGAGGGCTTTACCCATGATATACTGGGCTGAATCCAGTACATGTAGGATTTTCTGTTCAAGTGCATTGGTGTTTCCATACTGGCCGTGAAGCAGCCAGTCGACACACTCTCCACTACACACTGAGAGAAGTTTGTCAAAGTTTTAGATGTCATGTTGAATCTCTGCCGGCTCCTAAGGAAGTAGAGGTGCTGTTGTGCTTTCTTTGCAATTGCACTTGTGTGCTGGGTCCAAGCCACATGCTCTGAAATAGTAACACCCGGGAATTTAAAGTTGCTGACCCTCTCTACCTCTGATCCTCCAATGAGGACCGGCTCATGGACCTCAGGTTTCCCTCTCCTGACCTCCCACTGTTTTGTTCTAATTTTGCACTATTTATTTATCTCTTACATCTTCTTATTGCAATTTATGACAATTTTTAGACATTGCACTGTACTGCTGCCGCAAAACAACAAATTTCATGACATATGTCAGTGATATTAAACCTGATTCGGGTTCTGCGCCTACAGTGTAATAACTGCACACAGTACACTTCAGTAAGCTGATAAAAGCCTCACTCAGATCTGCTGGCACTGCCTGAGAGATATATCAGCAAGGACAATTACACTTCTCGAAAGAGCGATGCCTGAGATGGTAGATAGAGCCTCAGTTAAACTTCACAATCGTTCACGATGAACTGAGGTACAGGAAGCATACATCTAGCAGTGGTATGGGTTTACTTAGAAGATAGCGCGCTTGTTACTTATATGTTGAGACCTCAAGGTAGTTCTAAATAGAACATCTGTGAACCTGTTTGAGAAGCAGGTTCACAGAATTATATTTGGATTTAGACTGGTTTAGATTCAGCATGACATCTAAAACTTTGACAAACTTCTACAGATGCACTGTGAAGAGTTCCCGGCCTGGTACAGAAACATTAATGCCCAGGAATGGAAAAGCCCACAGAAAACAATGGATTCAGCCCAGTCCAACGCAGACAAAGTCCTCCCCACCAGAGGACACATTTACAAGGAGTGCAGTCACAAGAAAGAAGCATCCATTATCGGGGACCCCACCATCCAGGCTATGCTCTCTTCTTACTACTACCATTGGGCAGGAGGCACGGGAGCCTTAAGTCGCACATTACCAAGTTCTGAAACAATTATTATCCTAGAACCATCCGACTCCTGAACCGGCGTGGAAAACTTCACTCACCTCAACACTGAACTGATTCCACAACCTATGCACTCACTCTCAATGCCTCTACCACACATGTTCTCAATATCATTTATTTGTATTTTTTGTTTATTTATTTATTATTGCATTTGGACAGTTTGCCTTCTTTTGCACATTGCTTGTTTGCCAGTCTTTGTGCAGGCATGGTTTCACATCGATTAAGACCATAAGATATAGGAGCAGAATTAGGCCATTTGAGTCTGCTCTGCTGTTCACCATGGCTGATCCAATTTTTCTCCCATCCTCAAATCCTATTGTATTTCTTTATTTTCCTGTAATCAAAAATGAATCTTTAGGCAGTATATGATGACGTATACTATCTTGAGATTCACTATGGAGTAGCAGGTAGTGTTGAGGAACTTGGGAGTCTGCGGAAGGGCTTAGACAGATTAGGAAAATGGGATAGAAGAGGCAGATGGAATACAGTGTCAAGAAATGTATGATCATGCACATTGGTAGAAGTGCATAAAGGCATAGACCATTTTCTAAGTTGGAAGAAGTTATAAAATCAGAGGTGCAAAGGGACTTGTGAGACCTTGTGCATGATTCCCTAAAGATTAGCTTGCAAGTTGATTCTGTGGTAAGAAAGGTACATGCAATGTTAGCATTCATTCTGAGAGGACTAGAATATGCATTTGCACAGGATGTACTGCTGAGGCTTTATAAGGCATTTGTCAGACCACATGCAGAGTATTGTGAGACATTTGGGACCCCTTATCTAAGAAAAGATGTGCTGGCATATGAGAGAATCCAGAGGAGGTTCACGAGAATGATCTTGAGAATGAAAGGGTTAACATATGAGGAGAGTTTGATGGTTCTGGGTCTGTGCTCAGTGGAGCTTAGAAGGATAATGAGGAATCTCATTGAAACCTATTGAAGGCCTAGATAGAGCAGATGTGGGGAGTCTAGGACCAGTGGGCACAGCCTCAAAATGGAAGGATGTCCCTTTAAAACAGAGATGAGAGTGTGGTGAATCTGTGGAATTCATTACCACATCAGGTGTGAAAGTGAGCCCAAAGGTTGTGGAATCAGTTCAGGTTTGAGGTGAGTGAAGTTATCCACACTGGTTCAGGAGCCTGATAGTTGAAGAGTAATAACTGTTCTTGAATCTGGTTAGCGTGGGACCTAAGGCTCTTGTGTCTCCTTACCTGATGGTAGTAGCGAGAAGAGAGCACGGCCTGGGTCATGGGGGCCCCTGATAATGGATGCTGTTTTCTTGTAGCAGCGTTCCTTGTGGATGTGCTCAGTGGTGGGAGGCTTTTCCCTTCGATGGACTGGGCTGTACTGTGCCCACCACTTTCTGTGGTCTCTTCTGTCCTTGGGCTCAGGGGATTCCATACCAGGCCACCATACATGAAGGAATTACAGAAAGGGTTGTAGGCCTCGGTATTAAGGATGAGGAGTTCAAAACAGTGGCCTGAAGTCAATAGCTATGGAGTGGCCAGAAATTTCTTTTATCTTGGTGGGTGTTTCCAGTAGAACAGTGTGAGCTGCTAGGCCACTTCTGAGGGAAATGTCAATCACAGCGATCTAAGACAGCAACACACACAAAATGCTGGTGAATGCAGCAGGCCAGGCAGCATCCATAGGAAGAAGCATTTTGACTGTGCTTCTTCCTATAGATGCTGCCTGGCCTGCTGCGTTCACCAGCATTTTGTGTGTTGCTTGAATTTCCAGCATCTGCAATTTCCTTGTGTTTGCGGTCTAAGACAGGGGTCGTTTTGTGTGCCAGACCAAATAATGGCAAGCGGTTTCCTTTTAAACTCTTATAAAATGACTTTGTAAGTGTGGCACAGTTGAGTAGTGGCTAATATAATGCTATTACAATGCTAGCTGTGAGATCGGGATTCAACTCCCACCACTGTCTGCAAGGAGTTCGATGCTGTCCAATCACGAGAAGTGCCAGAGCGAGGTAGAACATAGAACATAGAATAGTACAGCACAGTACAGGCCCTTCGGCCCACAATGTTGTGCCGACCCTCAAACCCTGCCTCCCATATAACCCCCCACCTTAGATTCCTCCATATACCTGTCTAGTAGTCTCTTAAATTTCACTAGTGTATCTGCCTCCACCACTGACTCAGGCAGTGCATTCCATGCACCAACCACTCTCTGAGTAAAAAACCTTCCTCTAATATCCCCCTTGAACTTCCCACCCCTTACCTTAAAGCCATGTCCTCTTGTATTGAGCAGTGGTGCCCTGGGGAAGAGGCGCTGGCTATCCACTCTATCTATTCCTCTTATTATCTTGTACACCTCTATCATGTCTCCTCTCATCCTCCTTCTCTCCAAAGAGTAAAGCCCTAGCTCCCTTAATCTCTGATCATAATGCATACTCTCTGAACCAGGCAGCATCCTGGTAAATCTCCTCTGTACCCTTTCCAATGCTTACACATCCTTCCTATAGTGAGGTGACCAGAACTGGACACAGTACTCCAAGTGTGGCCTAACCAGAGTTTTATAGAGCTGCATCATTACACCGCAACTCTTAAATTCTATCCCTCGACTTATGAAAGCTAACACCCCATAAGCTTTCTTAACTACCCTATCCACCTGTGAGGCAACTTTCAGGGATCTGTGGACATGTACCCCCAGATCCCTCTGCTCCTCCACACTACCAAGTATCCTGCCACTTACTTTGTACTCTGCCTCGAAGTTTGTCCTTCCAAAGTGTACCACCTCTGGGTTGAACTCCATCTGCCACTTCTCAGCCCATTTCTGCATCCTGTCAATGTCTCTCTGCAATCTTTGACAATCCTCTACACTATCTACAACACCACCAACCTTTGTGTCATCTGCAAACTTGCCAACCCACCCTTCTACCCCCACATCCAGGTCGTTAATAAAAATCACGAAAAGTAGAGGTCCCAGAACAGATCCTTGTGGGACACCACTAGTCACAATCCTCCAATCTGAATGTACTCCCTCCACCACGACCCTCTGCCTTCTAAAGGCAAGCCAATTCTGAATCCACCTGGCCAAACTACCCTGGATCCCATGCCTTCTAACTTTCTGAATAAGCCTACAGTGTGGAATCTTGTCAAATGCCTTACTAAAATCCATATAGATCACATCCACAGACTAGCTTTCTCCTGCCCTTATATCTTATCTTCTTGCATCTTTCACCTTCCTGTCTGATTAACAGCACGCAGCATCTATAGTGTATTACTATGCCTGATCATGTTTTTTTTAAATTTCTACCTTGCTAATGTTTATTGCCTGGGTTGCTCCTTACTGATGAACTGAGCATTCAAAGCAAAATGTTTTTGATGTTGATTAATCATTTGTTTATGTCAAGTATCACAAAAAAATTCCACCCACGTTTGTTTGAAGCAGTGCAAGAGAAAAGTTCTTTGTGTGTGGGGAGGGGGGAAATTGCATGGTCATCTAAATTATTAAAGCTTGACTTCGTCATATGTGTGGGATGTTAGTGACAGAAACTCTCTATTCTGACCAGAATGATGAAACTGTTATGTTCTTGACACAGGACATGATGGACAGGTGACAGCATTGCACTAGAAATGCAAAACAATTTTTTTTTCCAGAAACAGAATCAGAATCAGGTTTAATATCACCAGCATATGTTGCGAAATTTGTTGTTAAGCAACAAATGTACAATGCAATACATGATAATAAAACTGCAAATTCCAGTAAAATATATAATATATTAAAAGTTGAATTAAATTAGTGCAAAAAAGTAGTGAGATAGTTCCCATGGGTTCAATGTCCATTCAGAAATCGGATGGCAGGGGGGAAGAACTGTTCCTAAATCATTTGAGTGTGTGTCTCAGGCTTCTGTACCTCCTTCCTGATGGTAGCAACGAGAACAAGGCATGACCTGGATGATGGGGATCCTTAATGATGGACGCTGCCTTTTTGAGGCATCTCTCCTCGAAGATGTCTTGAATATAACAGAGCCTAGCGCCCATAATGGAGATGACTGAGTTTACAAGTCTCCATAGCTTATTTTGATCCTGTGCCGTGCCCCCCCCACCGCACCTAACCAGATGGTGATGCAGCCAGTTAGAATGCGCTCCACAGTACACCTATAGAAATTTGTGAGTGTCTTTGGTAACATACCAAATCTTCTCAAGCTCCCAATGAAATATAGCTGCAGTTGTGCCTTTTTAAGCAGGTAAGGGAGCTGTCAGGTCAGCAAAAAAGGTAATTGCCTGCAGTCTGCCATCACTGCAGGCTGTGTACAGTAAATGTCCAGGACAAATATTACGGACATTACCCATCCAGCAAACTGTCTTTTCCAAGAGCTCCTTTCTGAAAAATGCTATTAAAGCAAAAACCTTGTGCCATCTTAAGTTTCTTCCTCCAAGCAATTAATCTGATCAAACCATTCTAGTTAGCCATTCCACCTCCCCCCCCCACCCCCCGACAGTACCATGCAAAAGTCTTAGGCATGTATATATGTATATACAGTAGCTAGGGTGCCTAAAACTTTTGCACAGTCATGTAGTAATTTTATGTATCGTCACAAAAAAAAACAAGTTTCATGACATATGTGAGTGATGATAAACCCAATTCTGATATTGGTCTCTGTTGTGGACTGAGAGTGGGAGGGGGCCTGGGAGAGGGGACTCATGGTTGGGAAAAAGGAAGGAAGAGGGGAGGAAGTGGGAAATAACAGAAAGACATACTGTATTGATCAATAAACCAATTGTTTGGAATTAGGTGACCTTGCCTGGTGTCTCAGGGCTGGGTGCGTCTGCACCTGTACCACCCCGGCCCTCTTTCTCTGCCACCTATCACCGCAGTGCGCCACCCTCGCCATTCCCTTTGCTCCCACCAGATTTACAAACTTGCTCTCTGCTTCATGTTGACAAATACTAGCCCGTTGTAACCAGGACATCTTCAAGGAGCGATGTCTCAAAAAGACGGCGTCAATGATTAAGGCTCCACCATCAATTCATGCCTTGTTCTCATTGCTACCATCAAGGAGGTGGTACAGGAGCCTGAAGGCACACACTGAATAATTCAGGCACAGCTTCTTCCCCTCTGTCACCTGATTTCTGAATGGACATTGAACACTACCTCACTATTTTTTTAAATTTCTATTTTTGCACTGCTTATTTAACACTAGTGTTTCCCTATTTTATTATCTATTGCATTGTACTGCTGCTGCAAAGACAACAAATTTCGGCACATGTGCTGGTGATATTAAACCCGATTCTGATTCTGAAATCAATACATTAAATGTACCATCAAACCAGTATTTTCTACTTACAAATAGTCCCTAGTTTTATATTATCAAAGTCAAGTTCAAAGTAAATTTATCATCAAAGTACATATACTACTCTGAGATTTCATTTTCCAGCAGGCATTTGTAGGAAAGTGCTGACTGGTGGTGTAGTGGCAACAGCACCGGACTTTGAGGTGAATGGTTCTGGGTTCGAATCCAGCCAGCTCCTTGCATGCTTCCCATCCGTGTTGGGTTGAGTGTCGAGCTAGCAACTCGGCCTCATAAAAAACAGACAAAAATGCCAGTCAATGAGCCACAAGGCACAGATGGGAACAGCAATTTACAGGTAAATAAAGGCTGTCTATCCTTGTCTGTCACCCAAGTTTGTTCAACTTTTCCTTATGCCCTCTAATCCAGGCAGCATCCCAGTAAACCTCTTCTGCACTCTTTCTAAAGCCTCTACACCCTTCCTAGAATGGGGCGGCTCAGACTATTTGTAAGTAGAAAATACTGGTGCCAGAGTGCAGTTTTTAACTATTTGTGGAAGCCGAAAGACTTAGAATCACAAGAGAGGCTTTATTACAAAGTTAGCTTTATTTACTGTTGCATTAGTAACAAGTCAACACATGATCATGACATATATGGAAATAAATTACTTAGAACAATCTTGAACACGGTGTAGGAAAGGTTTACAAATTCTGAGTTCTTCATTAAAGTAAGGCATATTCCTGATCCATAATGGCCTACTCCTGCACCTATTTTCTATGTTTCTATGTTTCTATAAGACTTAGGAGCAGAATTAGGCCATTTAGCCCATCAAATCTGCTCCACCATTCCATCATGGCCCTAGACTCTCCCACCGTAGGAAATATCTTCCCCATGTCCACTCTACCTAGGTCTTCCAATATTCAATAAGTCTCAATGAGATTTTCTCCTCAATCTTCTAAGCTGCAGTGGGTATGGACCCACGTTAATCCTTTCAAGCGGAGAATTTGAAGAATCAATTCATCCCTCTTCCCTAGATAAACTTCAACTGAAACAAATTATTCCCTGCCCACTGATATACAATTCCAAAAGGAATACTTCCAATGCCCCAAGCATCATCCTTCATTAATATCCACTTGAGGACATTGGCGGTGTGGGTTGCAGATAGTTGGGAGATCCAGTCTCAGAGGTGTGGATTGGGAAGATCATGAATTCCTTTGTGGAGCTCCCAGGGAGTGCCAGCCCAGTTCCTATGTGTACACCCACAATTCCAAGTCAAACCACTGAAAATTGTTCGAATTAGAATTTCCAATTCTCCGAAGTTGCCGCACAGTCTCTCAGAGTTAAATAATACTTCTTTGGACACTTGAGGTAACTTGGAAGAAAAATGTTAGAGACATTAATTGTTGCAAAATCATTGCATGTAGGTAGAAGAACTGCTGGATGATTAGAGGGACAAGAAACCTTAAAGAATATTTCTGAAAAGTGTTGGCAATCCTGCTGCTAGATATTCAGATATAAAGAAATTGTAGAACATAGAACAGTACTACACAGTGCAGACCCTTTGGCCCAAGATGTTGTGCATACACCTTAACCTACTGCAAGATCTATCTAAGCCTTTCCTCCTACATTGCCCTCCATTTTTTTCATCCATGTGCCTATGTGAAAGTTTCTTAAATGCCCCTAAAGCAGCTACCACTACCCATGACAGGGCATTCTATGCACCTACCACTGTGTGTAAACACCCTACTTCTGACATCTCCCCCTGTACTTTCCTCCAAATAACTTTATACCTCCACTGTATTAGCCATAACATCACAAGCTGAGGAATTTGATAATGATACCAGAAAGGCTGAAACACACCCAAACAAAAGACGACATGCTGTCCCTCCATTGCATTGGACCTCATTATAACGGTGTAGAAGATCATAGCAAGGTTCTGTAGGTCAAAAGAGGAATAGGATGAAGATTTAAAGTGACAGGAAATGGGAGGCTTGGAATCACTCCTAAACACTGAGGGCAAGGTAGTCACCCTACTTGGTTTGCCTAATACACAGGAGATCACATTGTCAACACTGAATGCAGTGCACTACATTGGTAAGGTGGTGGGGTGGAGATACATCTCTACCAAAGGGGGTGTAAGGTGCTCCTTCCCTCTGCTAGCCTGCAGGTCACCCTTGGGCAAGGTGAAGCACCTGCTTAGTCCTCTGATCAGGGTCACGTGAAGCCATGGGAGCAGGTGGTGGATGGTCATATGAGCAGCTGGTGCAGATCACAAGTCCTGATTATGTGATCACTGACACCAGGCAGACAATCTCTGAAGAGAATTGATAACGGCTGGGGTCACCCGTCTTATAAAGACGCTGCCCAGCTGGAAGGTGGTACTGGCAGGACCAATTCTGTATAAAAATTTGTCAAAAACAATCATGGTTATGGAAAGATCATGATCACCCACGTCTTACCAATTGAATAACTGCGGTGTCAAACCTCTGTTGCTATCTGAGTGAGGAATCTATGCAACAATGGCAGTATTGTGCACAGTCAATGCAGTGCCTGGTGTTGAGTTAGCAGTAGAGCTCAGCAAATTTCTGCAGAGTAGGTGGAATACTGACAGGAGATACACTGATGAAATTTTCCATTCAGTGGCTCACTTTTGTCTCACAGGTTCCTGTGAACAAGATCCTGCTGGTTCGACAGGAAGCACCTTTGGGTCACTGATAATGAAAAGATTAATACTACATTGTTCATAGTTTGCTCTGCAGATTATTTTTTTTTAATCAAAGTTGCAATTTGATTCTAGTGGCTGATACCCCAAAATATTTCCTAACTGTCAACAGAAACTGAGAGTAAGCATCAATTGTGTCTCATGGTGTTTGCAAGGGTCCACACTAACCTAAATCTGCTTTGTTTTAGTTAATAAAAATGATCGGGAGCTTGGTGAAGATCTCTCTATACTGTATCAGATCAATTGTAAGAATATGGTAAGTGTACATGTGGCAAATCGATCACACAGTAATCTGATTGGACCTCCTCTGCGTGGTAGGCGCTCTCTTTTGATGGGAGTTTTCAAGTGCGCATGTTTTTTTTCCATTGGTGGGCATTCAATCCCATTGAAGCCCGTGGAGAATAGGGTGTGGATATGACCCAGACATCAACAGAAGTCTCTGGAAGGTGCAGAAGACCTACTGGAATATTTCCAAGGATGAGGGAAAAACTGGGGTTATTCTCCTGGACCAGTGATGGTAAAAAGGAGATTTAATAGAGGTGGACCAGGACATGATGGGCTTCACACAATGGCAACTGCTCCATTGAATATCTCGTGGATATCTTGGGGCTCAGGGAAGGTATAAAATTGAGAGGTACATGATACAGGGAAATTGTGAGGAAAATCTTTATTGCATAAAAGATGATATGAACTAGAACTTCATCCTCATAAAGCTAGAAGGTTATTCAAGATTAAATTGAATAGACACTTGATGGAAAATAATTTGCAGAGCAGAGAAAAGGCAAGAGAATGGGCTTGTGAAGCTGTCATGAACTCAGTGGAGTGAATGGCCTTTTTTAGTGCAAACTCAATTCTATGAAAGGGAAGACTTTCAGACTTGCCATGACTCTATGTTAGACTGTTGGCAGGTGATCTGTGTATTAGTGACAGAAAGTGTAATAGATCCACAGTGACTTTCATTGCAACCTCTTGCAAATGAGTCACATTCCAAAAGGACAGCAAATCGATCCAACCCAAGCTTCTAATTCTGGAGTTACCAGGGAGTATGCTCTTCGGACACCCAAAGAGTAAAGGGAGTTAAAATGGATTCTGGTTTCCCCTTCTCTATAACAATTCTCTATGATGACATGGAGATGGAGTAAAATACACTCAGAGGCCACTTTGTTAGGCATCTCCTGTGGTCTTCTGCTGCTGTTTGACATGCTGTGCATTCAGAGATGTTCTTCTGCACACCATTGTTGTAACACGTGGTTATTTGAGTTACTGTCACCTTCCTGTCAGCTTGAACCAGTCTGGCCATTCTCCTCTGACCTCTCTCATTAACAAGGGGTTTCCACCTACAGAACTGCCACTCAGTGGATTTTTTTTGTTTTCTGCACCATCCTCGCAAACTCTAGAGACGGTTGTGCAATAAAATCCCAGGAGATCAGCAGTTTCTGAGATACTCAAATCACCGATCTGGCACCAACAATTATTCTAAGGTCAAAGTCACTTAGATCACATTTCTTCCCCATTCTGATATTTGGCCTGAACCTCTTGACCATGTCTGCATGCTTTTATGCATTGAGTTGCTGCCACGTGATTGGCTGATTGGATATTTGCATTAGCAAACGGATGTGCCTAATAAAGTGGCTTCTGAGTGTAAAAGGCCACGTAACTGGCCGAGGCAAATTGTCACATGATCATAATACAATGCAGTGGCACAAGTAGGACGTTGGGTCTCTTTCACCGAGAAAAACAATACAGGTAAAATTAACAAGCAGCTCAACTGCTCTGGAATATTAAATGGTAAATAAATTAAAGTGAGCACAATGAAGTCCTTGACAGAAATGATCCATCTTCTTCACACTAGTTATCTGGCAGAGCGGAAATCAAGGACAGCGAAGTTCCCATCCCTGTTCTGACCAGCCTGTCTCTGGCTGCTTCGCAGCCGGGTTTGCAACGTTTTCAACCGAGTTTTTCTGTCACTCATCTCATCCAGTCTCATCTCCTCGGTCATGTACAGGTAAGAGTTGATGGCTTCCCGCAGACCCACACTGACGGGCGACTCTTCTCCCGACTCTTTGTCATTGTCTATCAAGACGGAGCTGAAAAAGAAAATGTAGGGTGGTGAACAGTGGTGAGGAAAGAATATCATCCAGTTATAGTTTGGTCTACAGAGGAGATACAGCAGAACAGAGGAGATACACTCAGTGCCCACTCTATCAGGTGCAAGAGTGGAATCCAGTGTTTTCTTCTGCTACCGTAGCCCATCCACTTCAAGGTTCAACACGTGCATTCAGAGATGCTCTTCTGCACACCACTGTTATAAGCATGGTTATTTGAGTTACTGTCACCTTCCAGTCTAGTCATTCTCCTCTGATCTCTCTCATTAGCAACGTGTTTTTTGCCCACAAACTGCCACTCACTAGATTTTTTTTTTTGTTTTTGCACCATTGTCCGTAACCTCTAGAAACTGTTATGCATGAAAATCCCAGGAGATCAGCAGTTTCTGAAATACTCCAATCACCCCTTCTGGGGCTCCAACAATCATTCCACAGTCAAAAATCACTTGGATCACATTTGTTCCCCATTCTGATATTTGGTCTGAACAACAACTGAACCTCTTGACTATGTTTGCATGCTTTATGAATTGAGTTGCTGCCACATGATTGGCTGATTAGATATTTGTAATAGTGAGCAGGTGTACAGGTGTACCTAATAAAGTGGCTGCTGAGTGTAGAGGCAGGAGATGACCACTTAACCCATTGAAGTTATCCACCATTCAATTAAGATCAAGTTGATCCTTTCCCTCAGCAGCACACACAAAATGCTGGAGGATCCCAGCAAGTCAGGTAGCATCTACGGTGGGGAATAAGGAGCTGACATTTTGGTCTGAGACCTTCATCAGCATCTGCACAATCTTACAAGATCACAAGACAAAGGAGCAGAAGTAGGCCATTCAGCCCATCGAGTCTGCTCCACTCCACCATGAGCTAAACTATTCTCCCATCTAGTTCCAATTTCCTACAAGAAATTTCCTCTCTTTCATTTATTTCTTTTCCTCAAGCCCACTTCCCTTCCTAATCCAGATATATCTTTTATTTCCTCAACACCCTCAAAGACTAAGCATGCACAGCCTTCTGAAGCAAGGGGAAACTAAAATTTCACGGGTATTTACGTTGGGAAATTTTTCTTCAAGCAGCAAAGATGTACAGGGCATTGAGGCCTCCAGTGTTGGCCTCCCTCCTTAACAAGAGATGTGCCTGACTTAGAGGCAATTCAGAGAAAGTTCACAGGGTTGATTCCTGGAATGAAAGCATTGTCCTTTAAGGAATCACTGAGCTGGGGATGGAGGTCAGGAAAATGGAGTGATTTCTTCCTGCAACATGCAAGGCCCTAAAATTGTGACAGGATACAAGTTGTATAGACATTTACTCTCATCAGGGAATCCACAGCTAGACTAGGAGGAATTGCTATTTCTCTGTCGGTGATTGGGAAGTCCAGAAGTTGAAGGCTGGAGGTCAAAGTCCCGTGATTGGCAGGTCCTGAGATCAAGGACCACCACGTTCCTATTGCTCCACTATCGCTAGTCCCAATGACTGAGTTCCTTTTCTTTCTTCTTGGAGAGCTCTGGAGTGTTTTGTCTTTGGATAAGCCTGTGCTGATGAGGGACATTGCCAGTGGTGTGCCTGTGTCTCTTACCTGTCCACCTCACTCCAGTTCAGCTGAGGTTTCCGCACCACGATGGGATCTGGGTGTTGTTGCTGGGAGGCCAGGAGCCCCTGGATGTGACACGGCTCCTTCAAGGTGCAGCACAGTCCTTCGCCACATTCTGCATGGGGGCGGGGGGGGGGGGGTCCAGAGAACAGGACATCAGCAACAGTACCACACAGACAGGCAAGCATCCCTTCCAGACACTGACGAATTTATGCTCCTCATGAGTTTAAACGGTGGCTATATATACAATTGCAACCTTTAAGAGGCATTTAGACAGGCATGAACAGAATGACAGAATGGAGGGATAGAGAATATGCTCTAGTTGATTAGCAACAAGACCAACGCAAATATTGTGAGCTGAAGGGCCCATTCCTGTGTCATACTGTTCTATGTTGTGAATGATCCTGGGAATGAAAGAGTTAAAACACGAGGAACTTCTGATGGCTCTGGGCCTATACTCGGAGTTTAAAAGAAAGGGGGGAAAAGTCATTGAAAACTACTGAATATTGAAAGGCCTAGATAGAGTGGATATGGAGAGAACATTTGCAATAATAGGAGAGTCTAGGACAAGAGGGTACAGCCTCAGAATAGAAGGATTTCCCTTTAGAACAGAGATGAGGAGGTGGTGAATATGTGGAATCCATTGCCATAGATGGCTGTGGAGGGCCAGTCATTGGGTACATTCAAAGTGGAGGTTGATAGGTTCTTCATTGGGAAGGGTGTCAAAGGTTATGGGGAGAAGGCAGAAGAATGGGGTTGAGAGGGAAAATAAATCTGCCATGGCTGAATGGCAGAGCAGACTCAATGGCCCAAATCTGCTCCTATGTCTTACAGTCATAGAAAAGCACAACATAGAAACAGACCCTTCAGCCCATTTAGTCCGTGCCGAGCCATTTAAATTGCCTACTCCCACAGACCTGCACCGGGACCTAGACTTACGGAAGAGCTCAAGCGAAACGCACCTGAGTAATAGTCCACCATGTCGTGCAGAGACGGGACAGTGAGACGCGGGGAGATGTAGAACCAGCCATTGGGCAGGCGGTTAATGCGGTAGTGTTTGATGGAATCCCATGATGCAACATTGGATCTTCTCACAGACAATGAGTAGAAGCCTGCAAAAACAAGAGGAGCACATCAAGATTCAGAACAGTATGTAGGCATTGTACCACCTTCAAAAAGTAAAGAGATTACTCTTCACCCTAGATTTTGATCTAAATTTGGGGGGATAAAAGATCCAGTGAAATGGGATAGAGGCAAGGATGTATGGTGGGAAGATCCATCAAACAACCTGTACAAGTAGAAATAGGCAAAACCAGTGTTCCACAAATATCTGCAGAGAGATTTGAACTCATGATGCTCTGTGATATCGTGGGACAGGAACTCTCAGTTATCAACAACAAGGCATCAGAAACTTTCTGGGTGCTTTAACGTGGATGGGTTATGATACACGGTGAAAGTTTCTGTTCTTTAGAGAATCAAAAGCAAATTCTACCAAGCAAAATGACTAATGAAAAAGTACACGAAATGGTACGCAGATAGGAAAGGTTTGGAGTGCTAGGGGTCATATGTGAGCAAATTGGACTAGCTTAGCTGGTCTGTCCTAGGGTTGGAGGCCTGCTGTGTGTGTGAGTGGATGGGAAAGGGGTTGTTTTGTTTTGCTGTTGTTGTCCTGTTTTCGTTTTGTTGTTCTCTTGCATTGGATTGCTGAATATTGCATGACACGTTGGTGTCAGAATATGTGACAACACTAGTGGGCTGTCCCCAGCACAGCCTTGGGTGTGTTGGTTGTTAACGCAAACGATGCATTTCACTGTATGTTTCGATGTATGTGTAATAAGTAAACCTGAACCATCTCTGCTGGCAGGGAGAATTTGGACTGAAGGGCCTTCTGTGTAGTATTCCATTGCTGTATGGAAACACCAATACCCTTGATTGGAAAATCCTACAAAAAGTAGCGAATATGGGCCCAGTCCTCCCAACCATTTAGCACATCTACATGAAACACTCTTGCAGAAAAGCAGGAGCCATCACCAGGGACTCCCTTCATCCAGGACATGCTGCTGCTGCCATTAGGAAGAAGGCAAGAGATTTGAAAGAAGAGCTAGTAAGAGATCTCTTACTAGCTCTTCTTTCAGTTAGTCCTGACGAAGGGTCTCGGCCTGAACCATCGACTGCACCTCTTCCTAGAGATGCTGCCTGGCCTGCTGCGTTCACCAGCAACTTTTATGTGTGTTGCTAGTTTTAAACCATACTTTTTGAAATCTTCTGGCAGAGTTACCAGGAGAAGACCCTGATTGTTGCATAGGCTGCCAGAGCAGAGACCACATAAAACGTGGTATATACCGTAAGCACAAGAGTTTGCTGAATATGACTTATTTTCAATAAGAGGCACCCCTCCCACGTGCATGGAAATGACACAGCAATCAAAGGGTTACTGGATTGTCTTAGGCACATCGAGTGATGTACTGTGGCAACCGACCCTGCACACCTGAAGCCACAAGAAGGGCTGACAAGGGAAGGGGGTCCGATGGAGCAGTTTCCTGTTACTCGTTCAGGGTTACGTGACCCACCTGTTTGAGAGATTGTGGTCTCACAGGTGTGGCCTCCTAGAGCTGATAAGGTTCTAGCAATTTGCATCTTTGCTGACAGGAAGCTTGTATCTCATTTTCTCCCTTCATCTGTCACTCTTGGGGGAAAAAAATACTTCTCGTGCCTTCAAGAATACGAGGAGCATTTGATAGCTCTAGCCCTGTACTTGCCGGAGTTTAGAAGAATGAGGGGAGGGATCTCATTGAACCCTATTTAATTTTGAAAGGCCTAGATAGAGTGGACATGGAGAGGATGTTTCCTACAGTGGGGGAGTCTAGGAACGGAAGGCAGGAGAGTGAGGTTGAAAGGGATATTCAAATCAACGACGTTGGAATGGCAGAGCAGACTCGATGGGCTGAATGGCCTAATTCTGCTTCTGTGTCTTATGGTCTTATCTGCCTCAATCACCCTCTGCCAGCTCAGTCCAGAAAGTCACCATCCTCCAGTGTGTGAAGAATTCTACCCCTCAAATCTCCTTAAAACCCAGTTCTGATGAAGGGTGTCAGCGTGAAACAGCGACTGTTTGTCGCTCTACATAGATGCTGCCTGGCTTGCTGAGTTCTTCTAGCGTTCTTTAAGATTTCAAGCATTTGCAGAATCTCTTAAAACCTTAAAATTTTCTCTCCTCTCACCTTAAACCTCTGCCCTCTAGTTCCCCTGCTGTGGAGGGGAGAAAAAAAACTCTAAATTAATGTTGCTGGGATTGGATGATCTGAGTTATAAGGAAAGGTTGAATAGGTTAGAACTTCATTCCTTGGAAGGTAGAGTATTGAGCAGAGATTTGATAGAGGTATACAAAATTAGGAGGGGTATAGATCGGGTAAATGCATACAGGCTTTTTCCACTGAGGTTAGGTGGGATGACAACTAGACGTTATGGGTCAAGGGTTTAGGGGGAACATGAGGGGAATCTTCTTCACTCAGAGGGTCATAAGAGTGTGGAATGAGCTTCCAGCACAGGTGGTGCCTGCGAGCTCAATTTCAAAATTTAAGAGAAGTTTGGACTTAACAGAGGTTTGTGGATGGTAGGGGTGTGGAGAGCTATGGTCCCAGTGCAGGTTGATGGGAGCAGGCAGTTTAAATGGTTTCAGCACAGACTAGATGGGCCAAAGGGCCTGTTTCTGTCCTGTACTTTTCTGTGACTATCCATCCTATCTCCACCCGCACAATTTGATAAATCTCCAAAAGATCATCTCTCAAACCTTACATCCCAGCCTGTTCAATCCAATATTAATGTGGAGTTTCAGCTAATTCCTGAGAATAGGAATTTCTCACTGTGTAATTTATGTACAGTACTTGGGTAAGGACTTGAGCAGCCACTGGGTTACATTTTCAGCAGAGCAGGGACAGTTCTGTGTAACAATGTGGTTGAAGGTGATTCAGTCGGGTGAAGTAATTGTTCATTAATTCAGCAAAGTACATATTCATAGTGAGTGAGAGATGATTAATGTCTTCACAGTGAGTGAGAGGTGATTAATGTCCTCACAGTGAAACTGACCACAACAGTGAGAGCTGCACAATTAATTCAACACAAGATTCACATGTTGAGTTATTTCCAGCAACTCTGCCTTAGGCAATCTATTTATAGAGGGCAGTCATAAGATTATTTTATCAAAATTTATGCATTAAAGACAGCTCGAGGACAGAGATATTTATGATATCACCACCCCTCTTGCATGCAAATATGGTTTAACTTTAGATGATACGGAGATTGGTGATAGCCTAGAAGACTGGCAGAAAAAATACAATGGCATATAGATCAGTTGCATATATGGGCAAAGAAATGGCAGATGGAGTTTAATCCGACCAAACGTGAAGTAATGCACTTAGGTAGGTCAAATGTAAAGAGACAGTACACTGTTAAGGGAAGATCTTTAACAGTGTTCCATTAAGGGAAAGACCCTTAACAGTGCTGATAAGCAGAGGGATTGTGGGGTTCATGTTCATAGCTCCCTGAAAGTGGCTAACCAGACTGATAGGGTGGTTAAGAAGGTAAATGGCATACCTGCCTTTATGAGTCAAGGCAATATATATCTACTAATAAAGGCAGTATGCCATATGCCTTCTTCAAAAGTTAGGAAGTTATGCTGCAGTTTTATAAAAGTTAAGCCACATCTGTAGTATCGCATACATTTCTGGTTGCCCCATTATTTATGGAGATACAGCACTGAATAGGTCCTTTGAGCTGTGCCACCCAGCAACACACCGATTTAACCCTAGCCTAATCAAAGGACAATTTACAATGACCAATTAACCTAGTAACTGGTGGGAGGAAACCGGACCACTCAGAGGAAATCCAGTCGGCCATGGGAAACTCCTTACAGCCGGAGCTGAGCTCCAGACTCCGACGTCCCAAGATGCAATCATGTCGTGCTAACCGCTACGTTACTGTGGCAAAAGATGTTGAGGCTTGGAGAGGGTGCACAAGAGGTTCGCCTGGATTGGTGGTCATGTGCTATAATGAAAGGCTGGACAAACTTTGGTTGTCTTCTCTGGAGTGGTGTAGGCTGAAAGGATTATAAGATTATGAGAGGCATAGACAGACTAGACAGACGATATCTTTTCCCTGGGGTTGAAATGTCCAATACCAGAGGGCATGCATTTAACGTGAGAGGGGGTAAGTTTAAAGGAAATGTGAGGGGCCAGTTCCCCCCCCCAACAGGAAATGGTGGGTGCCTGGGATGGTGGTGGAGGCAGATACATTAGGGACTTCTAAGAGACATTTGAATAGGCACATGAATGTGAGGAAAATGGAAGGATATGGACATTGTTTAGGTAGAAGGGATTAGTTTGGTTGGGCATTTGATTGCCAATTTAATTGGCTTGGCACAACATTGTGGTCCGAAGGGCCAGTTACTGTTCTATGTGGAACCCAGTGTGGTCCTCTACTGCTGTAGCCCATTGACTTCAAGGTTTGATATCTGCATTCAGAGATGCACTTCTTCCCACGACTGCTGTAACGTGGTTATTTGAGCAATTGTTGTCTTCCTGTCAGCTGGAACCAGTCTGGCCATTCTCCTCTGATCTCTTTCATTAACAAGGCATTTTTCACCCACAGAACTGCTGCACACTGGATTTTTTTTTTGTAAATTCTAGAGACTATTGTGCATGAAAATCCCAGGAGATCAGCAGTTTCTGAGATACTCAAACCACCCTGTCTGGCACCTACAATCATTCCACAGTCAAAGTCACTTAGATCACATTTCTTCCCCATCCTGGCATTTGGTCTGAACAACAACTGTACTTATCTACTTGCTTTTATGCACTGAGTTGCTGGCACATAATCGGCTGGTTAGATATCTGCATCACCGAGCAGGTGTACAGGTATAAAAGTGGTCACTGAGTGTGGGTGCTTATTTGTCTTCCACTGCTTACCTTTCCTGGTTTGACTTTCTCTAATCATGAAAGAGCCAGACCGGTTGCTGGGTAACAAGAGAAGCTCCTCTGCCTTCTCTCTGGTAATGCCTTCAAACAGCCACCTATGGACGGCAGGGGTGAGAGGGAGGGGGAGGGGAAACAAAGCACAAACAAAAATGAGCAACATTAGAGGGATCATAGTGGTTTTGTCAGCCCTGACCACCTCTGTAATCTCCCCATAAGTGTGAAGCTGTAAACATGATGCATCAGCACCCACGCAGGAATGTCCCTGTCCACCCTCACACCTCATATAACACTGACGTGCAAGGAAGGACAAGACTGGAGCACAAGGGTGTAAGCGTGTTGCCAAGTGTCTGGTGGTGCTGCTCAAATACCAACACAGCAGTTATAAAATTGAACCTAAATTCACTGGATTTTTAAAAATGCCAGTCATCATATCGAAGAACATACAATTTGCCACAAGTTCCACTTCAGGGGAGGAGATCTGCTGACATTTATTCCAGACCTACGGCTGTGCATTGGTTCCTACATGACCTAGTTTTCTGTTCAGTCACATCATAGTACTCAATAAAACAGAATAAGTACATTTACCAGAAGGCAGTTGAATAAGATGGTTATCTTACCATCTTCTCAATGGCATTGAAATTCACTGCCCTAATGGTTCTTGTATCACAAAGAAGGAACAGGACCTTCACTTTGGGACATCTATCAAGACCTTGGGATATTTTGGATGTGGGAAGCCCATTTGTATGAAGCCAACGTGCCCCAAATCAGGTTAATTACCATATAGTCAGGACACCTCATCATCTAGATTCATAGAGATCTACAGTACTGAGGGGATCAGTTGAAAGATGGCTAATACTGGTATCCTTGCCCTAGGGCAGAGCCTTGCAGGCTACGCCTCTCCAAGTTCCTCAACCACCTATCAGGCAGTGAGACACAGATCACATTGTTTCTTAGGTGAAGAAGAATTTCTTTCAAGCTCCTTGTAATCTTCTGCCAATACCCTTAAGTCAGCATCCCCTGGACAGTGACCTCCTTTTCAAGGGACATAGATCCTCCCTTCATTCCTGCCCCTTGGACTTCTTCTAAAGAGCGACATGGGATTGTTTGCTATCCTCAGGGAGCAGATGGGTCCTCCTCCTTCCCTTTATCCCAAGGTCCACTGTGCTCTCCTATCAAATTCCTACTACTTCAGCCTTTCAACTCTTCCACCTATCACATCAAAGCTTCTTATTTCATCCCTTCCTCCTCACCTGGTTTCATCTATCACCCACCACATTATACTCCTTCCACTCCTCCTATCTTCTTAGTATGGCCTCACCCCCTTCCTTTCCAGGACTGAAACATCGACTCTTGATTTCCCTTCCATAAGTGCTGCCTGACCTGCTGGGTTCCTCCAGCGATGTGTGTGTGTGTTGCTCTGGATTTCCAGCACCTGCACAATCCCCTGTGCTTACTGAGATTATAGTGTGAACCCAGAGAATGGACCCATGTTTCTGGAGTTGAAACTTGAGAGTGGAAGATTAAGGGAACAAAATAATCGATTTTGAACAGTGTGAGCTACAGTGGAAGCTGGATAGGACAGTCGTTACTGTTGTTTGTATTGACATGTCTGGAACCATTCATTTGGAAACTGCTGAGTATCAGCGAAAGGTATTAACATAACACAACACAGACTAGGTGGGCTGAAAGATCTGTTTTGTGGTGTAGTGCTCCATAATTCTGTACCTGCAGCCTAGAATACGTAAAGGATGACTGAGATTTTTTTTTACCTGTGATACACCTTTGCCACGTAATTGCAAGGAATGTGACATTCTTTGCCAGTTGCCATGGACACCACTTTCCACCAATCACCTTCCCTAGAAGTTAAGAGAAAATATATTAATTTGCTTATGACCTTTAGAAGAGAGAACTCAATGCTTCCTCCAAGCTGAACTTCTCTCAAACATCTCCAGAAATTAAAAAAGACACTAATGAAGAAAATGATTCCAAGCATGTGGAAGAAATACAGATTCCACAAAGGCCCTATGTACTCTAGCTGGGATTGGGGTTTTATTTTGTTTTGAGATATAGCTCGGTAACAGGCCCAATGTGTGCGGCCGCCCAGTTACACCCATATGACTAATTAACCTACTAACCCATATATCGCAGGAACGCGGATGGAAACTGGAGTATCTGGAGGAGACCCACGTGGTCACAGGATGAACGTACAAACGCCTTAGCGGGAATTAAACCTGGGTCACTGGTGCTATAATAGCGTTACGACCTCATGCTGCCCCATGACGTACCATACTGTGCCGGCATCTGATATTGTGGCTAATATCACGCAATAGCCTCAACCCAATGAGTCTATGGTAGGTCAGATCAGCAGGAAATCCTTGCTGGTTCCTTTATGAGGCACTTTACAAGACATTGAAGGGAAGGGAACAGTTGGGAATTAACTGCATATTTCACTGGTGAGGGGATTGCCCATGGGAGTTCCTGCCCCAACCTCTAATTGAATCTCCGCTTGAGGTATTACTCAAGGCAGAGCCTGTATAGGACAACAGATTAATGAAATTATTCATTCAGGTACGACACATTCAGTGGCCACTTTATTAGGTACCTCCTATACCTCCACTGAGTGTACGTTCATGGTCTTCTGCTGCTGAAGCCCATCCACTTCGAGGTTTGATGTGCTGTGTATTCAGAGATGCTCTTCTGCACACCGCTGTTGTAACACGTGGTTATTTGAGTTACTGTTGCTTTCCTGTCAGCTTGAACCAGTCTGGCCATTCTCCTCTGACCTCTCTCACTAACAGGGCATTTTTGCCCACAGAACTGCTGCTCACTATATGTTTTTTGAACCATTCTCTATAAACTCTAAACTGTAGTGAAAATCCCAGGAGATCAGCAGTTTCTGAGATACTCAAACCAGCCTGTCTGGCACCAATCCACAGTCAAAGTCATTTCGATCACACTCCACCCTCCCACCCCTATGCCCCCATTCTGATGTCAGAACATCAACTGAACCTCTTGACCATTGTCTGCATTGAGTTATATTGTTTTTATGTATTGAGTTGCTGCCACAAGATTAGCAGATTAGATGTTTGCATTAATGAGCAGGTGTAAAGGACACGGCCACTGAATGCATGTTCAAAGGCCAAACTCAATGCCAGAAAATTGCTACTATCTTCCCAGAGAGGAATACTTACTCATGAAGAACGTTCAACCTCTCGCCCACATTAATAACAGGTTCAACGTCAGACGATGATGGGTAATTATACAATGCCACCACCACCATAATTTGGCTCATATCTGGGAAAAAAAAGAAAACATTTTTGTTTGGAAAGGTTCAGAAGATTTCTCTGGAGAACTCATAACCAAGCACCTTCCATATTGAAACAGAATAAACTTGCTCCACACTCACCATTTTCATAACATTACAGGAAAGAGGAACCAACAAATGGGTTTTGATTGCAGCTAGAGTCAAATATGAACAGACAACGAACTGATGGACACTAGCTCACTATTTTTGCTCTCTTACTGAACTGATTTTTTTTAAACAGATATATATGTATTTCTTATCAAAATCAAGTTTAATATCACCGGCATATATCATGAAATTTTTTTGTAATGTGGCAGCAGAACATTATGATACAAAAACTGTGAATTAGAGTAAATTAAAAAGTTAAATTGAATAAGTAGTGTAAAAAAAGTAGAGGTGGTGTTCATGGGCTCAATGTCCATTCAGAAATCGAATGGGAGAGGGAAAGAAGCTATTCCTGAATTGTTGAATGTGTGTCGTCAGGCTTCTGTACCTCCTCCTTGATGGTAGCAATGAGAAGAGGGCATGTCTGGGGTGATGGAGGTCCCTAATGATGGTTGCCACCTTCTTGAGGCATCACCCCTTGAAGGTGTCCTGGATACTACGGAGGTTAGTGCCCATGATGGAGCTGAGTAAGTTTACAACTCTTTGCAGCTTATTTTGATCCTCCACACCCGCCCCCCCATACCAGTTGGTGATGCAGCCAGTTAGAATGCTCTCCATAATAAACCTGATTCTAATATTTAAGGCAGTTATCTTACATAGATAAATCCATATAACGCGTTTCCTGTTGCCATCACTGATATCTTTTTTTTACAATAATATGCACATTTATGTGGCTAACTGATCATAGCTTGCAACTTCAGCAGTAGCTACAATGATATCCTGCAATGGTTGTTGTTATATTATTAACTTGCAGTTAAGCATTTCTATCTGTCCAAATGCATTGGCCATCTGAGTAAATTGAGAGAGAAGCCATTTTAGGAACTCACTCTTAGCTGAAGAGATTACATCTATTAACAAGTGCGATTCCAGTCAATAGAAGTGGAAAGTATTTAGCAGCATCATGTACCACATTGTCTACAGTCAATTTAGAAACTATACAAGAAGCGAGGGCCATTTAGCATCTCACGACCAGACCGTAGCTAATCTGTGACCTGAATCTATAAATGTGTCATTATAAAATGAACACAAGGTACACAGGATCATAAGATACTGGAGTAAGTTTGCTCCGCCAGTTCATCATGACTGATCCATTTCCCTCTCAGCCCCAATCTCCTGCCTTCTCCCCATATCCCATTATGCCTTGACCAATCAAGAATCTGTCAGCCTCTGCCTTAAATATACCCAGTGACTTGCCCTCCACAGCCACCCGTGGCAATGACTTCTATGGATTTACCACTCTCTGGCTAAAGAAATTCCACCCCAACTCCATTCTAAATGGACATCCATAGTCTGAGGTTGTGTCCTCTGGCCTTAGACTCCTCCATAGTAGGAAACATCCTCTCCACATACACTCTATTGAGGCCTTTCACCATTTGACAGGTTTTAATGAGGTCACTCCTCATTCTTCTGAATTCCAGTGAGTACAGGCCCAGAGCCATCAAATGTACCTCAGATGACAAGCCTTTCAATCCCTCCTTTGAACCCACTACAGCAAATCCTTTCATAGATAAGGGGCCCAAAACTACTCACAATGCTCCAAGTGAGGGATCACCAGCACCTTATAAAATCTCAACATTACATCCTTACTTTTATTTCCTAGTCACGGATTATCAGCTGCTGCGTGTTAAGGAGTTCCAAACTTCATCAAAAAAATGGTGACTAACTTTTTCCAGAAACCTCTGCTCTGATTTTCACACTATGCCCCCACTAGTATCTAGCAATCTGGTGTTCCCAGCAGGTTACCGGATGTCAGTGTAGACACAGTATCAGTCTGGGTGTTTATAATAGAACATCAGTGTTCACAGTGCCCTGGACCATGACAGCCTAGCTGAGCACATTACTGAAGTCAAGCTGAATGGTTTGCCTCCTGTGTCCTCTGTCAGAGATCAACACTAATGCACGCACAGCACAGTGAATTCTTTTTTCTGCTTTTAGAGTTTTAGAGCTCTACAGCACAAAATAGACCATTCAGATGATGTAGTCCGTGCTGAACTGTTAATCTGCCTCGTCCCATTGACCATAGCCCTCCCATCCATTCTGAAAACAATTCCTGGTTGGGTCAGGTGCCCAGGTTCAAGATGAGCATGGATCTGCCGAAGCAGATCTGTAGTCTCCGAGCGCTAAACTCGGAGAGCTAGACATCTATTGCAAGCCAATGGAAATACTTTTTTCCTCAATCCATCACATTAGTTCCCTCAATATCTTGTCACAGCACAAAGCTGTAACATAGATGATTACTGACCAGGTATAATTTGTCCAGTTACTGCAGATTTGTAGAGAATCATCAAGTGTGCTGAGGCTTGTGCAAGAAACTTCAACCTCAGGCTGTAATGTGTCTCCACTTTACTGACCTGCTGAATTCTTTCTGTCCCAGGTAGGACAGACATTTTTTTTTAAACAGCGGCTGATGATGGGTGATCTGGGCATTCTAAAATCTGACCAGTGTATGGATTCAGGTCACAGATCAGCTGAACAATAATCAGTTATTACCCTTCAACCATCAAGTTCCTGAACCAGCGTGGATAACTTCACTCACCTCAACAAGGAACGGATTCCACAACCTATGGGCTTGCTTTCAAGAACTTTACAATTCATGTTCCTGCCTCCCTCCCCTCCTTTCTTCCTCAGCACCCTCTCCAAGGCCTCTATATCCTTCCTATAATGAGGTGACCAGAACGATTAGCGGTTAGCACAACACTTTACAGAAACCAGTTATAAAATTGGGGTTTGGTTCCTGATAACTCTCTAAGGAGATTCTACATTCTCCCCGTGACAACATAGATTTCCTCCAAGTGTCCTGGTTTCCTTGCACATTCCAAAAATGTTCAGTTACAGTTAGAGATTTGTGGTGACACTTGCCGGCTGCCCAGCTCAATCTTGGCTGATTCTATTTGATGCAAAACGATGCATTTCACTGTAGGTTTCAATATACTTTACACATGACAAATAAAGCTAATAAGATAAAAGATTTATGAGAATGTTGCCAGGTCTCAAGTATCTGAGTTAGAGGGAGAGAATGGGCAGACTAGGCCTTTATATACTGGAGCATGGGAAACTGAGGGATGACCATGTCGTTCGTTCGATGTGTGCCCATCATATTACGTGGGTAATCATGGTCTTTCCGTGACCAGGACTGTTCTTGGCAAATTTTTCCACATAAGTGGTTTGGCATTGCCTTCTCCTGGGCGACATCTTTACAAGACGGGTGACCCCAGCCATTATCAATACTCCTCAGAGACTGTCTGCCTGATGTCAGTGGTCACACAACCAGGACTTGTGATCTGCACCAGCTGCTCATATGACCATCCATCACCTGATCCCATAGCTTCACGTGACCCTGATCGAGTGGCTAAGCAGGTGCTACACCTTGCCCAAGGGTGACCCGCAGGCTAGCTGAGGGAAGGAGAACCTTACACCTCCTTTGGTGGAGATGTATCTCCACCCTGCCATCCCATTGACTTGATAGAATCATGAGTGAAATAGATGGTGTGACTGCGTTCTTCCCAGGGAAATGGAATTAAAATCTGGAGGGTATAGGTTAAAGGTTGGAGGTGAAAGATTTCAAAGGGGCCTTCTTCTTTTAGAGGGTGGTAGGTATATGGAACAAGCTGCCAGAGGAAGTGGTTGAGACAGATACGATAACATCATTTCAGATAAGAGGAATTTGGGCCAAACACACGCAGTTGGAAATAGCTTTTATGGGCATCTTGGTCAACATCGATGAGTTGGGCCGAAGGGCCTGTTTCTATGTTGTATTCCTATGACACTGAGCTGAAGGCACTTTGCATGACCTGTATTCTTTCACAATACATGTCCTACCTATGTTGCTAAGAATGCCCCATGTCTCTAGAGTGTAAGATTTACACTACAACACATTACAGGCTTTTCAGACCATTATGTTGTGCCAACTTTTAAACCCACCCCGAAATCAATCTAACCCTCCGTTCCCACATAGACCTCCAGTGCCTATCTAAGAGTTCCTTAAATGCCTCTAATCTATCTGCCTCTACCACCACCCCGGTAGAGTGTTCCACGCACTCACTACGTAAAAAAAACTTACTTCTCATATCCCCGCTATACTTTACGCCAATCACCTCAGAATTATGCCCACTTGTATTAGCCATTTCCATCCTGGGAAAAAGTCTCTGGCTGTTGACTTGATCTGTGCTTCTACATCCTTCCTATAATGAGGAGACTAGGATTGCACACAATACTTCAAATGTGGTCTGTCCCGGGCTTTATAGAGCTGCACCATTACCTTGTGGCTCCTAAACTCAATGCTTCATAACACTGGCAAAGTTTTTAAACAAGCGTTTCACTGCTGTGTCCAACATCGTAACTTCAAGTATTTTGTGGTAAGAAAGAAAACTGCTGGGGCGGATTGAGCTTCGCTCAGCCCATTCATTAGTAGGTATTGCGGCAGATCGATACTGAACTAGTAATGCAATGTCATGGGAAATGTCAAAAAATGCCCATGCAGGGTAAGCCACTGCATCTGGTTGTCTTTGCTTTTGTTATTTCATATCTACGGTGAGAGTTAGTTAGCCTTTCAAAGCTCAGGCCTCACTTCTGCCAGAGGATTGGTTACCCAGCAAAATCACCTTGTGAGATGTTTCATTTCAGTAGTGTGAAGTGTGTAATCTGTTAATGGAAAATCTGACTGTAGTAAATTGAATCACAGATTGGCTACAGCACAGAGAGAGAGGTGAATTTAAGTGAGCTCTCAGTAGGAGAGTCCCATTGGTTTCATCCCCCTGTTCTTTCCTTCATCGGCCTGGAAATTATTAACTCTTAATTGTCCATCCAATTCCTTTCTGGAAGCCACCACACCAATAAGCAGTGAATTCCAGGTAATATCAGTGACAGTTTCTGAGTAACTGCTCTTCTGGTATCTATCCCCCTCCGTTCCCTGCTACACTCTTCACCCCATCCCATTTACCACATTCACCATTCACTATGTGGACTCCCTTGCACTGGAGATAGCAAACCCAGATTGGGTGATCGTTCTGTGGAGCATTGTGCTCAGTCCACACGAGTGGCCCGGGGCTTCAAGGTGATTACTGATGCTGGAGTCAAAGCAAAACAAGAGCTGGACAAACTCAGCTGGCCTGGCAGCATCTGTGGAGGGAAGTGGACAGTCGATGTTTTGAGTTGAGACCAGTCCAGATGAAGAATCTCGACCCGAAACATTAGCTGTCCAAAGCTTTAGGTTGTATTTTAATTGCCCATTAAAATCCCGACTCTGACTTTTCCATCTGTGACCTAGAAGACCCAATACAAGGCTGAGGAAAATCACCTCATCTTCTGTCACAGCATGTTGCAGCCTTCAGGACTTATTACCAACTTCACCAACTTTAGGCAACTTGGTCTTTCTTTCTCTGTGTATCAGAATTGGACAATTCTGTGTGTTTTTCTTAATTTTTCCTTTTCCAACTGGCATAAACAGGCTTGATAAGCATATCCCACTACCTCACTATTAACCACACATTACACACACACGCACACACACACACACACAATAGCTTTATCTCTATTCTGCTATATTAAATCATTTGGTCTTACCCCCATTAGAAATATCCCTTTGTTCTACTCAATTTCTCAACCACTGAAAACAAACCCCTTTTCTCTTTCTCAATTCTGATGAAAGGTCTCAGCCCTGAAATGTTAATGATTAGGATTGGAATTGATTTTAAATCGTTACATGGATTGAGAGAAAAGTTTGTCTTGCATACTTCTCATACAGATCAGCTCGTACACTGTGCATTGAGCCAGAACAAGTTAAAAATTAGCAATCCAGAATAAAGCGTAAAGGCTACAGAGAAAGAGCAGTGCAGGTAAACAACAAGGTGCAAGATCATAACGAGGTGGATTGTGAGGTCAAGAATCCATTTTATTGTACTCGGGAACCATTTAATCATCTTTCCCTTTTCAACATAATGCTGTCTGGCCTGTTGTGGATTTGCACCATTTTCTGATTTTACTTTTTGTCTTACCTGTTGTTGGTTGGTTGTTCAGGTTTGATGGAACCACGGTACTGGTGAAGCGCCTTGACTTGCTCGGTCTACTTCCCATGACTTCCAGGCCACCGAGCTGTTTTTCAGAGTGTTAAATCAGTGCAGCTGCAAGGCAAAGTCAATGCAAATATAATATCAAAGTACATACTTTGACATTCATATTCTTACAGGTATTTACAGGAAAATCAAGAAATACATAGAGTTTATGTAAACTATACATAAGCATAATGAGTATAGGTTCAAAGTAAATCCAAAAGTCAAAATAAATTTTATTATTGGAGGACATGTATAACATATACAACCCCAAGATTCATTTTCTTGTGGGCATATTCAACAGATCTATAGAATAATAACAGAATCATTGAAAGGGTATTCAACCAGAGCGCAGAAGATCACAAAATGTGCAAATACAAAAAGAAGAAATAATAATAATAATAAAAAATAAATAAGCAATAAATAAAGAGAAGTTGAGTGAAGCTATCCACTTGGTTCAAGAACCTGATGGTTGAGGGGTAGTAACTATTCCTGAACCTGGTGGTGTGAGTCCTGAGGCTCTTGTACCTTCTTCCTAATGGCAACAGCAAGAGTCAGTGAGAACAATTTTCAAAAACAAGTGCAGGTGTGGATAAATAAGCCTGATTCAGATTTAGATGGATGAACTAGAATGGAGCAAGTGGTTTCCATCAACCATATCTTGTGCCTTTGTGAACGTGTTGGATTTCAGAGTCCACTTTTAATTTATTTTCTATCAAATCAGCATGAGCAAAAGACAATTCTAGTTACAACTGCACAGAATTCAGAGAGTAATTCTATCAGAGCAGAAGTTCAAAGAGATAACTAGAATGAGGAAAGTTTTGCTACTTTTGGTGAGATCACTGAGAATATCTTTAATCATCTGGACAACATTGAAAGTGACTGAATTCTTCCACCTCTCGTTTAATATATGGCATTGTATATTGCACTCACTATAGACACATGAATATCTAGATCTTTTACTACAGGGGACACTCAGTAACAACAAAGACATACATTTATAATGCTCCTTTAACATGGCAAAATGTTCTGAAGCAATTCACAGGAAGACAATTAAACAGAAATTCACCTCAAGCAACCTAAAAAGATCAGATTCAGATTAAAATGTTGGACAAAAATCTAAGTCTTGGTCAACCTACTGACAATCAAGGAAATACAAAGTGTACAAAGGGCGCAAAGCATTGTTGAGGATCCCTACCACTGTCTCACTATCTCTTTGACCCACTACTGTCAGGAAGGAGGTACAGGAGCATCAGGGACTCGGACTGACAGACTGGGCTCTGAGAGTAATGAATACCCTGCCACCTCCGAGGTCTTGTCACTAGGATAGCAAGCTGTCTACTGTACTGTGTACTTGTGCCACACACCACATGCATTTTGAATTATATTTTATTAAGTTATTATAGGAATATTTTATTTTATGTGCTGTGTGTGATATATGCATTGTGGCTGTACTGTGGTCCGAAGGAATATTGTACAGTCAGATGGCAACAAATTGAACGTGATATATACAGAAAGGTGCCAGAAAAAGGCCAACAATATCATGAAGGATCCCTCCTACTTTGCTCATGGCCTATTTGTTCCACTCCCATCAGGGAAGAGGCCACATAGCAACCGCACCAAGACCACCAGACTCAAAAACAGTTACTTCCCGCAAACGGTCAGGCTGATCTTCACCTCCACCCATTAGCCACACACACACACACACACACACACACACACACATACCACCCTGCGTCACTTTATGTACATACAATCCATCTAGAACACTTACTTGTACATTGTTTTATAGGATTGTTTTTATATTTATTGTGTTCTTTATGCTTGTGTTTTTTAAAATGCTGTATCTGATCTGGAATAACAATCATTTCATTCTCCTTTACACTCATGTTCTGAAGAATGACAAGAAACTACCTTGAATCTTGAATTTGAATCTCACAAAGCAGCCTTTAAGACCATTTTAGACAGAGGTAGAGAGACAGAGAACTTTGAGAGAATCTACCATTTCTACAGATGGCTTTGTACTAGTTTTTGATTAAGAGCATATCTTGTGAGATTAGTACAGAAAACAGCCAGACAACTTAAGAGAAGTTTTGATAGGATGGCAGAGGTATGGAGGGCTATGGTCCAGATGCAGGTCGATGGGACTAGGCAGATTAAATGGTTCAGCATGGATTAGATGGGTTGAAAGGCCTTTTACTGTGCTGTACTTTTCTATGACTCTACGACAGTCATTCCTACATACTTAGCAAAGAGATAAACAAGAACCTTTTTTTTTGGTCTGTCAACGTATTGCATGTTCTGTTAAAACCAAGGAGACAGAATTCAGCAAATCTGATTTGTCCTTGTTGTTCCATGCACAGAGATACTTTCTTAGAAATTTATTCACATTCTTACGCAATGTGGCTGCAATATTTAGAGATATTCCATTGCTCAACATGAATGACATTTAGTTCTAAACATCGCCAACACTAGTGAAAGATCACGATAGTTTTCCCAGTTCTCTGCTTTAGTGGACTTCCTTCTAAGAAACCAGGCAGTTTAATACAATGACCAAGCATCATCTTTGGAGTGAGATAGAGCTAACATTTCAGCTCCATGACTTCACATCTAAACTAAGAACTTCCCTCCACAGATGCTGCCTGACCTGCTGGGCATTTCTAGCACTTGCTTTCCAATTTAAGGCAGTTATAGTTTTTTTTTGTTTTTCAACTTACGGGTGTTGGTGCTCAGTGAAGACAGTATAACATATTATATGACAAAATGCTCCCCTTATGATTATGAATTTTGGCAATGGCAGCTGGCATAATTGTGTTTGCAAATTTATTTTTTATTTAGAGATACAGTGCAAAGTTGGCCCTTTCAGCCATGCTGCCCTAACAACCCTTGACAACCCTGAATGAATCCTAACCTAATCCCACAGTCCAAAGATGTTCTGAGTAGGTTAATTAGTCATTGTAAATTGTCCGGTTATGGTGTTTTGTTTTTAAAATTACAACCACTTCATTCAGACTTGTTTGAATCCTCAATGCAAGTAGGAACAAAAGTTAAATAGAATTTTCTGATTCCTTGTGAGCACCTTCTGTAATTCCAACTATCTTGTGATTTCAATTGCTTGGCCTTTAAATTATGCTGGAAGTTTTATCTAGTAAAGGATAAATGAAACTGCCTGATCTAGGTCAGAAGCTCCCCATTTCAGATCAGACATTAAAGTGTTGTCAGATCTCATTTTGGCTGAAACAAAAATCATGTGTCAGTATTTCGAAGAGTAAAGAATTATCTTAGTCACCAAAATTATTCCTCAACAATGTCTCACTTTCCAAAGGATTACCCAGTGACTCTGCCATATTGTGTGCGGGAACATACAGTGCACAACTGGGCCATCACGTCCCCTACATTCCTACTATGGCTCAAAGATGATTTCATATGAATTGTGTGCCATGAATGAAAATGAAAAATAAAATCAAACACAGGTGACGAAAGCATAAAATAAAAACATTAAATGCCGGAAACACACAGAGATCAGGCAGCATCTGCGGAAAGAGGAACGGAGTGAAAATTTTTGGTTGGAGAGCCTACTGTCCGAACAATTCTAACGAAGTATTGGAGGAAAGAAACATAGATCAAGTGGAAAGTCAGAGATTTTTTCCCCCAGGGAGGAAATGATTAATACAGGAGGGCATGCTTATAAGGCAGTTGGAGGAAAGTATGGGGGGAGAGGATGTCAAAGGTAAGTTTTTACACACAGAATGGAGGGAGCATGGAATGCCCTGCCATTGGGTGATAGTAGAGGCAAATACTTAGAGAATAGTGGGTTTTCCCCCCTATATATAAAATTATAAAAGTCTCTTTATCTTTTTTCTCTTTTTATGAAATGATGAGTTTTTTTTATTATATACTATTAGATTAATACGATGTATGATCTTGATAATGCTTACCTTACCTTTCATATGTGTTGTTATCGATATAGATATCCGAGCTAATCCTCTTGTTCGTATATATGTACTTTTCAAAACATTAATAAAAAGATTGAGAAAGGAAAAAAAGAAAGATAGTAGAAGCAAATACACTGGGGACATTTAAAAAACTCTTAGACCAGTACATGGATGAACGAAAACTGGAGGGCTACTGCAGGTGGGAGGTAAGTGTTAGGTTGACCTTAGAGTAGGTTAAAAGGTCAACAGAATATTGTGGGCTGAGGGGACTGTATTGTGCTCTACTGTGATAAAAGTAGGAGTTCCCAACCCTTTTTATGCCATGGACTAATACCATTAAGCAAGAAGTCTGTGGGTCCCAGGCTGGGAACCCCTGTTTTAAAGGGTCTCTGACCTGAATTGTTAACTACGTTTCAATTGCGGCCTAACCTCAGAAGCAGCATGAGAATCAGGTTTATCATCACTGAATTATGTCATAAAATTTGTTGTTTTGTAGCAGCAGTACAGCGCGAAACACAAAAAATTACTATAAATAGCAAAAATAAATAAATATTACAAGAGGTGAATAATGAGGTAGTGATCACAGCCTGTCTCTCAAGCTGATAGCAAAGGGAAAGAAGCTGAGCATGTGTGTTCAGGCTCCTGTACCTCCTCCCTGATGGGAGTAATGAAAAGAGAGGACGGGGAGGGTCCTTAACGATGGATGCCACCTTCTTGCGGCAGAAACTCTCGAAGATGCCCTTGGTTGTGGGAAGGGTTGTGCCCATGATTGATCTGCTGAGCTTTGCCGTGACTCTGTGCAGTGGAGGCTCCTAACCAGGCCGTGATGCAGCCAGTCGGAATGCACTCCGCACCCGCTGTGCGTTTCCAGCATTTTCCGTTTTTAAGTGCATGGCATGACAATCTTCCTTACCCTCTCCTGGCACTCTGTGGCTGATTCAACGTGGCTGTGTGTTCTGGAATGACCACTCCCCGCACAACACACCGGCCACTGGAGAATACTGTCTACTGACAGATGTGCCATGACACAGGGAGTGATATTTACCACATTACAAACCATGTCCAATGACCACCATTCATGTGGACAGTGACAGCGTGTAACATGGTGGGTCTGTACTGGGTGGGAATACCTCAGGCACCTCATTGGCACTGGTCAACTGCACGGAGGCCTTTGGCCCATTAGGTGTTTCACAGCCTACAGTTGATGAGTTACCAGATTGGAAATGTGTAAAGTTGTCTTGCCCATTCACACTGCCATCAGTCTCTGGAAGGTACTGAGTCCACAGCAAAGTGTCGATACTTTCCAGAGAACAAGGGGCTGCATACAGCCTGGCAAGAAGAGATTCTTCTTGGAGTAGACAGAAGATGATGATGCACAAGGGTACTGAAGGGTCTCCAGTCATTTTGCATTGAATCCTGACCCTGATCTGTCAAGGACCACATGGTGGCTGTTCATGTATCAGCCTCCCCACATTAAACAAAGTCACACACAGGCATCCTCCTCTTATGTAGATTTTAGATTGGCCTCAATAGATGGAGGAAACTGGATCACACAGACAGTCAAGGGGAGAACGTACAAACTCCTTACAGACAGCGGTGAGATAATTGGCACTGTCAAGTATTACGCTACTGCGTCACCCTAATGGTGCCTCCAGCGCACAGGATCATAAGCCGCTGTAGAGATTATCATGGGGAGAGGTCCCAATGAACTAATATTCAAGGTTTCCCAATGATATGGTAAAAGTGGAGGCTCTGTAGGAGGGAAGGGTTAGAATGATCTAAAAGGGCAACACAGCATCAGGAGCTGAAGGCAGACCTGTGCTGTAATGTTCTATGGTCTTCGTTAATATGTTTATACTTTTAATCAGAACACACCACGGTTACATTGGAGTAAACTTAAAGGTGATGTACTGTACATACAAGATTGCTTTCTTAGCAATCAAAGCACAGGTAAAATACGACAGAGAGAATAAAATACACCACAGCACAGACTGATACACAAAAAACATCCAAGAGATTGAAAGTCTTGTTGAAGACATACACGCCCACACATACACTTGCTTATTGGTCTGAGAACCCAAAGGAAACCATACATTTGCACTCGGACAAATGTTAAACACCAATGGGCTGACATCAATACGAAGACTGATACTTGTGTACATTCACAATTACTGAGTTACCAAGGGCGGAGGACCACAAGACACAAGACATAGGAGCAGAATTAGGCCATTTGGCCCATCGAGTCTGCTTCACCATTTCATCATGGCTGATCCATTTTCCCTCTCAGCCCCAGTCTCCTGCCTTCTCTCCATCTCCCTTTATGCCCTGATTGATCAAGAATCTATCAAACTCTGCCTTAAATATACCCAATGACTTGCCCCTACAGCCACCTGTGGCAATGAATTCCACAGATTCACCACTCTCTGGCTAAAGAAATTCCTCCTCATCTCCATTCTGAAAGAGAGATAAAGGATCCATGAGGGACATTCCTGAGGGAAGTATCAGCCATAATATCTTACTTATGCACTTAAGCCTTGGAGGATAGGTTGGTTGAAAATTACTACTTAATTTATCATTTTTCATTCAAAAAGTTTGTTGGGAAAGAAAAGCTTCTCAGAGAAAAATAATTCATCCATCCTTCATGTTAAAAGGATGACCCCTCATTTTTAAACCCTTGGTTCTGGATTCTCCCACAAGCTGACACGTCCTCTCCTCATCCATACCGTGAAAACCCGTCAGCGAAAGTTCTTTCTGCAGAGGGGAATGGGAATTGGGACTCAAGAAGTTTATTGTTCGATCTGTACGATGGAGGGGTGCCACAGTAGCTCAGTGGTTGGTAGGATGCTATTAGAGCTCAGGAAATCAGAGTTCAATTCCAGCACTGTCTGTAAGGAGTTCGTACGTTCTCCCCATGACTGTGTGGGTTTCCTCTGGGTGCTCTGGTTTCCTCCCACTGTCCAAAGTTAGTAGGTGAATTTGTCACTGTAAATTGTCCTGTGATTAGGCCCGTGTTAAATAGGTGGGTTGCTGGGCAGTGTGGCTGGGTCTGTTCCGCTCTTCCTTCAGAAGTCACCTGGCCCACGTGATTCAAACCAGCCAGAAACGGGTGGCTTATATATAGTTCTTATTTCCTTAAAACATGGAAGATCTTTTGGCCCATCGAGCCTATGCCATCTCTCAGGCAGCAATTACACCCTCTCTAGAGCTTCCATTCTTTCCTCGTCCAGAGAAAAGTATCTCAGCCTAGGCAGTCACCCCTCAACTAGAACTTCCCATCTCTGGCCTAACCTCCTCTGCACCCTTACTCGTGGTAGCTAGAGAGCCGAGGCAAGTAGCCCGAGGGCTCTAAAGGGAGAAGCTGGTGAGGGAGAAAGGAACATATGGAATGAGGGAACCCTTGTGGGATTTACACACTGCACCACTAATTTATTTTGCATTAGCCTTCCTCTTTTGCACTATTTACTCATTTTTATGTCTGTTGAAAAACAACCACCACCTGGAACATGCCTTCTACACATTACAACCACCGGGGACGAGGTACAGAAGACTGAAGGCTCACATTCAACGTTTCAGGAACAGTTATTTATCTGTTTGTTGAGATACAGAACAGAACAGGCCCTCCCAGCCCTTCGAGCTGCGCCACCCAGCAATGCTCAATTTAACCCTAGCCTGATCACCAGACAATTTACAATGACCAATTAACTTACCAGTAGCTACATCTTTGGACTGTGGGAGGAAAGCCACGCAGTCACGGGAAGAATGCACAAACTCCTTACAGACAACGGTGGGAACTGACCCTGGGTCGCTGGTACTGTCAGGCATTGTGCTAACCACTACACTACTGTGTCACCCCTACCTCTCTTACCGTGCCAGCTTCTTCCCCTCCGCTATCAGATTTCTGAATGGTCCACGAACACTACCGCACCATCCATCTTTTGCAATATCTGTCTACCTAATTATTCATCCATTAGGCTATTGATCTAGTTATTTATTGTTGTAACATAGCTTTTTGATGTATTATGCTGTACAGCTGCCACAAAATAACAAATTCCACGATAATAAGCCCGATTCTGATTCTACTGTTCCTTACTCCATTGTGAAATAATGTTTTAACCAGTGAAAATATTTTCTTTCTCTCTGCTCCTTCTTCAGATTTCTTGAACAAGTTCAGTACACACTGTGGAGGATATATCTAACCGCAGTTTATTGTTCGACCAGACCAAGTTTCCAACCGCAGAGAGCTGCAAAGTACTTCAGCTCCGACAGGTGCAATAAGAGCGACCCGATTACAAAGTTCGGGTGGCGTGCGATCGGGAGGGTGGAGAGGGGAGGCAGGGGCCTCTCCTTCCATTAGTAAGCACACCCTCCCCTTCCCCAGTCCAAGCCGCTCTGTCTAATATTCCTGTCACTAACTGCGCTGCTAAGGAGGAGCGCAGAGACACTCTCTAAGAGAAATTGCATAAAAGGCACAATGTTCTCCTTCTGCAGATCATCAGGGAGAAGAAACTCAGCTGTTCCTATAACCATGACATAGATGTGTGTGTGTGAGTAGCAATTCATCTCAAACTAACACGCTACAGAGCACAGACAAAGGAAGATGTTAAAAATCATGCTTATGCTTAAAGTCCCTTGATGGTGGGTGCTGCTTTCTCGTGGCAGTGCTCCTCCTTGGGGGGGGGGGGGGGAGTTTTTCTTGTGGTAGACTGGGCTGTATCCAGCACTTTTTTCTGTTCATGGACATTGGTGTCTCCAAGCCAGGCTGCCATACATCACGGTTTCAGAGTGTACTAAGAGAGTGCATTTATAGAAATGCACTGAAATGCTCATTCCTGAAGGAAACACATCTGATGTAAGTGAGGGATGAGGGGCCAACCCTCTTCATTCCAATTTTCTCCCACTGTTTAACCCCCAACAGTAAATAGAAAGTGGGGAGGGAGTGACTTCCCCTTTATGTTGTGGGAAAGGTAACACAGCACAGGTGAAGTCCCGAAGAAGGGTCTCCGCCTGAAACTGTTCATAATTCTCCATAGATGCTGCCCGACTTGCCAAGTTCCTCCAGCACTTTGGGGGAGTTGGTCGAGACATGAGAGACTGCAGATGCTGGAATCTGGAGAGAAAAAGAACAATCTGCTGGAGGGACTGGACGGGCTGAGCAGCATCTGTGGAAGGGGACAGCAACTGTTGACATTTCAGGTCAACACCCTGTATCCACGCAGGAAAAGATATCGACATTTCTTCATTGTCACCGGGACTTCCCACTCATCAACACTGTGAGAGCACTTTCTCTAGAAGGGCTAGATGGTTCATGAAGGCGGTCACCACCATCATCTGAAGGACATCGAGGGTGTCATTAGAAATCTGCCTTACACCCCCTCTATTGCTATCACTGGACGGCTGAGGCAGATACCATGGGTGCACATACAACCAGAAGACTATAAGAGATCGGGAAAGAATTAGGCCATTTAGCCCACGAAGTCTGCTCCACCATTCAATCAGGGCTGATTTATTTTTTCCTCTCAACCCCATTCTTCCCGTAAGCCTTGACACCCTCACAAATCAAGAAACTATCAATCTCTGCTTTAAGTATACCCAATGACTTGGCCTTCACAGCCACCTGTGGCAATGAATTCCACAGATTCAGCTCCGTCTGGCAAAAGAAATTCTTTCTCATCTCTGTTCCAAAGGGACGTCCTTCTTTTCTGAGGCTGTGCCCGCTGGTTCTGGACTCTCCTAGTATTTCTCTCCAAATCCACTCTATCTACGCCTATATGAGGGGAAGCTTGATTAGAAGGCGAGGGAGAAAAGAGTATGCAGATGTGTTCTGATCAAGCAGAGAGGAAGGAGGCCCATTGCTGTGCATTGCCGATATATCTGGGTGCCTTCATGTCAGTCAAGGAAAGTAGCATACCAGTAGAGTGTAGAGCAAAAATTTGCCAAGTCCCCAAGTTGAAAGCGAGATGAGGAAGAGGTTTGAAGCTTAGTTTTGACCTGGAGGTAACAATGGAAGGAGGATGTTCTAAAGTATAAGTGAATTCATGTCAAGCAACAAGACTTCATTTATGTCTTGGGTTAAAGATACTCTATAATTGCATAGAACATCGAAATGGCAAAGTCTTCATCAAGAAACAATGTCAAACGCAGGGAAAGGTTTAAACTTGTATCAGCTGACAGGGGCACTCTTCAAAAACCCCAGAATGACTTAGTAAAATACATGACAAAACCCAATACCTTGATATAATGCAAAGCTTTGCTAAAAGTGAAATGAATTTTTTGGGTTACAAGATCAGCGTAGCATTGAGAAATGAAACATTTCACCTCTGTCAGCAATTCTTTTCTGCCTGTACTCCGGAGCCCCAGTGACATGAAATATCTTTTACAAGAAGTCACACTGTAGGGGCAGAGTAATGGTGAGGTTTGCCCCATTTATTTCTCTGAAGAGTACACAATTTTTTAAGGGACTTGGCGAGGAAGATGCAGAGCTCTTGTTTTCCCCTGGCTGGGGTGTCTCGCACTGTTGGATCCTGATACACTTGTGATCCAAAGGTTCTTCGGAAGCCAAGATTGAGCCATAAAGCCTGTTCCTTTATCATTTTATTAAATATTACATGAATAGAAAATGAACAAGGAAGAGGAGCCAAGAGAACAAGAAGACAAAGAAGTAGTGTGATCGTCTCAGACTAGAGATAACCAAGAATTTCAACAGTAACAATTAACTATAAAACAGCCAGATTCAAGTAGTGTGAAAATTAATCTGTCGAGAGAAATACACAAGCAACTGCCGGAAAATTGTGAACAATTACACGTATAAATGCGATTATATAAAAATACAAGCAAGCATGGGAAACAAACTACAAGAAAAGTAACAATTCTACACTGCCAATCCAACAGCATTGTGTCAAACGCTCAGCCTTTCTGGGACTGAAATGAGGAGAAATTTCTTCT
The DNA here is from genome assembly GCF_963921235.1 of Mobula hypostoma. Lineage (NCBI taxonomy): Eukaryota > Metazoa > Chordata > Chondrichthyes > Myliobatiformes > Myliobatidae > Mobula > Mobula hypostoma. The sequence continues at coordinate 175,434,512 of NC_086098.1, forward strand.
CCAAGAGGGCAGAGAGACAAAGGAATTCCTACGATTACTCAGGCAGAGCTGTGCAGGCTCATTCACTGAGTATTTCAGGCAGAGAATTGGTGGATTTTTAGAGAATCAACAGGTATGTGGCTGCTCCAAGAAAATGGTGCTGAGGTAAAAGATTAGCCACAATTGGTGGATCAACTATAACGAAACAAATGGTTTACCTTTGGTTCTATTTCTTATGATTTTATGCTTATAATCAGGACCAAGTGGTCAGTTAAATCACAGAGGAATTATAGCAGAGGGGGCCTTTCATCTCTATGCAGTCTAATACTTTCTATTTCTCAAACAACAAGCAAACTGCTGTAGGAAGTCAACGTGTTGAGCAGAATCTGTGGGGAGGAATTACCTCTAATTTCTATTTCTTGGTGACTAGTAACACATTTTGGCGCGCATTTGAAGCCATCTGGAATTATTTTATAGCCATTTGCTGTAAAATAGCATAGGTATGGCTGTTATGGACACAGTGGATCCAGGGCCTGTTTTTCATACACATGAATCTGTAATTCTATGATATTGTACATGCTCGAGCACACCATAAAGGTTTCTGCTCCCTACCCTGACAGTGAGCTCCACAGGAACATGCCATGGCACCATAAGACATGGGAGCAGAATTTGGCCATTTAGCCCATCAAATCTGCTTCACCATGGCTGGTCTATTATCCCTCTCAACCCCATTTTCCTGCCTTCTCCCCATAACCTCGGGCACCTTTACTAATCAACAACTTAGCAGCCTCCACTTCAAATATACTCAATGACTTGGCCTCCACAACAGTCTGAGGTGCTGAGTTCCACAGAGTCACGTCCTCTGGCTAAAGAAGTTCCTCCTCGTCTCTGTTCTAAAGGGGTGTCCTTCTCTTTCTGAGGCTGTGTCCTCTGTTCCTGGACCCCCTCCTTCCCACACGGCTATCGGAGACGTCCTCCCCACATCCATTCTATCTAGGTTTTATCAGCCTCACTTTTACGCAACTTTGTCCATTTGTATTGTCACTGACCACCCCACAAAGGGAAATTGCTTCTTCCAACATCTCTCATTGCTTTGAAGAGCTCAGTTCAACCTTCTCTCTTGCCAAAAGAGGCAACTGCAGTCCAGCTAATATTAAAAATCTGAAATATCACAAATCACAAAGTTCTGCTTTGGGAGTAAGACATGTCTGGAATGGGAACAATTCTGCACACTCCTGACATTTCACCTGTGTATCAGTAGCACAAAAAAAAGTTCAAATGAAATTTACTATCAAGGTATGTATATGTTACCATATACAACCCTGAGATTCATTGTATTACCAGCATTCACAATTGAACAAAGAAATACAATAGAATCAATGAAACACTGCACACAAGGACTGACAACCGATCTGCAAAAGACAAACTGCAGATACAAAAACCATGTAATAGATAACACTAAGAACATGAGTCCTTGAAAGTGAAATATACTCAAAAAAATAGCAACCCCTGTACCAGTTTTTCCCTCAATTCTAATCCACTTCTGTGAAACATAAAAATGGTAATACTCACAGCATTGTATCTCCGGACCTTGAAGCAAGAGTTACTTTCCACCAAATGTGTGCTTTCCAAACCGTGACACCAGCTCGAAGATTCGGCGCCCACTAACCGGTTAATCCGATACAGCCCTTGCTGGGTTTAGGTTGACTGGGCGCTCCGGTTTTCTGAAGTGTGAAGTCAGCCTGCGAGCGGCGTGTACTTTGAGTGGAGAGGCTGGAGGATATTACGCAGTCGCTGCCGAAGTTGCCTACAAGACGTGCAGAGTGTGTGACGACGTGCTGAGCCTGAACCCCGGTTTTTATACCTCTGGCAGCTGGTTCACGCTCCCTGCTGGATCTCTGACTTGCGTCCGTCAGTCAGACCGGCGGTTCCTGTTTACGTTGTTTGTTTGCCCAATACCCCAACAACGGAATTTTCACACCACATCACAAGCCCCGCTTTCTAGTGTAAACAAATCGAAGAACACAGCTGTTTATTTGGCTGGGACAGGAAATATTTAAAACGTTTAACATGTTCCTTGTTCTTCCCTAGTCCGTGAGAATGACCCACCTGGGCATTTTCTTTGCGAAGTTCAAATTAATTGTTTTTTTTAATCAGAGTACATATATATCACCATATACAACTCTAAGATGCGTTCTCTTGCGAACATAGTAAATCCAATACCTGTAGAATCAATGAAAGACCACACCCAAAAGAGCGGGTAACAAATTGAACAAATGAAAAAAGGAAATAATAAATATATTAATAAATAAATAAGCAATAAATATTGAGAATATCTCTCTTCACTTCTCCATCCGGAGGGATATTAAGCAGTAACATCATGCTCAGCGACAGCTTCTGCCCTGCTGGTATAAGACTAGTAAATAATTCTTCCCTGGTACAGGTGTGCAGATATGTCTCTACCACAAGAGGTGTAAGGTGCTCCTTCCCTCTGCCAGCCTGCAGGTCACCCTCGGGTGAGGTGTAGCACCTGCTGAGCTCCCTGATCAGGGTCACATGAAGCTGGCCGAGCAGGTGGTGGATGGTCGTATGAGCAGCTGGAGCATATCACAAGTCCTGGTTATGTGACCACTGACACCAGGCAGACAATCTCTGAAGGGTATTGATAATGGCTGGGGTCACCTGTCTTGTAAAGACACTGCCCAGAAGGCGGCAATGACAAACCAATTATGTAGAAAAGTTTGCCAAGAACAATCATGGTCATGGACAGACCATGATCGCCCACATCATACGACATGACACATAATGAACAAATGAACAATAAGCTGGAGTCTTGACCTCAAAATCTTGCACCTTCTTGCTTGCCTACACTGCACTTTCTCTGCAGATGTTACACTTTATTCTGCATTGTTTTTGTTTTACCTTGTTCTACCTCACTGCAATGGGAAGTGATCTGATCTGTATGACCAGTATATAAGACAAGCTTTTCACAGTGTCTCAGTACATGTGACACCAGTAAACCAATTCCAGTTCCCGCTGTCAGCTGGGATACAACTGTCAGCACATGAATACTCATTTGTCTAATAAGATTGAAGAATTGTCATTCTTTGGTACATAAATGTAAAGGAGAACAAAATTATTGTTACTCTGCATCCAATGTAGCATTAAAAACAGAATAAGCATAGTAGTAGTAGTAGTCATACTTTATTGATCCCAGGGGAAATTGGTTTTCATTACAGTTGCACCATAAATAATTAAATAGTAATAAAACCATAAATAATTAAATAGTGATATGTAAATTATGCCTGGAAATAAGTCCAGGACCAGCCTATTGGCTCAGGGTGTCTGACCCTCCAAGGGAGGAGTTGTAAAGTTTGATGGCCACAGGCAGGAATGACTTCCTATGACGCTCAGTGCTGCATCTCGGTGGAATGAGTCTCCGGCTGAATGTACTCCTGTGCCCAACCAGTACATTATGTAGTGGATGGGAGACATTGTCCAAGGTGGCATGCAACTTAGACAGCATCCTCCTTTCAGACACCACCGTGAGAGAGTCCAGTTCCATCCCCACAACATCACTGGCCTTATGAATGAGTTTGTTGATTCTGTTGGTGTCTGCCACCCTTAGCCTGCTGCCCCAGCACACCACGGCAAACATGATAAAGAACACAATAGAAAAACAAAAGAAAGCACAATAAATATAAACATAAAAGCAATCCTACAAAAACACAATGAACACATGACTTATTTTATAAAGACAAGAGTTTCTACGGATGCTGAAAATCCACACACACAAAATGCTGGTCCTGAAGAAGGGTCTTGGCCTGAAACATTGACGGTTTATTCATTTCCATTGATGCTGCCTGGCCTGCTGACCTCCAGCATTGTGTGTGTGTTGTTAAATGCGTAGACTGTATGTACATAAATGGACGCTAGGTGGGGTGTTATATAGTGGTGATGGGGGAGGAGACGCTGATCACCCAAGTAATATTATTTTAAGACAGGCAGGAGCCTGAATGTTATTGTCAATTCCGGCTGTTGAACTGTGAGGGCATCACAGTTTAGATCTTTTCCTCTTTAGTAGCTGTGACTGGTAAATGATCTTCTTCTTCTTCTTGGCCTCTGTTGGTCAGAGTCGACCATGGACATTGTTTCCTAGCTGTCTAGATATGCAAGCCTGGGCAGCAAGCTATTGTCCATGCAGCAAGCTCTCCTTCCCACGCATCTGATAAACCCAAAGGAACGGCAGAGACAGACACAGTTTGGTACCAGCAGTGTCACAGGAGTTACCAGTCAGCACTGAACTCAACGTAGGACTGTCTTAGGGATTCCAGCTCTGGACTTTTCCCTCAGGGTTCACTCCCGAAGCCTTCCCCATGAGTGGGTGTAGCTGCAAGGCATTGGAGGTTTGAGATCAGAGTTTCCCTTCACCTAGATGAGCTGCCAACCATGGCTGATGAACCCCATCTGCCTGAGGTAAATGATCAAGACTGGGAAATATTAGGATCTGGGATATCCACCATGGAGGACATCTGGACATCATGCCCAGCATGTACATGAAATGACGAAGGAAGCCTGGCGGTGTATCTACTTAAGCAACTCACACAAAATGCTGGTGGAATGCAGCAGGCCAGGCAGCGTCCATAGGAAGAAGTACAGTCAATTTATTTGTGAAAATTCGGCATGACATCTAAAATGGTGACAAACTTCTATAGATGTGTGGTGGAGAGTGGTTGCATCACAGCCTGGTATGGAAACACCAATGCCCTTGAATGGAAAATTCTCCAAAAAGTAGTGGATACAGCCCAATTCATCACATGTAAAGCCCTCCCCCACCACTGAGCACACCTACATGCAGCTCTGTTGGAGGAAAGCAGTATGCATCACCAGGACCACCACTACCCAGCCCATGCTCTCTTCTCACTGCTGCCATTAAGTAGAAGATACAGGAGCCTCAGGACCCACACCACCAGGTTCAGGAACAGATATGATCCCTCAACCATTAGGCTCTTGAACCAGTGGGGCTAACTTCACTCAACCTATCACTGAACTGTTCCCACAACCTATCGACCCACTCTTAAGGACTCTTCATCCCATGTTCTAGATATTTATTGCTTATTTGTTTGTTATTATTATTTCTTTTTTTTCTTTTGTACTTGCGCAGTTTGTTCTCTTTTGCGCACTGGTTCTCTGAATCCTTTTGCATCAGCTTATATATATCTGATTCTAATTATTCCATTCCACCAAAGTCGCTGGTAGTTCCACTTTCTCTACACTCTGCTTACATCAGCCACTCTCACTTGATATCATAAGACAATAGGAAAAAAATTAGACCATTCAACCCATTGAATCTGTTCTGCCATTCCATCATGGCTGATTTAGTTTCCTTCTCAACCCATTTTCCTGCCTTCTCACTGTAACCTTTGACACCCTGACTAATCAAGGATCTATCAACCTCTGCTTTACCCAATGACGTGGCCTCCACAACCAACTGTAGCAATGAGTTCTGTAGATTCACCATCTTCTGGCAAAAGAAATTCCTTCTCATCTCTGCTCTAACCGTGCATCCCTCTGTTCTGAGCCTGTGCCCTCTGGTCCGAGACTTTCCCATCCTCCCATATCCACTCTATTTAGGCCTTTCAATATTCAATAGGTTTCAATGAGATCCCCCACCACCTCATTCCTCTAAACACCAGTGAGTACAGACCCAGAGCCATCAAATGCTTCTCAGTCATGAACCTTTTCATTGCTGGAATCATAATTAAGTTCATGTGCAGGTGAAATATCGAGCAATTATTCGAGGATGATGCTCTCTTAGGGGATTGTCTAGTGGTGAGTCCTCATGTGGCTGTACAGGCCAATCAAAACCCACATATTCCGGAATGTTAGGGTGGATTCTGTAAATGGAGAATGCCTGTGTGTGACTATGTTTAACATGGGGAGGCTGATGTATGGGCAGCCACCACCCGGTCCTTGACAGATCGGGGTCAGTGTCCAGTGGCAGGGAATGCAAGATGACTGTGGGGACCCTCCAGTGCTACAGTCTTCATCTGCCTTCACTGGCACTGTGATGTGTCATCATCTTCCACCAGTTCCACCATTGAGGTCATGGTTGGATCGTTCTGTGTATGGAAATGCAAAGCACCCCCCCCCCCACCTTGACCTTACCACCATGGGTCACCCTACCAGGAGCTATGCTCCAGACAGCAACGCTCCCAGGATCTCAGGAACTCAGAAGCCTCTCCACCACGATAAGATGACGATCCTCAGAGAAGAGCTGAATGGCCACTTTATTAGGTACACCTGTGTACTTGCTCATTAATGCAAATATATAATCAGCCAATCATGTGACAGCAACTTAATGTGTACAAGCATGAAGACTTGGTCAAGAGGTTTAGATGTTGTTCCTCATATCAGAATGGGGAAAAAATGGGGAACTTGGTGTCTTTGACTGTGGAATGACTGTTGGTGCCAGAAGGGGTGGATTGAGTATCTCAGAAACTGCTGATCTCTTGGGATTTTCATGCATAACAGTCTCTACAGTGTAGAGTGTAGAGTTTTACAGAGAGTTGTGTGACAAACAAAAATACATCCAGCAAGTGGCAGTTCTGTGGGTGAAACACCTTTTAATGAGAGAGGTCAGAGGAGAATGGCCTCCCTGGTTCATACTGACAGGAAAGTGACAGTAACACAAATAATCACGTGTCACAACAGTGGTGTGCAGAAGAGCACCTCCGAACATACAACACTTTGAACCTTGAAATGGATGGGCTACCCCAGCAGAAGACCATGAACATAAACCCAGTGACCACTTTATCAGGTCTCTCCTGTACCTAATAAAGTGGCCACTGAGTGTGTAGCTTGTTGTAAGCCAGTACTTTTAAAGTCAATTTAAAATCCTCTTTGGTAGCATTCCAACGGCGAGCAGAGGCAGGTTGCCTCAAATGCTGATTCTGTGACTCATGTCAAAATAACGGTCTGTGTATTAAATGACCACCGCATCATTTCTGTGAGTTTTCCCTGGGAGATGGCCAAGCAGTAGTGCAGAAAAGTTCTCAACGTCACCCTCCCACTCAGTTGGATGGATACCAGCACTTAGTCAGAGATAAGGTCAATAAGTTGGTAAATTCATGTCCATCTGATTGGCAGCCCATACAGTGGCTCAAACATTCACCCACTCCACCACCGATCAGTCAAGGCTACAGTGTATACTATCCATTGAATGAGAGGTATCGTTGCAACTTGTTGGATCCTGATGCTTCTGCGATCCAAAGGTTTTTCGGAACTTACAACGAGGCATAAAGCTTGTTGCTTACGATAATTTTATTAACCGTTAACCGAACAAAGGAAAGCAGGGGAAAGGAAGAGAAACAGAAAGCAAGAAACAAAGAGTCTCTGATCACCTCACTACAGGAAGGATGTGGAAACCATAGAAAGGGTGCAGAGGAGATTTACAAGGATGTTGCCTGGATTGGGGAGCATGCCTTATGAGAATAGGTTGAGTGAACTTGGCCTTTTCTCCTTGGAGCGACGGAGGATGAGAGGTGACCTGATAGCGGTGTATAAGATGATGAGAGTCATTGATTGTGTGGATAGTCAGAGACTTTTTCCCAGGGCTGAAATGGCTAGCATGAGAGGGCACAGTTTTAAGGTGCTTGGAAGTAGGTACAGAGGCGATGTCAGGGGTAAGTTTTTTACGTTGAGAGTGGTGAGTGCGTGGAAAGGGCTGCCGGCAACGGTGGTGGAGGTGAATACGAAAGGGTCTTTTAAGAGATTCCTGGACAGATACATGGAGCTTAAAAAATAGAGGGTTATGGGTAACCCTAGGTACTTTCTAAGGTAAGGACATGTTCGGCACAGATTTGTGGGCTGAAGGGCCTGTTTTGTGCTGTAGGTTTTTTATGTTTCTTTGTTTCTAAGAGACCAAGAAAATGTGGTCTGGTCTTCTTATGCTTGACCACTAATGCCACTGAAATTCCATGGATAACAGTTAGCCAATAAGATAGCCCCTGTTGAACTAAATGCAATACCTGCCACAGAAGCTAGAAAGTTATTGTCCAAAGGCAAATGCAATCACTAGGAAGCTCTGGGCAATTACATGTATACATGCAATTATATAAAAATGCAAAGAAGCATAAGAAAGTTAAACTAACAAGGAAAATTACAACTCTACAGTCCAATCCAACAAACTCATTAAGGTGAATAAGCTCTTCTCGGGCTACCAGCTAGAGGGCATGAGTTTGAAGTGAGAGAGAAAAGATTTAAAAGAGATCCGAGGACAAGCTCCTCATACAGGGGTGGAGGATATATGAAACAAGCTTCCAGAGAAAGGAGTTGAGTCAGGGACAACATTTAAAAGCCATTTGATGTGGAGATAGGAAAGGCTTTGTGGGATATCGGTCAAACGTATGCAAGTCGGATTAGTTTATGTTGACGTCTTTTTTAGCATGGATGAGATGGGCCGAAGGATCTGTTTTCATGTTGTATTGCTCAATGACTATGATTCTACTTCCTAACTTTAACATGGGAACAAATCCTACAGTCTGCTGTGTTTGCACCATTTTAGGGCGTATTCTGGAGATATGGAATATAACAAATATTAATTTCAATAGCAACCAGTCTTCAGATCTGAATGTGGATTGTACACTGGTTTAAAATGCAGCTCAGAACAATAGTCTTCCTGGAACTGCAGACTGAAGTCGATTGACCTGAGATGTCTGCATATGCATGAATGCAGCTGGAAAAACAATGGTGATTTACATCCAATCCAGGGTGTCTGGAATGTTGGTCTGAAGATCTAGGTGTTTGAAGATAATATGTAACTTAAATGAAGCATTATCAACCCAAAGAATTGAAATAAATTCATTATAACCATTGAAACTGTATGGAGTTGCTTTGGTCCTAAGGGTATAAAAATGTGATGTACTTTGAGTTTAGGGGCCTCTTCTTCTAAGAGTGCCTCCAGTATGATTCTTGCTTGTTTTGCTGAATAAAGATTTCTCTATTCACCACCTTCAGTGTCTCTCTGGTGACTTCATTCACAGTCACAACACACCAAATATTATGTAGAACATAGAATAGTACAGCACAGTACAGGCCCTTCGGCCCACAATGTTGTGCCGACCCTCAAACCCTGCCTCCCATATAAGACCCCACCTTAAATTTCTCCATATACCTGTCTAGTAGTTTCTTAAACTTCACTAGTGTATCTGCCTCCACCACTGACTCAGGCAGTGCATTCCACGCACCAACCACTCTCTGAGTAAAAAACCTTCCTCTAATATCCCCCTTGAACTTCCCACCCCTTACCTTAAAGCCATGTCCTCTTGTATTGAGCAGTGGTGCCCTGGGGAAGAGGCGCTGGCTATCCACTCTATCTATTCCTCTTATCATCTTGTACACCTCTATCATGTCTCCTCTCATCCTCCTTCTCTCCAAAGAGTAAAGCCCTAGCTCCCTTAATCTCTGATCATAATGCATACTCTCTAAACCAGGCAGCATCCTGGTAAGTGTCCACTGTACCCTTTCCAATGCTTCTACATCCTTCCTATAGTGAGGTGACCAGAACTGGACACAATACTCCAAGTGTGGCCTAACCAGAGTTTTATAGAGCTGCATCATTACATCGTGACTCTTAAACTCTATCCCTCGACTTATGAAAGCTAACACCCCATAAGCTTTCTTAACTACCCTATCCACCTGTGAGGCAACCTTCGGGGATCTGTGGACATGTACCCCGAGATCCCTCTGCTCCTCCACACTACATTATCTTGAGTTTTTTTTTCCTCTTGATTCCCATCAAACCCTTACCTACCTACACTAGCAGGTACTTCAGAGTAGCCGATCAACCAACCAACCAGCAGGTTGTTGGTATGCAGGAGCTCCAGCTGACAAGCCAATGATTGGGTACAAATGCAGACAGAACAAAGAGTTAGATTGTACCACAGAGGCAAAATTCAAAAGGGTGAAGGAAGCAGGACTGAAGGTGCATTATTTAAATATGCGTAACATTCGCAATAAGGTGGGTGAACTTGTGGAGCAATTAGAGATTGGTCGGTATGACAGTGTGGGCATCACTGACCATTGTGGCTGAAAGAAGGCCATAGTTGGGAGCTTGACACCAGAGGATATACTTTGTATCGAAAGGCCAGGCAGGAAGGCATGTCTCTGTTTGTAAGAGATGGAATTACATCTTTAGAAAGAGGTGACATAGGGTCCGAGAATGTTGAATCTTTGTGGGCAGAGTTAGGAATCAACATGGTGAAAATATCATTATGAGAATCATATATAGGCCTCCAGATAGTAGCCAAGGTGTGGGGTTGAGATTGCAAAGGCTCTTCGAGGAAGTAACAAGGTGGGTGTACAAAGGAGAGGCAGTGGATGTCATTTACTTGGATTTTCAGAAGGCATTTGATAAGGTGCCACACATGAGGTTGCTTAACAAGATAAAATCATATGGTGTTACAGAAAAGATACTGGATAGTTGAATGGCTGACAGGCAGGAGGCAGTGAGTAGGAATAAAGGGGGTCTTTTCTGGTTAGCTGCAAGTGACTAATGGTGTTCCTCAGGGGTCAATATTAGGACCACTATTTTTCAAATTGGTCGTCAATGACTTGGATAATGGAATTGTTGGCTTTGTGGCAAGGTTTGCAGATGATACAAAGATAGGTGGAGGAGTAGGTAGTGCTGAGGAAGCAATGCGATTGCAGCAGGACTTAGACAAATTGAAAGAATGGACAAACAATTGTTACATGGAATTCAGTGTTCGGAAATGTATGATGATGCATTTTGGTAAAAGGAACAATAGTACAGACTATTATCTAAATGGGGAGAAGGTTCAAACATCAGAGGTGCAGAAAGACTTAGGAGGCCTTGTGCAAAACTCCCAGAAGGTTAATTTACAGGTCGAGTCTGTGGTAAAGAAGGCAAATACAATGTTGGCATTTATTTCAAGGGTAATAGAATATAAAATCAAGGAGATAATGCCGACCCTTTATAAGACCACCCTTAGAGTATTGTCAACAGTTTCAGGTCCCATATCTCAGAATGGATGTGTTGTCATTGGAGAGAGTCCAGAGGAGGTTCACGAGGATGATTCCAGGAATGAAGGGGTTAACATATGAGGAGCGTTTGGCCGTTTCACTGGAATTTAGAAGAACGCGTGGGGATCTCATTGAAACCTAACGAATATTGAAAGGACCAGACAGGATGGATGTGGAGAGGTTGTTTCCTATGGTGTGGGAATCCAGAACTAGAGGGCACAGCCTCAAAATTGAGGGGCAACCTTTTAGAACAGAGGTAAGGAGGCTTTTTTTTTAGCCAGAGAGCAGTGAATCTGTGGAATGCTCTGCCACAGTCTGCGGTAGAAACCAAGTCCGTGTGTATACTTGAGACAGGAATTGATCGCTTCCCGATCAGTCAGCGCATCAAAGGAAATGGCGAAAAGGCAAGTGTGTGGGGTTGAGTGGGATCCAGGATCAGACATGATGGAATGGCGGAGAAGACTCGATGGGCTGAATGGCCTAATTCCGCTCCTATGTCTTATAGTCTCCCAGGAAAACCCAGACAGTCTCAGGGAGAAAGTGCAAACTCCACCAAGAAAGTATTGAAGGTCAGGATTGAACCCCAGGGCTGGAATGGGAGTCAGTGTTAAGAAAAATGATGATGCAACTTCTCATTAGAACTTTGCTGGTGGTGCTGTTAATAAAAGCTTTAAGTCAGATGGAGATAGTGCATGTTGCTTAGAAAAGAACACACATAACATCTTCCTGCTTTGCATCTGTTTCGCTTGTGGCAGTCAGGAGGCTGGGAGATGATGGTGAGATAAACTTGGTGATTTAGAATCAAAATCAGGTTGATTATCACTGACATATGTTGTAAAATTTGTTGTTTTGTGGCAGCAGTACAGTGCAAGACATAAAAGCCCGCTTACGAGCAACCACAAAGCAGGAAACCTGAAAGACCCCAGTTAAAATAAATAAAGACCAACCCCCAATGCACAGAGAACAAGAAAAAGAACGCAAATCATGCCAATAATGGAAGTGAACAACATCATTCTGAACCAAATTGAGTCCTTAGATCCAAATCCCCAGAACATTCTGGAGTAGGCCCAAAGCCTCGGTATCAGTTCATCATATTAGCGGGACAAATCACCGCAAAGCTCTCAGACATGAAGCACAGCAGCTGGGGTCAGTCTCAGTGCCACAGAGAGAGAGAGAGGTGAACGTCGCGGGACAGCGATGACATCGACCTGACTCTTGCCTCCAATCCTGACACGCTGCCTTTCCAGTCTATCTGGACCAGCGTTTAACTGTATGCGTCTATATATGTATGTGGTGTCCAGGGAGGCCAGTGCCTCTGGTGGAGGGGCTTGTCACGTCCAGTCTGGGGCAGTTCGCTCACCTTGGGTTTCCACTGGACACTCAGCTCTCACCTGTGGCTCCAAGTGGCTGTTTTGATGCGAACAGCGGCCACGTCCCAGTACACCACTAAACCAGGTGAGAGTAAATGGCAGACTCATACCCCGGTGAGGTAGGGACATGCCTGTCCTAGCACGTGAAGTCAGCTCCAGCGGACTAGGCAGATGAGACCTACAGTGAGATCCAACAGCTATGAAGGTGGTTGCTCCATGGAGAGTCAAGGGCATAATGTGGCACGGAAGACGTCATGGTCATCCACTGCAACCAGGGAAGACCCCAGTTTGTGACACTTGCTCGTACCACTGGACCCAGACTTCTGACGTCAAGAGAGTGGAACTGCCCCATTGCAAAGGCTTTTCCACGTTACAACCTCTCCTTCACAGGTTTCCTGTCATTGCTGGACAACCAACACACTTCTATATAAATTTAAAAAGTAGTGCAAAAGAGATCAAAAATAGTGAGGTGGTGTTCATTGTCCGTTCAGAAACCTGGTGGTGGAGGGGAAACAGCTGTTCCAACACACATTGAGTGTGTGCCTTTAAGCTCCTGCACCTCCTCTAATAATACGAAGAGAGGGTGATGGGGGTCCTTAATGACGGAAGTCACCTTTTTGATGCTTCGCAATTTGAAGGTGTCCTCACTGCTGGAGAGGTTAGTGTCCAGGATGGAAATGGCTGAGTTTTCAACTTTCTGCAGTTTTTTTCCCAACCCCTGTGCAGTGGCCTGTCCATACTACACGGTGCTGTTCAATCTCTGCATCCTGGAGGCAGGTCACAATCTAAACAGGCTCTGCAAGAGACAGGATGGAAATTGAGTTACAGTACCGTGCAAAAGCTTTGGGCATAGATATAGAGCCCAAGACTTTTGCACAGTGCTGTATTTGTCAATGTGGAGCGGAGAGTGAGTTCGTCAATCTGGCGGGAGCAAAGGATGCTGGGAATGGCGAGGGTGGAGAGCCGTGGGAGGGGTGTGGACAGGTGGCTGAGAAGGAGCACCAGGGGCAGGGGGTTGATGCAAGTGTAGACACACCCAGCACTGAGACACCAGACAAGGTCATTTGATTTCAAACAATTGGTTTATTGATCAATACAGAATGTCTCTCTGGTGCTTCCCACTCCCTGCCCTCTCCCTTCCCCCTTTCCCAAACATGGTTCCCCTCTCCCTGCCCCCTTCCCACTCTCAGTCCACAATAGAGACCTGTATCAGAATTGGGTTTATCATCACTCACATATGTCATGAAATTAGTTGTTTATCATGGCAGCGGTACAGTACAATACATAAAATTACTACAGTACTGAGGAAAAGTCTCAGGCACCCCAGCTGTATATATGTGCCTAAGACTTTTGCACAGTACTGTAATTGAGAAGGGCATTGATCCAGTGGATTATCTTACCCCGACAGCACTGAGTTTCTTGAGTGATATCATGGCTGTCCACCTACAGCTGATTGTAAGTGTTTGGCCTCATGTCTGTCTTGGGAAGAGCAAGTGACAGACCAACAGTCAGTGACTATTACAAAATACCAAACATCAGTCTCTTTCGTGACTAGAGTGTTGATTCTGAATCCGGTCCAGAGTCAAAATCAGGTTTATCATCACTGACGTATGTTGTCAGATTTGTTGTTATGTACAGTAATAAAATCTAAGATTTAAGAGTTAGCTTTATTTACTAAATGTGTGAGAAATATTTGGAAGCTCTGGGCCTGTACTCGGTGGAATTTAAAAAAATGAGGGGGGATTTCATTGAAACTTATTGAATATTGAATGGTCTAGAGAGAGTGGATGTGGAGACGATGTTTCCTATAGTGGGGGAGTGTAGGACAAGAGGGCACAGCCACAGAATAGAGGTATGTCCCTTTAGAATGGAGATGGGAAGGATTTTCTTCAGCCAGAGGGTGGTGAATCTCTGGAATTCATTGCCATGGGCAGCTGTGGAGGTCAAATCTATTTAAAGCAGAGGGTATATTTAAAGTGAAGGTTGATAGGTTCTTGATGAGTAAGGGCATCAAAGGTTATGGGGAGAAGGCAGGAGAATGGGGGTGAGAGGGACCATCTGCGCAAAATCATCAAGGCAGCGAAACAACAATACAGAGACAAGATTCAGACTCAACTTCCCACCAACAACACATGCAGCTTATGGCAAGGTCTGCACACCATCACAGACCAACGCCATGGAGTTTCCAACATCGATGCCTCTCTCCCAGACGAGCTAAATCTTTTTTATGCTCGACTTGAAGTCACCAACATTGAGCCCCTGAGGAGGCCTGCAGATGATGCCACCGGCAGCTTGGTCATCTCCGAGGCTAAAGTACACAAGTGTTTCCAACGATTAGACAGTGGCAAGGCCGCGGGACTGGACGGCATCCCAGGGCAAGTACTCAGGATGTGCATGGCACAACTGGCTGGTGTGTTTACAGTCATTTTAATCTCTCCCTCTCCCAGTGTAGAGATCCCTGTTGCTTAAAAATATCCAACATTGTCCCTGTACCAAAAAAGATGAAGGTAACACGTCTGAACGACAGGCGTCCTGTTGCACTCACCTCAATAATAAGCAAATGCTTTGAAGGCCTGGTCAAGCACTACATCCGAAACACGCTAGACCCCCTACAAATCACCTACTGACACAACCGATTGACAGATGACGCAATAGCCACAGCTCTACACCGTCCTTACATATCTGGAGAAGAGGGATGCTTATGTGAAAATGTTGTTCTTGGACTACAGTTCAGTATTCAACACCATAATTCCCTCCAGGCTCGACAAGAAGCTCAGAGACCTCGGCCTTCACCCTGCTTTGTGTAGCTGGATCCTGGACTTCCTGTCAGATCGCTGGCAGGTGGTAAGAGTGGGCTCCCTCACTTCTGCCCCTCTGACCCTCAACACAGGTGTCCCTCAGGGCTGTGTCCTAAGCCCCCTCCTTTACTCTGTACACCCACAGCTCCAATCTGCTAATTAAATTTGCTGACGATGCTACACTGATTGGCCCAATTTCAAATATTCAAAAAATAATGAGGCAGCCTACAGAGAGGAAGTCATCACATTGACACAACGGTGTCAAGAAAACAACCTCTCACTCAATGTCGAAAAACAAAGGAGCTGGTTGTGGATTACAGGAGGAATGGAGATGGTCTAACCCCTATAGACATCAATGGATCTGGGGTTGAGAGGGTGAACAACTTTAAGTTCCTCGGCATAAACATCACCGAGGATCTCACATGGTCTGTACATACTGGCTGTGTGATGAAAAAGGCACCAGAACGTCTCTTTCACCTCAGACAGTAGAAAAGGTTTGGTGTGGCCCCCAAATTCTAAGAACTTTCTATATGGGCACGATTGAGAGCATCCTGACTGGCTACATCACTGCCCGGTATAGGAACTGTACTTCCCTCTATCGCAAGACTCCGTAGAGAGTGGTGCGGACAGCCCAGCGCATCTGTAGATGTGAACTTCCCACTATTTAGGACATTTACAAAAACAGGTGTGAAAAGGGCCCAAAGGATCACTGGGGACCTGAGTCATCCCAACCACAAACTGTTCCAGCTGCAACCATCCGGGAAATGGTACCGCAGCATAAAAGCCAGGACCAACAGGCTCTGGGACAGCTTCTTCCACCAGGCCATCAGACAGCTTAATTCGTGCTGATGCAACTGTATTTCTATGTTATATTGACTATCCTGTAGTACATAATATTTATTATAAATCACTATGATTGCACATTGCACATTTAGACAGAGATGTAACGTAAAGATTTTTACTCCTCATGTATATGAAGGATGTAAGTAATAAAGTTAATTCAATTCAATTCAAAATCAGCCATGATGAACTAGCAGAGCAGACTCAATGGGCCAAATGGTCTAATTCTGCTCCTATATCTTATGGTCTAAAACATATACTGTATGTGTCACTCTAGATGTCTAGCATCTGCATAATCTATTGTGTTTATGATTTTCTCTCTGTAAACATCTACCTCCTGGTTCTGGTGGAATACATAAGCCACAAGCCATTGCTTCATGTCCAGTCTCCAGCTACAGTTTTGTTACTCCAGATGATTCAGGTGTATTAATACCTTTGTTTTGGGTGGTGGGGCATAGATCCATCTCTCCAAAAGGAGGTGTAGGGTGCTCCTTCCCTCCACTAGCCTACAGGTCACCCTTTGCCAATGTGTAGCACCTACTTAGCCCCCTGATCAGGGTCACGTGAAGTGATGGGAGCAGGTGGTGGATGGTCGTATGAGTAGCTGATGCAGATCACAAGTCCTGGTTAGGTGAACACTGATACAAGGCAGACAATCTCTGAAGAGTATTGACAGTGGTCAGAGTCACCCGCCTTGTAAAGACACTGCCCAGAAGAAGGCAATGGTAAACCACTTCTGCAGAAAAGATTGCGAAGAACAGTCGTCGTCATGGATAGAGAAAAGAATAAGAACAATGACGTCTTAGAAACAGATGGAAAACCATGATCGTCCATGTCATACGACACGGCACATAATGATGATGAATGCCTCTGTCAGTAAATGGGTACAAAATGTGCCCTTTTCTCATTGCTACCATCAGGTAGGAGGTACAGAAGCCTGAAGGCACACACTCAGCAATTCAGGAACAGCTTCTTCCCCTCTGCCATCTGATTCCTAAATGGACATTGGACCCATGAACACTACCTCACTACTTTTTTATTTCTGTTTTTGTACTACTTATTTAATTTAACTAGATATATATATATATACTTACTGTCATTCACAGTTTTTCTGTATATTATCATGTATTGCATTGTACTCCAGGCACAAAGTCAATTATTTTCATGACATATGCCAGTGATATTAAACCTGATTCTGAATTTGATTCTGACTAATATTTACCATGAGGATGAGTAGATCTACCTCACACCCCCAATAAGTAAGTCAGGTCTGAGGTAACATCCTTTTTGTTTTGAAAGGTTAGCTTTATTTGTCACATGCACACTGAAACATAGAGTGAAAAGCATCATGTTGCATCAGTGTTCAACGCAGTCTGAGTTTGTGCTGGGGGGAAAGCCTGCAAGTGCTGCCATGCTTCTGCCGCCAACATAGCATGCCCACAACTTTCTAGCCCTAACTATAGTTAATCAATGATTTGTGAATGAACAGACACTGTTTTATATTCATCCTCCATGCACCAATGGTCACCCATGGACGCAAACCTCTCCATCATCGAGGATATCTTCGTAGGGGTTAGCGCAGTTGTTGCCTGGATTGGAGAGCCTGCATTATGAGAAGAAGTTGAGTGAACTTGGCCTTTTCTCCTTGAAGCGATGGAGGATGAGAGGTGACCTGATAAGATGATGAGAGGCATTGGTCATGTGGATAGCCAGAGGCTTCTTTCCCAGGGCTGAAATGGCTAACATGAGGGGACATAGTTTTAAGGTGCTTGGAAATAGATACAGAGAGGATGTCAGGAGTAAGTTGTTTACACAGAGTGGTGGGTATGTGGAATGCACTGCCGGCAACAGTGGTAGAGGTGGACACAAAAGGGTCTTTTAAGAGACTCTTAGATAGGTACATGGAGCTTAGAAAAACAGAGGGCTATGTGGTAGGAAAATTTTAAGCAGTTTCCAGAGTAGGTTATATGGTCAGCATAACATTGTGGGCTGAAGGGCCTGTAATGTGCTGTGAATTTCTATGTTTTATGTTTTATGTTTACAACACAGCTGTAAGACTGAGGTTCGATTCCTGCAGCTGCCTGTAAGTTGTCTGTATGTTTCCCCATGACTGTATGGGTTTCCTCTGCGTGCTCTTCTAAACACGTACAGTGGTTAGTGAGTTGTGTGAGCTGTGCTGGCACCAGAAGCATGAGAACACTTACGTACGTTCGGCACGATCCTTGCTGGCTTGATTTGACGCACTCGATGCATTTCACTACTGTACAAAATGCTGGAGGAACTCAGCAGGTCAGGCAGCACCTATGGAGGGGAATAAACAGTTGCAGTTTTTGGCTGAGACCCTTCATCAGGACTGGAAAAGAAGAGGGAAGAAGCCAGAATGAGAAGGTGGGTGGATGGGGGGGGGGGGTGAAATTTACAGCTGGAAGGTGAGGGGTGAAGCCAAGTGGGTGGGGGAAAGCAGATGAAGTGAGAAGCTCAAACACTAGAAAATCTGCAGATGCTGGAAATCCACAGCAACACACAAAATGCTGGAGGAACTGACCAGCTGACTTCCTCTATCATTGTGTGTGGGTTAAAGTGAGAAGCTGGCAGGTGATCGGTGAAAAAGGTAAAAGGCTGAAGAAAAAGGAATGTGATAGGAGAGCAGAGCAGACCATGGAAGAAAGGGAAGGGAGAGGGGCCCCGGGGAGGGGGGGGGAGATGATACTCAGAAGAGGTAAGAAGGGGGCCAGAGTGGGGAATGGAAGAAGAGGGGAAGAGTCATAGAGTCATAGAAAAGTACAGCACAGAAACAGGCCCTTCAGCCCATCTAGTCCATGCTAAAACCATTTAAACTGCCTACTCCTATCGACCTGCACTGGGTCCTTAGCCCTCTGTATGCCTACCGTCTGGAGGAAACCATACGGTCATGGCGAGAGCATACAAACTCCTTACGGACAGTGGCGGGAATTGAATCCGGGTCATTGGCGCTGTAAAGCATTACACTAACCGCCACGCTGCCATTCCGCCATGAGGTCGTCTGAGGTATGCTGAGGTCTCCTGGCAGAGTATATTTAATTTAGATACAGTACAGTAACAGGCCCTCTGGCCCAATGAGCCCATACCACCCAGTTGTACCCAATGAACTAATAACCCGAATGTGGGAGGAAACCAGAGCACACCATCACAGGAAGCACGTAAAACTCCTTACAGACAGCGGCGGGAATTGAACCCGGGTCACTGGCGTTGTCGCAGTGTTATGCTTATCGCTTCGCCACTGTGCCACCCTACAGGGTGCAATGGAAATGCCTCATCCGAAAACAAAATGGCCTGCTGATAGGTGCAGAGGCAGCCTGGATATACTGCATTTGCTAACGTTTCTGAAGTGGGAACCCACAGGTTTGTTATTCGATACTGAGAGTGCAAACAATAAAGCAGAGGTTGGGTATCCTGTGGTGAGTGACTCACCTCCTGACTGCCCAAAACCCCTCTACTACCTACCAGGCACGGGCACGGGCCAAGAAGGTGATGGAATATTCTACGCTTGTCTGGAAGAATGCAAACTGGAAACTCAGCACAAAACAGCCCACACAACCCACCATGCTAAACATTCATTCTCTCCGTCAATGGCCCACTCTGACTGCAGAGGGCATCCTCTATGAAATGCGCTGGAGCAACTTGGTACTTTAACAGTTTGTTCTTCAACAGTTTCTTTGTCGTTGCTGGGTCTATAGCCCGACCCCACAGGGCCACTTTCATCAGGAGGACAGCAGTGGTTCAAGAAGGCAGTAGATCGAGACTTTCTGAAGACTAGTTAGGGAAGGTTGGTTAACTCTGTCCTCACTGGTGATTCCCAATTCCCGCTGATGAATAAAGTAGCTGAGTTTCTAACTCAGAAATGTGTCACTGACAGAGGAATATACTTAATGTAGTCATGGATTTTAAAAATATATATATTTATTGAGATACAGTGTGGAATAGGCTGTTCTGGCCCTTCGGGTTTAGCAACCCCCAGTTAAACCCTAGCCTAATCACAGAACAATCTACAATGACCAACTGATACACCTTTGGATTGTGGGAGGAAACCAGAGCACCTGGAGGAAACCCACACAGTCACGGGAAGAACGTACAAACTCCTTACAGATTGCAGCGGGAATTGAACCCAGGTAACTGGCACTTCAAAAGCACTACACTAACCGTTGCACAACTGTCTATTCTACTCTTCATCTATTGTATTTCTTGATTTTGCTGTAAATGGCGCAAGAAAATGAATCTCAAAGTAGTATATGGTGACATTATTGCATTTTAATAATAAACTCATTTTGACCTTGGCATAAATGCAATAAGCAATAATGCAAAGCCTCCTTCGTTTAATTAATAGTCAAGTCTCAATCTTTTAAAGTCAAACGCTTTATTAAAAAAATCTTTACCCAACAATTTGAAAACAGTTCAGTGCCAAAAGATATTGGATTATGAAGTAGTTGAATTAGAGGATTCAAAAACATAACAATTTACAATGACCAATTTACCTACCAACTGGTACATTTTGGACTGTGGGAGGAAACCAGAGCACTCGGAGGAAACTCATGCAGGAGAACATACAAGCTCCCTATAGACAGTGGTGGGAATTCATAGCGCAAGCACCGTAGATGGTGGTGGAAATAGATTTAGATTTTGCTGCTCAATCCACTCCCTGCAATGTACTCAATCAGCACATCATTTTCCAATTTATTGTGACTGTATGGTCAGACAGAGCTCCGTTGCCATCCATAAATTTGCCAATGACACAGCTGGTGTCTAATTTGATGAACTGGATACCTAGGCTTTGGGCCTACTCTGGGCTGCTCCAGCGATTTGGATCTAAGGACTCAGTTTGGTTCGGAATGCTGTTGTTGTTGCTCACTCCTATTGTTTGCATGTTTTGTTTTTTTTTTACTTTCTTTCTTTGTGGGCACCGGGGGTTGGTCTTTATTTTAATTAGGTTCTTTCTGGCTGTGTGGTGAAAAAAGCACAACAGCACTTCTTTCACCTCAGACAGTTGAAGAAGTTTGGTATGGGTGGCCAGTTCCTAAGAACTTTCTACAGGGGCACAATTGGGAGCTTCCTGACTGGCTGCATCACTGCCTGGTATGGGAACTGTACTTCCCTCAATTGCAGTGAACTTCCCACTATTCAGGACATTTACAAAGACAGGTGCGTGAAAAGGGCCTGAAGGGTCACTGGGGACCCGAGTCACCCCAACCACAAACTGTTCTAGCTGCAACCATCCGGGAAACGATACTGCAACATAAAAGCCAGGACCAACAGGATCCGGGACAGCTTCTTCCACCAGGCCATCAAACTGACTAATTCAGGCTAATGCAACTGTATTTCTATGTCATATTGACTGTCCTGTTGTACATACTATTTATTATAAATTACTATAAATTGCACATTGCACATTTAGACGGTGACATAATGGAAAGATTTTTACTCCTCATGTATATGAAGGATGTAAGTAATAAAGTCAATTCATTTCAACTTGGGTTCCTTACTTTGTGACTTCCTGTTAAGCAAACAAATCTCAGGACTGTATGATTTATATATTCATTGATAATAAAGACAGTTTGAATCTTCGAATCTTTGATATTAGCAGAATCTCAGATGGTGGCAAGGAGCACAGGAATGAGATAGGTCAACTGGTGAGTGAATGTCAAGCAGAAATTGTGATCATTATCTTGAAGGAGTGAGGTTTAGGAACTAGTATGTTGAAGCAATATGCAGGCCTGTGTGGTAAGCAGAGTTTAACCTCCCTTTGATCTTTGGCACATCTCATTTGTACAAAGATGTTATTGCAATCTGGATCACATGACTCTTTCCACATCACTGGTGGCAATTCTCTTCGCATTCTGCCCAATGAAGCGCAAAGCACCAGGACTCATCTGTAGGAGATTCGACAAGTGTTCAGCACTTCCAACAAACTGTGGTTGGACCCCAGTTAGAGTTCTGTTTCCCGTATTAGGAAAAGACTGTTGAGACACTGGTGAAAGGTTTTTCCAGGTGATACAAAATGGGAAGAATCTTGAGTTCATTCTGTCTGTTGTGTTATGCTTGTTGCATAATGTGTGTAGTCTTTGCTCTTATGGTTTCATTGACCTTAAGTAACTAAATTTTGCTGACAAACACAAGATATACCTTGGAGGAAGAACTTCTTGATACCAGGAGCAGACTGAGACCATAGAACTGACATATTCTTCCACTTGTTTGTTGCCAATTCAAGTTACCGCTCATCATCCTTCTCAAATAGAAAGGTGACTTAAGAGAAGCATTCAAGATAGTAAGAGGTGCAGATCGAGACAACAGCCAGAGATGTTTTCCCAAGATGGAAATGGCTAATATGAGAGTTTTTTACACAGAGTGGTGGTTGTGTGGAACGTGCTCCCGGGGTGGTGGTACAGATACATTAAGGGCATTTACAAAATTCTTAAATGATGCTCTATGTTCCCTGTTCACTTCAAGAGGGATCCTGCAAACAGCGCAAGAGAATCATTGACCTTCGCAGCCCATGGAGGGACCTAGGATCAGATATTAAGCCACGGTTCTGCTTCAGACAATTTGACAAGCTTCCTCTGCAAACCAAAGACTGAGGTTTGTCCTCACAGAGCTCTATAAAAATTAAGAGATTTGAGAGAGTAGATGTACCGTCTTCGTCTTCCTACCGTCAAACGGAAGGTACCACAGTCTAAGAACAAGGACTGTCAGGCTGGGTAACAGCTTCTTCCCCCCAGGCTGTGACACTTCTGAACACCCTGATACCACCCAGTGCACATCACTTATGACAGCGCCGTTGGCATTATGCTGTTGTTTATTTAACTATATGTTGTTTGTTCACTTTATGTCGGCTTGTACACTTACAGAATTTTAAAATTTTATCTGTTAGCATTATTGGGTTAGTATTATTCTATGTGCTGCATGTGATATATGTTCTGTGTTTTGCACCCTGGTCCCAGAGGAACGTTGTTTCATTTGGCTGTATGCATGTGCCCAGTTCAATGACAATAAACTTGAACTTGAACTGGAGATAATATTCCACTTGTCAAGAAACTATTAACAAATCCAATTAAATTGACCTTGGGAGTAGTGGGAATATGCAATTTACTTCACTGTAGGATGGTATCTGGACCCTCCCAACCTCATCTGACTATTGACCAAACTTACCAGGACTCAGGAGCACAAACAAATGTACTGTTTATGCAAATGGCTAGACTGACTTTACCAATCCATACAGCAGTTGGTAACGTGAGACCTGGGAGATGCCCTCTTCTCATTGCTACCATCAAGGAGGAGATACAGGGACCTGAAGACCCACACTCAGCGATTCAGGAACAGTTTCCGACTGGTCAATGAACCCATGAGCACCACCTCCTCACTCTTTTTTTCTTCCTTTTTTGCATGACTTACTTAATTACTTCTAAAAATATATACTTCTTATTTTAAGAAGTTTTTTTATTATGTATTGCAATGTACTGCTGCCACAAACCAACAAATTTCACAACATTTTCCAGTGATATTAAACCCAATTCTGACTCACGAAGCTGTAGAGCAAAAATTACACTTCTAGAATTGATGATACATATGACACTTGCTTTCAGTATTACTGTGGCTCTATATGACCACAAGACCATAAGACATAGAAACAGAATTAGGCCATTCAGCCCATTGAGTATATGCCACCATTCCACCATGGCTGATTTACTATCCCTCTCAACCCCATTCTCCCCTTAACCTTTATCAAGCTCCACTTTAAATATACCCAGTGAGTTGGCTGCCACAGATGTCTGTGATATTTTATATATTTTTATTTGATTTGATTTATTTATTTAGAGCTATAGCATGGTAACAGTCTCTTCTGGCCCAACAAGCCCTTGCGGGCCAATTACACGTGTATGACCAATTCACCTACAAACCCATACATCTTTGGAATGTGGAAGGTAACTGCAGCACCTGGAGGAAGCCCATGCAGTCTTGGGGAGAACGTACAAATTCCTTAGTGATAGCAGCAGAATTGAACCCAGGTTGCTGGTGCCGGCGCGTGGCCAAGTGGTTAAGGTGTTCGTCTAGTGATCTGAAGGTCGCTAGTTCAAGCCTTGGCTGAGGCAGCGCGTGTGTCCTTGAGCAAGGCACTTAACCACACACTGCTCTGCGATGACACCGGTGCCAAGCTGTATGGGTCCTAATGCCCTTCCCTCGGACAACATCAGTGGTGTGGAGAGGGGAGACTTACAGCATGGGCAACTGCCAGTCTTCCATACAACCTTGCCCAGGCCTGCGCCCTGGAAATCTTCCAAGGTGCAAATCCATGGTCTCATGAGACTAATGGATGTCTATATAAAAATGGCATTATGCTACCAGCTACACTTCCATGGCACCCTAAAGTAGACTCCCTCTACTATGCCCTCTGGCAGCTTGTTCTATATACGCACCCCTTTGTGTGTAAAACCTGCCCCTTGGATTCCCTTTAAATCTTTCCCCTAGGTGATCTCACGAGACCCTGCACAACACTAATCGCTACGTCAGCATCACACACAAAACGCTGGAGATCTCCACAGATCAGGCAACACCTGATGCTGTCTGACCTGTTGAGACCATCAGTATTTTGTGTGTGTTGCTCAAGATTTCCAGCATTTGCAGAATCTCTTGTGCCACTACGTCAGCAGTAGTGTGATCATTTGAGTCGAGTCTGATGTTCTCCTAAATGGTTGTCTACTGGTGGGTCTTCTGGTGGCTCTAGAGGCTGGTCTGGGATCCACATATTCTGGGATGGTAGGGTGGGTCCCCTTAATGGACAACACCTACTCATGTCTTTGTTTAATGTGAGAAGGCTGATGTACGGGCAGCCACCACACAATCTTTGACAGATCTTGGTCAGGGTCCGTTGGCATGGAATGCAAGATGACTGGGCCAATTACACCTTCACTGCTGCAGCCTTCCTCCACTTTCACTGGCATTGCGATGTGTCATCATCTTCCACCGGCTCCATCACTGAAGTCTTGCTTGGGCTGCTCCTTGTCTGGAACTTCCCAATTGACCTTACCACCATGGGTCACCGTACCAGAAGCTAAGCTGAAGACAGCATTGCTCTCAGGATCTGAAGACCTCACTAGCCTCTCCACCGCAACAAGGTTACGATCCTTGGAGAAGACTACATCGGTGTAGCTTTGCACTCTGATACATTCGATTGCTTGAATAACCTATGTTCAATTTATGTTTTTTACTTGGGAAAGTTGTGTTTCTAATGCAATGTGCCTGGGGTTTTCCCTCTGTTGTGTGATCTTCCTCTCTGCCATCAGATTTCCAAACAGTCCATAAACATAGCTTCATTATTTTGCGTCAATTCTTACATTACTATTGCAACTTATAGTAATCATTATATATTTGACTGTGCTGCTACCAAACAACAAATTTCACGGCATGTGTCAGTGATAACGAACCTGATTCTAATTCAGATTCTGATTCTACAGCTCATGGTTCATTATTTATTATTAGCATTTATTTTTTCTCAGCTCAAGCTGGTAAAATCTGAGTTATGAGCATAGCCAAGCACACTCATTTGTCAATCGCTAGGAAGTTTCAGATTACTCTAGTGGTGTTTAGTATTGTGGCTTTCTGAAGGTTTATGTAGAGACTGCTGTGTAGCCCAGACTGTTTAATGCTATTGTGTAGTGACTTTGGGATGACACCAGTTGTAGATATTGCTATCAGAACAATGTATGCCTTGTTCATGTTCCAAAGTCTTTGGATTTCCTCTTTTAATTTGGACAAGGCATCAAGGGTTACCGGGAAAAGACTGGGAATGGGGTTGAGGAGGGGAAAAGGGATCAGCCATGATTGAATGGTGGAGCAGACTTGATGGGCCAAATGGCCTAATTCTGCTCCTATGTCTTATGGTCTTGTGGTCTAATTCAACATATTTCTGGTGTTATTCACTTACTGATTGCTGTATGCTATGTGTGTTTAGAATGGCTATATCTATTAAGCAGGTTGCTCTTGCTTGTTTATCCTGTATTATTATATCTGGCTGGTTATTATGGTTTGTCCTATCTGTAATAACTGATCAGTCATAATATAATTTGTGGTATTCTGATTCTAAAACTGGATCAGGCTTGTATTTTTAGGATGGTGTGATTACATTTACGAGTTTGCATTGTAAAGCAAGATTTTGATGAATGATGTTTGCCACTTGATTGTGCCAGTGTAGGTAACCAGAATGTCTTAAACTGCTGCAGGATCCGTAATGTGTTGGATTGTTTCTGGTTTTTCTCGGCATTTCTTACATTTGTCATCTTTGTTATTATGTATTTCTGATCATTTTTTTGTGCTAACCACCCGGTCCTGTATTGCCACAAGGAACCCTTATGGTTCTGGGAGGAGGTTTCCAACTCTGAGCTGGCGTTCGACACTTCCTTGTTGTTGTTGTTATTATTATTATTATTATTATTATTATTTGTTTGACTTTTTGTATTTGCATAGTTTGTCTTCTTTTGGTTTATTTGTCCATCTTCATCTGTGGGTCATTTTTCATTGACTCTATTGAGTTTCTATGATGAATGCCTGCAAGAAAATGAATCTCAAGGTAGAATATGTATGTACTTTAATGATAAACTTACTTTGAACTATGATTCTGCCTGTGATACTGCTGCACGTTTTTCATTGCTCCACTGCATAACATACCTGGACATATGAAAATAAACTTGACTTTGACTTTGAAACATGCTCAGAGTGGCACATGTGGAGAAGCAAGACGAGGTGCTGTTTCTTGAGCTTACGGTACACTGGGCATTGCTGCAGAAACGTAAAACTTTAGAAGCAGGAGTTCCAGGTGGGGGTGAGAATGAGCAGTAAAATAACCTGGAGAAATGTGAAGTGACTCACTTTTGGAAGGTCGAAACTAAACGCAGAGTGCAGGATTAATGGCAGGATTCTTAGTAGTGTGGAGAAAAAGAGGGAACTTGGGGTCCACATCAATTGATCCCTCAAAGTTGCCATGCAAATTGATAGTTTGGTTAAGAAAGTGTGCGCTGTGCTGGCCTCCATTAATCGGTGGACTGAGTTCAAGAACCACGAGGTAATGCTTCAGCTCCATAAAACTCTGGTTAGACAACACTTGTAGTACGGTGATCGGTTCTGGCTGCCTCATTATAGGAAGGATGTGGAAGCTCTAGAGAGGGTGCAGGGGAGATTTACCTGGATGCACCTGGGTTAAAGAACATGGCTTATGAGGAAAGGTTGAGTGAGCTAGATCTTTTATCTTTGGAGCAAAGAAGAATGAGAGGTGACTTCATACAGGTGTACAAGATAATAAGGGGCATAGATTGACAGGATGACCATAGATTTTTTTCTTCCCTGAGTGGATATGGCTAATACAAAGGGGCATAATTTTATGGTGATTAGAGGAAAGTATAGGGGTTATGTTAGAGGTAAGTTTTTACGTAGAGAGTAGTGGGCGTGTAGAACTCCCTGCCAGGGGTGGTGGGAGAAGCAGATACGTTATACGAGACTCTTAGAGAGGCACACGGACGATGAAGAATGGAGGGCTACGTTGGATGGAAGGGTTAGAAAAATCCTAGAGTAATTAAAAGGTCAGCACAACATCGTGGACCAACGGGCCTGCACTGTATTGTCATGTTCTATGAAGGCAGAAAAAACCTTCTTTAATATGGCATCATATTCGAGCCCGGCATCTCAGGCTGCAGCATCTTACTAGGGAACACCACCATTCAGGACACACTCTCTTCACCTCACTACCATTGGGAAGGAGCTACAATGCCCTGAAGACCCACACTTAATACTTTAGGAACAACTTTGCTCCCTCTGTCATCTGATTTCTGAATGGTCCCTGAACATTAATCCCTGTCATTGATTTTTCACTATTGATTTATTGATTCATTGTTGATTTTTGAAACTTATCATAATTTTTATGTCTTGCCCTGTATTGCTGCTGTAAACACAAATGTCACAATATAGATTGTTCCCAGAACCCATAAACACTTCCAGACTTTTTTTTTGCACTACTATTTTTAATTTAACTATTTACTATACATATAAATACTTACTGTAATTTATTATTTTTTATTTTTTCTCTATTATCATGTACTGCATTGTACTGCTGCTGCTAAGTTAACAAACTTCACGGCATCTGCCAATGATAGTCAACCTGATTCTGATTCTGATTATGTTAAAGGTTGGCACAGTATCTTGCGCCATAGTGCCTGTACTGTTCTATGTTCTGTGCTCTGTAATAAATATGATTCTGATTCTGGTTCTAGTCCTGTTCTATGTTCAAAATGCAGCTTAACGTGTCTGTTTCTTCTGCTTGCTGTTCTAGTGACTGAATTAATGACAGTGTGACCATTCAGGGAGCACTAATAGGAGGCTGGGCTGATGGTATTTGTGGGAATGCCACTTGGCTAATTCATAGCCCTTCTTCCAACAGCATCTTTCACACCCTCTTGAGGAAGTAGACAGACTTGGTGCAGTGTGTCACCACAGTTATGCAATGAAGTCTGTGGCATACGTTGTGAGTTTTCACCTTCTGACTCAGAGCTGAGAGTTCTATCACTGAGCAAACAAGCTGACCGCTCTGGCGGCACTGACTCATGGCTATTCATTATAACATCTACTTAAGTTCCTTCAAAGATCGTGCTGTGCACAGTGACATCGAGCAATACAAAGAAATCAGAAGACAGAATAGAGCATTGCAGTTACAGGGAAAGCGCAGTGCAGGTGGACAGGTAAGGTGTAAGGGCCACGACAAGGTGGATTGGGCAATAAAGAGTTACGACTGTCTACACAACGGGTAGTACTGATGCTACCCTTTTAAGAACAGCACCAGCAGAAGAGATTCTGCAGATGCTGGAAATCCACACAAAAACTGCTGGAGGAACTCAGCGAGTCAGGCAGCATTCATGGAAATAAACGTTTTGGGCCAAGACCCTTCATCAGGACCAGAAAGGTAGGAGGAAGATGCCAGAATAAAAAGGTGTGGGGGGGAAGGGGGAGGAATGAAGAATGAAACTGGGAGGTGGGAGATGAAAAACAGCTTTCCTTTTAGAGCAAGGTCATAGTGTACTAGAGCATGGAAACAGGCCCTTCAGCCCAACTAGTCTGTGCCAACCCGATCTTCTGCTCATTCCTATCTACCTGCACACGGACCATAGGCCTCAATATCCCTCAGACTTGTACCCATCCAAACTTCTCTTGTATGTTACAACTGAACCCACATCTACCACTTCTGTTGTTAGCTCATTCTATACTTGCACCATCACCTGAGTGAAGAAGTTTCCACTCAGACATGAGCTGAAAACCAGAAACTGGGCCTAGGTGGGAGGACTGGTTGGGCTTGAGGCCTGTATCCATGCTGTATTAATCTGACTCGGATACCCCTTTCACCCTAAACCTAAGGCCTCTAGTTCTGGTCTCACTCAACCTGAGGGGAAAGAGACTGCATGCATTCACCCTACCTGTACCCCTCATAATTTTGTACATCTCTATCAAATCTCCCCTCATTCACCTATGGTCCAGGGAATTAAAGTTCTAACCTATTCAACCTTTCCCTACAACTCAGGTCATCAAGTCACAGCAACACACCTGTAAATTTTCTCTGCATCAAACTTATTGATATCTTTCCTGTGGGTAGGTGACCAGAACTGCAAACCTTCCTTCAATTAGGCCTCACCAACGTCTTATACAACCTTGACATACGTTCAGTGACCACTTTATTAGGTGCCTCCTGTACCTTATGAAATGGCCACTGAGTGTACGTTTGTGGTCTTCTCCTGCTGTAGCCCACCCTCTTCAAGGTTTGATGTGCGTTCAGAGATGCTCTACTGCACACCACTGTTGTAATACACGGTTATTTGAGTTACTGTCGCCTTCCTGTCAGCTTGAACCAATCTGGGTATTCTCCTCTGACCTCTCTCATTAACAACGTGTATTTGCCCCAAAAATGTCACTCACTGGATGTTTTTTGTTTTTTATAGAAGTCTCTATAAACTCCTGAGACCGTTGTACGTGAAAATCCCAGGATGTCACCAGTTTCTGATATTCAAACCACCCCATCTGGCACCAATCATCATTCCATAGTCAAAGCCACTTAGATCACATTTCTTTCTGATGTTTGGTCTGAACAACAACTGAACCTCTTGACCATGTCTGCATGCTTTTATGCATGGAGTTGCTGCCACATGATTGGCTTATATACTTGCAATTAACAAGCAGGTCCAAATGTGTTTCAGTAGGGTGGAAGCTGTCCTCGTCCCTGAGGGTACATGATTTTAGGCCTTTGTGTCTTCTGCTTGATGGGAGAAGAGAGAAGAGAGAATCTCTGGGTTTGGTGAGGTACATGATTATGTTGTCTGGTCTACTGTGGTGGTGCCAGGTGTAGACAGAGTTGACAGAGGGGAGGCTGATTGTCTTGATGCCCCTCATCTAGAAGCCAATGACCATCTCCTTTGTTTTGCTGACATTAAGGGAAATGTTGTCATGACATGTCACTAGACTCCTTATCTCCTTTCCATATTCGGACCCACTGTTTGCTGAGATTTGGTCCACCATGGCTGTGTCATCTGCAAACTTGCAGAGGAAGTTTGAGCAGAACTTGACCAACCATTGGTTAGTATTGAGGGAGTAAAGCAGTAGGCTGAGGAGGCAGCTTTTTGGGTCACCGATATTGAGAATAATCATGCCGGAGCTTTTATAATGTTATAGAGTATAGTGTTTTTGAGCACTATAGTATGGAAACAGCACCTTTGGCCCATATAGTCCATGCTTAGCTATTAATCTGTCTAGTCTCATCGGTCTGACCTATATCACAGCCCTCCACATCCCTCCCATTCATGCACTTATCCAAATTTCTCATAAGCGTTGCTGCCTATCCATACAGATTGTGGTCTGTAGGTAAGGATGTCAAGGATCCAGGCATAAAAAATTTAGAATTAGAAATAGAATTTTATTTCTTACATCCACCTCACTACAAGGGAGTAAAAATCTTTATGTTGTGTCTCCGTCGCTACATACAAGCGATAAGGAAGGGACGTGTGGGAGGATATTGCCCAAACACTAAGATTTGCCAGATTGTTTTGTATACATGTATGTACAGTCAGATATGCAATCAGATCAATGTGTATTGATAAATCTGTTGGCCTGGTGAGAGAAGCTGTTCCGTAGCCAGTTGGTCCTGGCCTTAATGCAGCGGTACCATTTGCCAGACAGAAGCAGCTGAAACAGTTTGTGGTCGGGGTGGCTGGAGTCCCTGATGGTCCTCAGGCACTTTTTATACACTTGCTGCTGTAAATGTCCTGAACAGAGGAAAGTTCACATCCATAGATGCACCAGGCTGTCCGCACCACTCTCTACAGTGCCCTGTGTGCAGTACAGTTCCTGTACCAGGTGGACACACAGTCTGTCAGGATGCTCTCGATGGTGCCCTTGTAGGAAGTCCTGAGGATTTGGGACCCCATGCCAAATTTCTTCATCCGTCTGGGGTGAAAGAGGCACTGTTGTGCTTTTTTCACCACACAGCTAGTGCATACAGTCCGGGTGAGATCCTCGGTGATGTTAAGTTCTAGGTCTAAGAACTTGGAGATAGTTTTCTTGAAATTACAGTGCTGAAGGCAGAGTTGTAATTAATAAACATGGTTCAATAGTTTAATTTAATATCAGAGAATGAATACAGTATACGACCTGAAATTCTTACTCCTCACAGACATCCACGAAACAGAAGAAAGACCCCAAAGAATGAATGATTGAAAAAAGTTAGAACCCCAAAGTTCCCCTCCCCCTCCCACGCACGAGCAGCAGTAAAAGCATCAACCCTCTCCCCTTCCTCACCCCCATCTGCTTCAGCAAAAGCATTAGCCTCCCCCCACCACCCACCTTGCAAGCAATACAAAGCCCCCAAAGATACCATGAGCTACAGTCCATCAGAAAAAATATTCCCATCAACTTCCTGTGGAATCTACCACCTACCTCCATTGGGTGTGGGGGGGTGGGGTAGGGATATGTCGACCAATTAACCTAACACATTTCCTCTTTCTTTGTCCACAGACCAATGACTGGAGCACTAATCCTGTTCCTCTTTTAAATCTTGTTTCTAGCACTCATTCCAAATCCCAACGACTCGATGTGCAAAAATACTTCACATATTTTAGATCATTTCCGCTGTGTCTCCAAATAAAACTCGTTGTAGACGTTCTTCCTTTCCCATTGAATGTTAGGAGTGGGGAATTTCTGTTGGATCTGGACAAATCATCCACAAATCTGAGAAATTCACAAGTATTTACTCAAACTTGCTGATGCGTCACTTTCTAGACCATTCATTTCCATGACAAGTATCACCAGCTATGTTTGTTGTTTATGCAAATGTTGATGTTATCACTATTACTGTTATCATTATCAGCACTGTTCCCACTAAGCTGCACGGGTGCGTGGTCACGCAGTAACTGAAATGCTCCCACACACATAGCCTTTGCTACCGCACAGCTGGAATTTTCTTTTATATAATGTTAACATAATTTTGAAATGTTATTAATATGATTGTGAAATTACGCTAATATAATTTTGAAATCTATAATTGTGAAACACCCCGTAATTAACTATTATTAATTAATATAATCCATAAATTTACTAAAAAATAAATGTACCACAACTTTTACTTTGAAATATTTTAGAACCTCAACGTATTTACATTGTCAGTGTTTCAAGTAACAACACTGGACACAGAATGAAAGTCAGTAGCTCATTGTTAATAAACCAACAGCCTGCTGTTCGCTGATGGCACCTAAGTTTAAAAGTTTACGAAACTTTATGAAAGATATTCTTTGTTGCATTTCATTACATCCTTCAATTCATAAATAAAGCAAAAGCAGGTGATTTTTCAATTTCCATTCTAAATATTGATATTATGCATACTACAAAAAAAGTATTTAAAGTGCTGCACAGTTTTCAGGCAATGTAAAAATTTCCTGCTCAGAGAAATGTCTGATCCACACAGCTGTTTAAAAAAAAAGGGACCATTGATAGGCAGCTAGGGCATTCTGAATGCTCAGGGATGTAAGAAGCTGCAGAGAGTAGTGGATCACAAGCACAACCCTCCCTACCATTAATCATACTTACAGGAGGTGCTGCCTCATTTAACGTAACATCCACCATCAAAGATCCCCAACATCTAGGCCATACCAGCTTCTCACAGGGACCATTGGAGGTACAGACGCCTGAAATCCCACAACACCAGGTTCAAGAAAAGCTACTTCCCTTCACCATTCAGTTCTTGAACCAATTGGCTTTGTTGCAAAAGAGGTTACCATGGACCGGCATGTTGGAACGGGAATGGTTATAGGAATTAAAATGGTTGGCCACCGGGAAATTCCACTTTTGCCGGATGGAGCAGAGGTGCTCAGGAAAGCAGTCTCCCATTTTACGTTGGGTTTCACCAATGTAGAGGAGGCTGCACTGGGAGCACCGGATGCAATAAATTCGCAGGTTAAATGTGGCCTCACCTGGAATGACTGTTTGGGGCCCTGGATGAAAGTAAGAAAGGAAGTGAATGGGCAGGTGTAGCATTGCTGTTGCTTGCAAGGGTACATGCCAGGAGGGAGATTAATGGGGATGGATGAATGGATAAGGAAATCATGGAGGGAGTGATCCCTGCAGAAACCAGAGAGTGGGGGTAAAGATGTGTTTGGTGATCCTGTTGAAGATGGTGGAAGTTGAGGAGAATAATGTGTTGGATGTGAGGACTCATTTGGTGATAGGGGAGGACAAGATATTGCTTAAACTTCTGGTCGACATACCATAGTGAGAATATGATTAAGCGAGAGAAAATGCAGGAAAGATTGACCAGGATCCTAGACACGAGTTCCTGCAGGTGATGAAATTCTTCACCAACACACCAAAAAATTTGCTGGAGGGACTCAGTGAGCCAGGCAGCATCTATGGAAGGGAATAAATTGTTGAAGCTTCAGCCCAATACCCTTCATCAATTTGATGCATTGACTGTTTATTACCCTCCACAGATGTTGCCAGGACTTGAGGCTTGAGTAATAAGGAGGGACTGGATAGTGTGAGACTGTTTTCTTTGGAGTGAAGGAGGTTGAGAGGTGACCAGATAGAGGTTTATAGAATCATGAGGCACACAGATAAGGTACAGTACCGTACAAAAGTTTTAGGCACCCTAGCTGTAGTACATATATGTGCCAAAAATTTTACTCAGTATTATAGCTAGTCACAATCTTTTTCCAGGGTGGGAGAATCTAAAACTAAATGACATAGGTTTAAGATAAAAGGGGAAAGATTTTAAGGGAACATGAGGGGCAAGTTTTTGCACACAGGTGGTGATAGATACTGTATACGGAACATGTTACCAGAAGTGATGGCGGCTAGTCAACATTACCTCTATATATATATATATGTTCATAGGTTCAATGTGCATTTAGGAATCAGATGGAAGAGGGGAAGAAGCTGTTCCTGAATCGCTGAGTGCGTGCCTTAAGGCCTCTGTACCCCTTTCCCGATGGTAACAATGAGAAGAGGGCATGACCTGGGTGATGGGGGTCCTTAATAATGGGCATCGCCTTTCTGAGACATCACTCTTTGAAGATGTCTTGGATACTACGAAGGTTAGTACCCAAGATGGAGTTGATTAATTTTATATTTTTCTGTAGCTTCTTTTGGTCCTGTGCAGTCTCCCCCCCCCCCCCCATACCAGATAGTGATGCAGCCTGTCAGAATGCTCTCCACAGTACATATGTAGATGTTTTTGAGTGTTTTTGTTGGTAAACCAAATCTCTTCAAACTCCTAATGAAATATAGCTATTGTCTAGACTTCTTTATAGCTGCATTGACAAGTTGGGACCAGGTTAGATCTTCAGAGATCTTGACACCCAGGAACTTGAAATTGCTCACTCTCTCCTCTTTTGATCCCTCTACGAGGATTGGTTCATGTTCCCTCGTCTTACTCTTCCTGAAGTCCACAATCAGCTCTTTCATCTTACTGGCATTCAGTGAAAGGTTGTTGCTGTGACACCACTCAACCAGCTGTTATATCTCACTCCTGTACGCCCTCTCATCTCCATCTGAGATTCTACCAACAATGGTTGTTTCATCAGTAAACTTATAGCTGGCATTTGAGCTATACCTAGCCACACAGTCGTGGGTATAAAAAGAGTAGAGCAGTGGGCTAAGCACACAACCCTGAGGTGCACCTGTGTTGAGCATCAGTGAGGAGGAGATATTATCACCAATCTGCATGAGTTGTGGTCTCCCGGTTACGAAGTCTAGGATCCAATTGCAGAGGGAAGTACAGAGGCCCAGGTTCTGTAGCTTATTGATCAGGACTATGAGAATGATGGTGTTAAATACTGAGCACTCTGACGTAGGTCTTTGTATTGTCTAGGTGACCTAAGGTCGTGTGAGAAGCCATTGAGATTGCATCTGCCATAGACCTATTGTGGTGATAGGCAAACTTCTGTGGGTCCAGGTTCTCGCTGAATCAAGTTTTCATTCTAGCCGTGACCAACCTATCACAGTAGATGTGAGTGCTACTGGGTGATAGTCATTACGGCAGCTCACACTTACGTAGTGGAATAATTGTTACCTTTTTGAAGCAGGTGGGAGCTTCTGACCATGGCAATGAGAAGCTAACAATGTCCTTGATTACTCCCGCCATTTGGTTCGCACGTGTTTTCGAGCCTTACCAGGTACTCCATGGCATCTGCCACCTTGCAAGGGTTCATCCTCCTTAAAGACAGTCTAGCATCGGCCTCTGAGACAGAGAGCACAGGGTTACTGGGTGCTGCAGAGATTTTCACAGCTGTAGTTATATCATCCCTTTCAAAGTGTGCATAGAAGGCATTGAGCTCATCTGGTAGTGAAGCATCACTGCCATTCTTGCTATTGGGTTTTGCTTTGTAGGAAGTAATGTCTTGCAAACCCTGTTGATTGCATCTGATGTGCATCAGAGTTGATGTGCATCTGATTTCATCTCCAAACTTCCTCAGAATTGTCTCTTTGCTCTTGAAATAGCGCTCAGCAAGTCATACCTGGTTATCTTGAACACCAGACTTAAGTGCCTCAGATCTAGCCCTCAGCAGGCGACATACCTCCTTGCTCAACCAGGCCTTTTGATTTGAGAATGTACAGCAAGTCTTTGTAGGCACACGCTCATCCACACAGGTTTTAATAAAGTCAGTAACAACTGCAGCATACTCATTAGATTCGAAGATGAATCCCAGAATACAGTCCAGCCCATCAATTCAAAGCAGTGTTGTAAGCACTCCTATGCTTCCCTTGTCCATACCTTCTTAGTCTTCACTACTGATGCTACAGTCTTTAGTCTCTGCCTATATTCAGGGAGTAGTACAGCCAGGTGATCAGACTTCCCGGAGTGAAGGTGTGGAATAGCACGGTAGGCATTCTTGATGGTGGTGTAACAGTGGTCCAGTGTGTTGTTGACACACTGTGTGTGTTGTACAAGTGACTTGTTGATGGTAACTTTTTTTCAAGCTGGCCTGGTTAAAATCCCCCAAAATGATGTTGAAGGCATCAGGGTGTGCTGTTTCATGCATGTTGATCTTATTGTTCAGATCATCTAAAGCCTGTTTGACATTGGCTGAGGTGGAATGTATACTGCTACCAAAATGATCACAGAAATCTCTTGGGGTAGATAAAATAGATGGCACTTAATTGCAAGATATTCCAGATTTGGGACAACACTGATACATTTGTGCACCAAGAAGAGTTGATCATGAGGCATACATTTCCATCTCTGCTTTTGAGAGACTCAATATATATAAAATAGTTAAATTAAGTAAGTAGTGCAAAAATAAAAATAAACAAAGTAGTAAGCTACTTTTTGTGCAGCTCCATGGACCAACCATTGCTCTGGGCAGGAGATTTGTACATGGCCTGAAAAACTGCGTGGTAATTTAACAAAACATTATATTTTAAAATTTCAGCTGTGTCACATCAAATGCTTATGCACAAGGGCATTTTAGTTACTGTCAGCTGTGTAGCTTAGAGGGAACAGTGAGGCTGGTACATTAATGTGTAGAGAGATTTGGACAAGTTAATGGATAAGTATGGTTTAGACTGGCATATGGGCCAAATTCAGGCAAATAGGACTAGCTGAGGAAGGCAGCATGGTTGGCAAAGATAAGATGGGACAAAGGGCCTATTTCTGTGCTGTGTAGATTCTTAACTCTTTCAAAAGAGTATTCAGCATGTATTTATAACACGAAGGACTAATTTCCCACAACCATCCCCCACAGAAATATCAAACATCTCTCTGATTCATATCTTAATTCTTTAATTGGAAACAATTTTCTTACCGATAGTCTAATCGACACAATGGAACAATATAAAAAGGCCAATGGTTTTATGGAACAGCAGAGAGAAATATGATGAATCTACCCTTTACTGACAGAGCTTTTGGCCCGTGATTCAGTTATTAATATTAGTGTTCTTGCCTTCCGATGAGAAGGTTGCGGCGTCAAAACCCGCTCCAGACACGTATTGAATTGATCTGAGTCATAGAGTCGTGACGCAACAGAGCACGAATACAGGCCCTTCAGACCAACTAGTCCATGATGACCAGGTTGTCCACCTAGTTAGTCCTGGTTTCCTGTATTTAGTTCATAGCCTTCCAGGTCCCACTGCTCCATGTATCTATGCAAGTCCTTTTTAAATTATATTGTTGTACCTATCTCAAACATTTCCTCTGGCCGCTCATTCCATATACTCTGCGTGAAGCAGATGGAATACAGTGTCTGGAAGTGTATGGTCATGCACTTTGGAAGAAGAAATAAAAATGTAGCCTATTCTTGGAATGGAGCAAAAATCCAAAAATCTGAGGTGCAAAGGGACTTGGGAGTCCTTGTGCAGGATTCCCTAAAGGCTCATTTGCAGATTTAGTCGGTGGTGGGGTAGGCAAATGCGATGTTAGCATTCATTTCGAGAGGACTGGAGTATGAAAGCAAGGGTGTAATGCTGAGGCTTCATGAAGCTCTGGTGCGGCCTCACTTACGAGTATTGTGAGCAGTTTTAGACCCCTTATCTAAGAATGTATGTGCTGATATTAGAGAGGGCTCAAAGGAGGTTTACGAAAATGATTCCAGGATTGAAA
The DNA here is from genome assembly GCF_963921235.1 of Mobula hypostoma. NCBI lineage: Eukaryota > Metazoa > Chordata > Chondrichthyes > Myliobatiformes > Myliobatidae > Mobula > Mobula hypostoma. Next base: position 175,472,680 of record NC_086098.1, read on the forward strand.
GGCTTATCATATGGGGAGTGTTTGATGGTTCTCAGCTTCTACTCACTGGGATTCAGAAGAATGAGGGGTGACCACATTGAAACCTATTGAATATCGAAAGGTCTCGACAGAGCAGATGTGGAGAGGCAGTTTCCTATGGTGAAGGAGTTTAAGACCAGAGGACACAGCCTCAGAACAGAGAGGAATGCCCTTTTAGAACAGAACTGAGGAGAAATTTTTTTACCCAGATGGTGGTACATCTGTGGAATTCATTGCCACAAACAGCTGTGGAAGCCAAGTCACTGGGTATATTTAAGGTAGAGGTTGATCGATTCTTGATTGGTCAGGGCAGGAAGGGATATGGAGAGAAGGCAGGAGATTGGGGCTGAGAGGGAAAATGAATCAGCCATGATGAAATGGCAGAGCAGACTCAATGGGCCAAATGGCTTAATTCTGCTCCTATATCTTATAGTCTTATGAGATTCTGCAAGTGACGGAAATCTTGATTAAGTCTTGATGAACTGTCTCAGCCTGGAACACAGACTATTTATTCCCCTTAATAGATGCTGTCTGACCTGCTGAGTTCCTCCAGCATTTTGTGTGTGTGTTCCTTTCAAATATTTCCCCTCTCATCCTAAATCTATACCCGTTCTTTTGGACACCCCTCCCCTGGGGAAAAGTTGGCTACCATCCATAATATATATGCTTCTCATAATTGATGCACTTTGATAAGGTCCATAGTTTGGCATGGACTAGATGGGCCAAAGGGCCTGATTCTGTGCTATGGTATTCTATGACTGAGGGAGGTCATTCACAAGAAGATCTGCAGCATTTAAATACAGCCAGAGACCTTCTCCCAGGGCAGGAATGGCTAATACGAGAGGGCATAATTTTAATGTGTTTGGAGTTAAGTATAGGTTCTATAACTTCTTACTCAGTCAACCTGCAAACACTCCTCAACTTGCTAACACTTTTACCATCAATACATCTGCCAACAATAAATACTATCTCTATTCCAATCCATAATATGAGGGGTGATTGATAAGTTCGTGGCCTAAGGTAGAAGGAGTCAAGTTTAGAAAACCTAGCACATCTATTTTTCCTACATCTACACACTTAGTCCAGCGGTCGTGGAGCATACGGATCCCTTCTTTGTAGAAGTCGGCGTCTTGGACCTCCAGAAGTGATCTGCAGCAGGGGTGATTGATAAGTTTGTGGCCTAAGGATGAAGGAGATGAGTTATTAACTTCAAACTTTCTGCATTTTCACTCAAAGAGTTGAACTGCATGTGCATGTAATGAGAGCTGTATAACTCATCTCCTTCTACCTTAGGCCACGAACATCAGTCACCCCTGCTGTGGATCACTTGGAGGTCCAAGACGCTCTCATTACATGCATGTGCAGTTCAACTGTTTGAGTGATAATGCAGAAAGTTTGAAGTTAATAACTCGTCTCCTTCTACCTTTAGGCCACAAACTTATCAATCACCCCTGCTGTGGACCACTTCTACAAAGAAGGGATCCGTATGCTCCACGACCGCTGGACTAAGTGTGTACATGTAGGAGGGGACTATGTTGAAAAATAAATGTGCTAGGGTTTCTAAAATTGACTCCTTCTACTTCAGGCCACGAACTTATCAATCACCCCTCGTAGGATGAACAGTGGAGATCAGCACTGAAGCAGAATTAGAATCAGAATCAGGTTTATTATCACTAACATACAACATGAAATGTGTTGTTTTGTGGCAGCAGTACAATGCAAGGACATAAAAAATTACCCATACTTGGCCCCTGTAATGCCATTGCTTCATTCACCCAAGGTTTCCAAGTGGGAGCCACAGCACTTGCAACTTCCTCACAAAGCCACAAACTATCCTGAATTGGGAGTATGTGGTCATTCCTTCATTGTGACTGGGTCCAACTGTGTGAGGTGATGCACTTTGGAAGGACAAACCAGGGTAGGACTTGCATGGTGAGTGATAGGGCATTGAAGAATGCAGTGGAACAGACGGATCCAGAATACGGATCCATAATTCCTTGAAAGTGGCATCATTGGTAGATAGCGTTGTAAAGAGAGTTTTTGGTATATTGGCCTACATAAATCAATGTGTTGAGAACAGGAGTCCAGCTGTTATGTTAAAGTTGTATAAGACATTGGTAAGGCCTAATTTGGAGTATCAAGCCCGTTTCTGATCATCTACCTACAGGAAAGAAATCAATAAGTGTGCAGAGAAAATTTATAAGGATGTTGCCAGGACTTGAGAACCTCAGTTGTAGAGTAAGGCTGAATAGATTAGGACTTTGTTCTCTAGAGTGTAGGTGAATGGGGGAGATTTAATAGAGATATACAAAATTATGAGGGGTATAAGATAGAGTAAATGCAAGCAGGCTTTGTCCACTGAGATTGGGTGGCACTCGAACTAGAGGTCATAGTTTAAGGATGAAAGATGAAATATTTAAGGGGGGGGAAGTTCTTCACTCAGAGAGTGGTGCAGGTGTGGAATGACCTGCTAGCAGAAGAGGTGGATGTGGGTTTGATTTCAATATTTGAGAGAAGTTTGGATAGGTACATGGTTGGGAGGGGTTTGGAGGCTGATGGTCCCAATGCAGGTCAGTGGGACTAGGCAGCTTAATAGTTTGGCATGGACTAGATGGGCCAAAGGGCCTGATTCCATGCTATAGTATTCTATGACTGAGGGAGCACATTCACAAGAAGAACTGCAGCATTTAAAGACAGCCAGAAACCTTCTCCCAGGACAGGAATGGCTAATATGAGAGGGCATCATTTTACTGTGATTGGAGGTAAATACAGGGGGATGCCAGATGTAGGTTGTCCTTATATACAGAGTGGTGGGTGCGTGGAACGCACAACCAGGGTGGTGATAGAGGCAGATACATTAGGGACATTTAAGAGACTCTTAGATAGGAGCATAGTTGAAAGAAAATGGATGGCTATGTGGGAGCATGGGTTAGATTGATCTTTGAGAGGTTAAAAGGTCAGCACAGCTTTGTCGGTTTTCCCAGGGCAGAACATAATCTTAAGGTGATTGGAGGAAAATGTAGGGGGATATCAGAGGTGGGTGCTGGGGGTGGTGACAGAGGCAGATACATTAGGGACATTTAAGAGACTCTTAGATAGCCACAGGGACTAATGGGGACAAAATAAAGTCGGTTTAAATATTGTTGGTTCACTTAAGCTCATCTACCCAGAGACCCGGTATTTGAGATGGTGGTGTATCAGGCCACTGTTGCTGTTGCTGGAGAACTTTAAAGTCCATTCTGTAGGAATCTTTACTTCTGTAAAGTCCATTCCAACTTTAATGACCCATTCTGTAGTCATTTACTGCTTTCAGTGCTTCTGAGTGTTGATCTGTTTGAAGTCAGTGGAAGAAACTTCGGGGGGAGATGTTAAAGACAATGGGTGGCGGGGTGGAGATAAGTCTCTACCAAAGGTGCGAGGTGCTCCTTCCCTCCGCTAGCCTGCAGGTCCCCCTTGGGCAAGGTGTAGCACCTGCTTAACACACCCCTCTCCCCCACCTGCAATCAGGGTGATGTGAAGCCATGGGAGCAGGTGGTGGATGCTCATATGAGTGGCTGATGCAGATCACAAGTCCTGGTTATGTGACCACTCACACCAGACAGACAATTACTGAAGATACTGCCCAGAAGAAGGCAACGGCAACCCACTTCTGCAGAAAAATTTGCCAAGAACAGTCATGGGTCATGGAAAGATCATGATCACCCACGTCATATGACAGGGCATGCAGCGATGATGATGGTGAATAAAGATTACACAGTTGCAGGGAACGCAGTGCCAGGGTGGTGTTAGAGGCAGATACATTAGGGACCCTTTGATAAGGATATGGATGAAAGAAGCATGGAGGGCAATGTGAGACGGAAATGTTAGATTGATGTTGGAGCAGGGCGATAGGTCGGCACAACACCATGGACTGAAGGACCTGTACTGTTCTAAGTTCTCAAGGGCAATTATGAGTGAGGGTGGTGAGTACATGCTTTGCTGCCTTACAACTATATCCATTCATGGGGAAGACTATGGGAGTAAATCCTGAGGAAAAATCTGGAGCTGGAGTCCCAAACGCTGACTGGCTACTCCTGCAAAACTGTTGGTTCCAAACTATATCAGTCTCTGACGTTCCTTTGGACTCATCAGCTGCGTGGGGAGGGAGAACCTGTTGTGTGGGCAACAGCTTCCTCTCCATATTGTACTGCTCTGGCTTGTGTATTACATAGAGAGCTAGGACGCAACATCCATGGTACCCTGACCAACGGAGGGCCTTACAGTAGGTACATGGAATGAGATGTCAGAGTAAGGCAGAGGTGGATACAATTTCAGAAACACTTTTAAGGGTGTCTGGAGGGGAGCAGCTGCCATACGGGGAGTTAGTTTAGTTGACGATCTAAAGTTACTTCCATCATGCTGGTCATCGTTTCTCGACATTGTATTCCATCTGCCACTTCTTTGCCCATTCTCCTAAACAGTCTAAGTCTTTGTGTAACCTCTCTACTTCCTCAACACTACCTGCTACTCCACCTATCTTTGTATCATTTGCAAACTTTGCAACATAACCATCTATTCTATCGTCCAATCATTGACATATAGCATAAAAAGAATCAATCCCAATACAAACCCCTGTCTCCACCAGTCACTGGCAGCCAACCAGAAAAGGCTCCCTTTATTTCCACTCCTTGCTTCCTGCCGGTCTGCCACTGCTTTATCCATGTTAGAATCTTTCCTGTAATACCATAAACCTGGAGCTTGTTAAGCAGCCTCATGTGTGGTACCTTGTCAAAGGCCTTCTGAAAGTTCAAGTAGACAGCTTCAATTGATTCTCCTTTGTCTATCCTGCTTGTTATTTCTTCAAAGAATTCCAACAGATTGGTCAGGCAAGATTTTCTCTTGAGGAAACCATGCTGACTACAGTCTATTTTATCATGTGCCTCCAAGTACCCTGAGACCTCATCCTTAGTAATCAACTCCAACTACTGAAGTCAGACTAAGAGCGGAATGACACTTGCAATTTTCCAGTCTTCCGGAACCATTCGAGGATCTCGTGATTCTTGAAAGATCATTACCAATGCCTCCACAATCTCTTCAGCCACCTCTTTCAGAACCCTGAGGTGTATACCATCTGATCCAGATGACTTATCTCCCTTCAGATCTTTCAGTGTCCCAAAAACCATCTCTCTAGTTATGGTAACTGCACACACTTCATGACCTCTGAACTTCTATAAAACTGCTGATGCCTTTCATAGTGAAGACTGGTGCAAAATACCTAATCAGTTCATCTGCCATTTCCTTGTCCCCCGATACTACCTCTCCAGCATCATTTTCCAGTGGTCCAATATCCCCTTTTGCCTCTATTTTACACTTTATGTATCTGAAGAAACTTTTGGTTTCCTCTTTTTAATATTATTGGCTAGCTTACTTTCATATTCCATCTTTACCTTCTTAATGATATTTTTAGTTGCCTTTTGTTGGTATTTAAAAGCTTCCCAATTCTCTAACTTCCCATTAAGTTTTGCTCAATTATATGCCCTCTCTTTGGCTTTTATGCTGGCTCTGACTTCTCTAGTTAGCCATGGTTGTGCCAGTTTATCTTTAGAATACTTCTTCCTCTTTGGGATGTATATATCCTGTGCCTTCTGAATTGCTTCCAGAAATTTCAACCATTATTGCTCTGCTGTCATCCCTGCCAGTGTTCTTTTCCAATCAATTCTGGCCAGTTCCTCTCTCAGGCCTCTGTAATTCCTTTTACTCCACTGTAATACTGATACATTTGACTTTAGCTTCTCCTTCTCAGATTTCAGGGCGAATTTAATCATATTATGACCACTATCCCTAAAGAGTTCTTCGACCTTAAGTTCTCTAATCAATTCTGGATCATTGCACCACACCCAATCCAGAATAGCTGAGCCCCTAGTGGGCTCAACAATGAGCTGCTCTAAAAAGTCATTTCCTAGGCACTCTAGAACTTCTCCCCTCCTGTAATCCAGCATCAACCTGATTTTCCCAATCTATCTGCATATTGAAAATCCCCCATGACTATTGTAACATTGCCCTTTTGGCATGCATTTTCTACTTCCTGTTGTAATTTGTAGGCCAAATCCCTACTACTGTTTGGGGGTCTGTATACAACGCCCATCAGTCTTTTTACCCTTGCAGTTCCTTAGCTCTATCCACAATGATTCAACACCTTCTGACCCTATGTCTCCTCTTTCTTTTTTTTGTAATTTATTTTTTTATTGAAGTTCATCATCAAACAAACATTTCCATAAGATGTATTTCAGATATTGTACATATATATCATATAGTCATATTTGCCTCAAATCTCCACATAATATTTATCTGAGGTATACACCTATAGAAAAGAGAGGAAAGAAAGAACAAGCAAAAGGAGGAAATTATGTGCAAGTAGGGAGTGATTTTTTTTTTACAACATATTCATTGATTTGTGAGAATAAAATCAGGCCTGTGAGGTGTTATGTAGTTAAGCCATTTTTCCCAGTACGAATCAAATTGTTCCAACTTATGATTAACAGATGCTGTTATCTTCTCCATTTTCTAAATGTCCATTGTAATTTCCATCCATGTGTTTAAAGTTGGGCTTTTCTGTGATAACCATTTCCTGGTAAGAATCTTTTTACCAGCCACCAGCAGTATATTTTAGATTATGAAGACACACAGTCCTCTTTTATTGTCATTTAGTAATGCATGCATGAAGAAATGATACAATACTTCTTCCAGTGTGATATCACTAAATAGTCATTAAATATTTATCACTTTTCAACCATTCTTGAGGTATATACCCAAATATATGGTCTTACTTTCTAAGGGTATTTCACATTTAAAGATGTGTATCCCACTCCAATAGTCTTTGATACCGGGGCATTCCCAGAAAATATTATAATGGTTTGCATTTTGATTTCCACAATTTCTCCAACAAACAGGGAGGTTACTATCATAATGGGATTTCTGAGAGGGTGTAATAAAATACCTTATCAAGTTTTTTCATCCAAACTCCCTCTGCCCCTTCCCTCTTCAGTCCTGATGAAGGGTTCCAGCCGGAAATGTCGACTCATCATTTCCACGGATGCTGCCCAACCTGCTGAGTTCCTCCAGCGTGTTGTGAGTGTTGCTTTGATCCCAGCATCTGCAGATTATTTTGTGTTTATGATACCCCTTAATTCAGCACCTAACTCCCTGAACTCCCTATGCAGATCCTCATCATTCATCCCACTCATGTCATTGGTACCTACATGGACTACGATTTCTGGCTGTTCACCCTCCCACATGAGGACTCGATCTGAGACATCATGGATCCTGGCACCCAGGAGGCAACACACCATCCGGAAATCTTGTTCTCACCCACAGAACCTCCTGACCATTCCCTAACTAATGAATCCCCTATCACCACAGTGTGCCTCTTCTCCCCTCACCACCTTCCCTTCACAGAGGCAGACTTAGTGCCAGAGACCCAACCACTGTGACTTTCCTCTGTTAGGACATTCCCCCCTGACAGTATCCAAAGTGGTATACCTGTTGTTGAGGGAGATGACCATAGGGATCTCCTTAACCCCTTTCCCCTTCCTGACTGTCATTCATTTTCCTATGTCCTGCACCTTGGGTGTAACAATCTCTCTGTATGTCCTGTCTATCACCTCCTCAGCCTCCTGAATGATCATCCAGTTCCAGCTCCAACTCCTTAATGCGGTTTGTTGGAAACTGCCGTTGATGCATTTCTTGCAGTTGTAGTCATCAGGCATGCTTGAGATTTCCTTGCCTTTCCACATCCTGCATGAAGAGCACTCCACTATCCTGCCTGACATCTCTACTGTCCTAGCTGAGCAGATGTAAAGAAGGGATGGAAATATAAACTTAACCTAGAGCTTTTCTTTCCGTGACTGAAGCCTCGAAGAGCTAAAGCCTCAAGATCACCACTCTGACTCTACCCAATCAGACGATGGCCACTGCACTTGCCCCTGCCTTCCTTAATTTGCTAATAAATCCCAAGTGCCGAATGATCGCTGGTCAAAGCTCTTGCTCACTGTAGCGACCCACTGTTGCCTTTTCTACCTGGGTAGTGGACCTGATTGAATTCCCCTCCTCTGAAAACTTCTGATGTCCAGATTGACTGCTGGTCCAACTCCTTTTTCATTCATAGGGGCTTGAGGGGTTATGGGCCGAACATGGGCAACGGGGATTGCCAAGGAAGCGGCTGTGGTTGGCGGGGACCAGTTGGGCTGAAGGTCTCAGCTGCACTACCCTAAATACACCACTGTTCTGCAATTGCTCATGCCTTCCTGGTAACGGAAATACAGCTCACCGTTAGTCATAAGTAATAAAGCTTGTGCCCCTTCCCTGCCACCCCCTTCCAATGGTAACTGAAGGTTTAAGAGGTAATTTTTTCCAATTAATAGCTTGTTTAAAATTAACTTGATTCAAGGTATGATTGAACAATCTGTTTCACATTTCAACAACTCCACTCGGAGTTTGTGAAATCTGCCTGAGAGTGAGGATAGGGTCATAGAGTAACACAGCCCTTCGACCAATCTGGTCCGTGCCAACCACAGCATGCTCCCTGCTATCCCAATTGCCTGTGTACGGCCCATAAGCCTCCAAGCTCCTCCTTTTCATATACCTATCCAATTGCCTCTTAAATGTTGCACTTGTACGAGCCTCAGCCACTTCCTCTGGCAACTCCTCACCCTCTATGTACAGAAGTTATCTTTCAAGTCTCTTTCAATTTTCTGTTGTATCTATGCCCTCCCGGTCTGGACTCCCCAACCCTGGGGAAAAGACTATGACCATCTACCTTGTCCGTATCACTCATCATTTTATAAACTTCTATGAGGTCACCCTCATTCTCTTGCGCTCCAGGGAATAAAGATCCATATAACGCAGGAGGCCCTAGTCTTGGCAACATCCCTGTGCTCTCCCTCCAGTTTGACAAGCCTTCCCTCTCACAGGGTGGCTAAAACAGTACAAGACTCTGGAGGAACTCAGCAGGTCAGGCAGCATCCGTGGGGGCCAAGTGGTTAGACAGTTGACGTTTTGGGTCAAGACACTCCATCTGGACTGAAAGATAGAGGGGAGGTAGGCAGTATAAGAAGGTTAAAAGTTAAAGTCTGTCCCGACTCCCGAGCCTTGTGGCCCATCAGGCCGGTGCTTATGCCGGTTTCTGTGGCGTGAAGCGACTGAGGGTACGAGACTCCCACCCCCCCCCCCCAGCATAGGACGCCAGTCTATCACAAGGTTAACCCCCCCAGCATTTTGCCGGTACCCATTTTCAGCTGGGTGGGCTGGAGCAGTGTGTGGTTGAGTGCCTTGCTCAAAGACACAACACACTGCCTTGGGCAAGACTTGAACCCACGACCTTCAGGTCGTGAGCCCAACGCCCTAACCACTTGGCCACGTGCCTCAGTATAAGAAGGAGGGGGGCACAAAAGACCTGCTGTCTGTAAGGAGTCTGCACGTTCTCCCCGTGGCCACATGGGTTTTCTCCTGGTGCTCTCGTTTCCTCCCACATTCCAAAGACGTACAGGTTAGTAGGTTCAATTGGTCACCTGGGTGTAATTGGGCGCCGTGGACTTATTGGGTTGGAAGAGCCTCTTACGGTGCCGCATCTCTAAATATATAAATCGTAAACGCAATAGGTGAGGTGAGGAGGGCTGTCAGGCAGATGGGGAGGAGAGGGTGAAATAGCAGAGCTGGAGGTGATAGTTGGAGGCAACAAAGTGTTGAAGATAGTGGAAGCATAGGAGAGGAAGGTGGAACATGGAATCAAATAAGGGAGACATGGAGGGCAATGGGAACAGTCAGGGAGGGGAACAGTGGGAGGAGTGTGTGGGTGAAGGGAATGCAGGGAGGATAAGAAACAGGGTGATGGAGGTGGCTAGGGTGGGTGTAGGATGAAGTGGATAGATCAGGAGTAGAGGGAAAAGGGACATAGAAGGAGTAGTTTACCTGAAAGAGTAAGATGACGGAACACACACTAGTCTTCATAGAGCGATCAGAAATGGAGAGAGTGAGCATTTTCAGGTTCCTTGGTGTCAATATCGCTGAGAATCTAACCTGGTCCCAACATATCGATGCAGCTATAAAGAAGGCAAGACAGTGGCAATGTTTGAGGAGATTTGGTATGTTAGCTAAGAAGGAAAATACACCAGCACCTGATGCAAACCTTGCACTTGGTTCACTTTAGTTTTATATTCTGCTCATGTAATCAATGGAACACCGATATCAGGCTTTCTATTTCTGTGCCTTGGTGATCAACCGATTACCTTTGTTACATAGCAATGATTCATCACTTGCAGGATGTTATCATTACGGGCTGGAAAGATTTGGCTCTGAAGGAGGATATTAAGCACGAGTGGAGCATCTGAAGACCATAAGACATAGGAACTCAGTTAGGCAATCAGCCCGTCGAGTCTGCTCTGTCATTTCCTCATGGCTGGTTTATTATTTGTCTCAAACCCATTTTCCTGTCTTCTCCCCGTAACCTTTGATATCCTGACTAATCAAGAACTTATCAACCTCCACTTTAAATATACACAATGAATTGGCCTCCACAGCCATCTGTGGCAAAGAATTCTACAGATTCACCATTCTCTGGCTAGATAGATTCCTTCTTGGCAACACATGTAAAATACAGAAGGAAGTCAGCAGAGCAGGAGGCATCTATGGAAATGAATGAACAATTGCCGTTCCAGGCCAAGACACTTCAGTGCCAGAACAAGAAGGTGAGGCAAGGGGACGGACAATAGCAAGAGGGTGATAGGTGAAGCCAAGTGGGTGGGAAAGATAAAGGGCTGAAGAAGGAATCTGATGGGAGAAGAGACTGGACTTTGAGAAAAAGGGAAGGAGGGAAGTGATAGGCAGGTGAAAAGAGTTACAGGCAGGAGTGGAGAATAGAAAAAGAGGGGAGGGGGAGGGAAACACTTTTTTACTGGAAGGAGAAATCAATATTCAAGCAGCTCAGACAGAATGTAAGGCACTGCTCCTCCACACCGAGGGTGGCCTCATCTTGATACAAGAGGAAACCATCAACTGACGTCAGAAAGGGAGAGTGAATTGGAATTAAAATGTTTGGCAACTTGGAAGTTCCACTTTTGGCAGATGGAATGGAGGTGCTCGATGAAGCGGTCCCCCAATTTATATCAGTGTAGCGGTGACTGCATCGGGAGCACCGGACACAATAGACAGCCCCAGCTGATTCGCAGGTGAAGTGCTGCCTCACCTGGAAGGAGAGTTTGGGGCCCTGAATGGAAGCGAGGGGGGAGGTAAATGGGCAGGTGTAGCAATTTGGCTGCTTACAGGGATAAGTGTTAGGAGGGATGAATATGAATGGACTGATCCCTATGGAAAGTTGAGGGTGGAAGAGGTAAAGATGTGTTTGGTGGGAGGATCCCTTTGGAGATGGCAGAAGTTGTGGAGGGTGACATGTTGGATGCAAAGGCTCATAGGATAGTAGATAAGGTCAAGAGGAACTCTGTTAAGGTAGCAAGAAGATGGGGTGAGCGCGGATATTCTGGAAATGGACGAGACGCAGGTGAGGGCAGCATCAATGCTGGACGGAAATGGTAGACGGAATTAGGGTAATGGTCTATGTTCACCGAGCCAACCAGGCTGAGGCCCACATCTCAGTACTGAACAGGTATACTACTCACCCTAACCCAGCACCAGTCCTCATAGGCAGCCTCTCTTCCCTGAGCCCTGAGTGAGTCTTTGCTGGGTTTGTATCCAGGGTCCCAGCACTGCAATTCTGTGGGTAAGAATTGCATTATCGTCAATTCCATTGCCACTGTCATTGCCAGAAATTAATCCTGAACACTAAGTTAGTTGTAGAATAGGGCTTCCCAACCTTCTCTAAGCTATGGGGCCTTACCATTAACTGAGGGGTCTGTGGACCCCAGATTGGAAATCCCTGGTGTAGAATAATTGTTTTTTCTTTGCAAATGCCTCGCTTCCACTTAAAGATTAAAGATAAAGGTAACTTTGATTGTCAAATGTACATCAAAACACACAGTGAAATGTGTTTTTATTTTTGCGTCAATGTCCAAAACAATCAGGATTGTGCAGGGCATCCTGCAAGTGTTGTCTTTGGAATGTGGGAGGAAACCAGAGCACCTGGAGGAAACCCATGTGCTCACGGGGCAAATGTACAAACTGTTGACAGATGGAAGCAGGAATTGAACCCGAGTTGCTGATCGTTTGCTATAAAGCAATTGCATTAACTGCCGCACTTCCATGCCACCCCCATTTGTGCCTTGATGTAGGTGCATTGTACCTTAAAGCATTAGTGAAGATGTTACAAAAACAGCTCCCACCCCAGCCTATGTTTCCTCATGACTAAACATCACCAGACCCAGCAAAAACCTCTGACTCACATGTAAGATCGTTATCAACTTTACTACTTCAATCGATTTTACTCTTTATTCAATAAACTGTCCCGCTCCATTTCATGACTACAGTAGCTGATAAAGAAGAACACTTTCTCAAACTGAATATCTTCCAATTTTAACTTGACTCCAGCGATGGAAGTGGTCAACTTCCGGAGGAAAGCTCATCATGTAATAACAGAATGGAGAATTTATTCAGATTCAGATCCATTCATCACACCTACATTGAAATATGAAGAGAAATGCACAGTTTGCATTCATCAGATCAGTATGGACTAGATGGGCCAAAAGGTCTTGTTTCTATGAGAGCTGCTGTGAATTGCAGTGCTGCCGACTGTCAGAAGGATAAACTGCCCATCCCTCATACTTCATTCAACGTTCAAAGTAAATTGATTATCAAAGTACAATGTATATGTGTCACCATATACAAAATTGAGATTCGTTTTCTTCCAGCCATCGGCAGTAAATCCAAGAAATCCAACAGAATCAATGAAAGACTGCACCCAACATGACAGACAAACAACCAATGTGCAAATATGAAAGAGAGAGAATAAATAATAATAATAATAATAACAAATAAATAAGCAATTAAGATTGAGAACATGAGATGAAGAGTCCTTAAAAGTGAGTCCATAGGCTGTCTGGATGGTGGGGTCCCTTGATGATGGATGCTGCTTTCCTATAACAGCACTCTGTGTAAATGTGCTCAGTGCTGGGTGAGGGCTGAGCTGGGCTGTATCCACTATTTCTGTCGGATTTTCCATTCAAGGGCATTGGTGTTTCCATACTAGGCTGTGATGTAACCAGTCAATAAACTCTCGATCACACATCTATAGAAGTTTGTCAAAGTTTTAGATGTCATGCTGGATCTTTGCAAACTTCTAAAGAAGTAGAGACGCCGTCGTGCTTTCTTTGTAATGGCACTTACATGCTGGGCCCAGGACAGGTCCTCTGAATTGATAACATTAAAGAATTCAAAGTTGCTGACCCTCTCCACCTCTGATCCTCCAATGAGAACTGCTTCACGGACTTCCAGTTTCCACCTCCTCAAGTCAATACTCAGCTCCCTGGTCTTGCTGACATTGAGTGAGAGATTGCTATTGTGGGACCACTCTGCCAGATTTTCAACCTCCTTCCTATATGCTAATTCATCACAACCTTTAATTCGGCCAATGACAGTGGTGTCATCAGAAAACTTAAATATGTCATTGGAGCTGTGCTTAGCCTCACATTCATTGGTATAAAATGAGAAGAGCAGGGGGCTAAGCACACAGCCTGTGTTGATGCAGATTGTGGATTGTTGCCAATCCAAACTGACAGGGGTCTGCAAGCGGGCAAATCGAGGATCCAATTGCATAAGGAGGTATTGAGGCTAGGTTCTTGAAGCTTGTTATTTAGAGTTGAGGGGATAACATTGGTGAATGTTGAGGTGTAATTGATAAAGTGCATCCTGATGTATGAACCTTTGCTGTCCAGATGTTCCCGGTTTGAGTGAAGAGCCAATGAAATAGCATCTGCTGTGGACCTGTTGTGCCGGTAGGCAAATTGGAGCGGATCCAAGTTGCTTCTAAGGCAGGAGTTGCAATGTTTCATTACAAACCTCTCAATGCACTTCATCACAGTGGATGCAAGTGCTACTGGGTGATAGTCATCGAGGCAGGTTGCCACGTTCTTCTTAGGCACCGGTATAATTGAAGCCTACCTCAGACTGCCGAAGCAAGAAGTTGAAGATATCAGTGAACAGCACAGATCTTTAGTACTTGGCCAAGTACCCCATCTGGGCCAAATGCTTTCTGAGGGTTCATCCTCCTGAAGGACACTCTCATGTTGCCCTCAGAGACTGAAATCACTGGGGTCTGCTGGAATTTGTGAAGGTTCCTCAATGTTTTGATGGTCAAATCAAGCCCAGAAGGAATTGAGCTCATCTGAGAGCAAAGCCTTGTCAACACCTATGTCACTTGGTTTCACATGTAAAAGCCAAAGCTATCGAGCTCAGCCAAAGCTATCGAGCATCCCCCAGTGACTTAAGTTCGGTCTGGAATTGCCACTTCTCACATGAGATGGCTTTCTGGAGATTGCACCTGGACCTCTTGTATCTTACTTAGTCGTCAGACCTCAATGCCACTGATCTGGCTCTCAGCCAGTTGCAGATCTCATGGTTCATCCAGGGATTCTGGTTGGGGAACAATCTGAACGATTTTGTGCAGACTCACTTGTCCTACAACTGTTCTAATAAAGTCCATCACAACCACAGTGTATTTATTCAAATCAATAGCTGAGTCCTTAAACAGGGCCCAGTCCACCGACTCAAAGCGATCTTGTAGTTGCTCCTCTACCTCTTGCGACCACCTCTTTGTTGTCCTTATCGCTGGAGTCTGGCTCTTTAGTTTCTGCTTGATTGCTCCTTATCTACATCCACTTCGGCAGGCACTGAGTTTATGCATTTCAGGCAGATATTACCGGGGCAGGGTTGGTAGATGGTTAAGAAGCAAGACATTTTAAGCAAAGGGCACTCTCTGTTTCTCACTCCACCCTATCTGGAAATAAGGACACGGGGCGTAAGCTGAAACCAGGTCCCACCTTCTAACCTCCAGGAAGTACCAAGTCTCATTGTAAATTGCTCCCCCATCATTCCACAGCATTCACAATACCCAACCACAAACCACACCTTTTACTAGCCTAGACAGTCATTTCTAGCAAGGCTAAATAAGGCACTTTATCTACCAGTGGAATAATCAACCATAGCCGCTGATTACATACGCACTTACACTGTCCTGGCCATGATGCTGGTATGTTCTATGACTGATGTTGACACCTCTTTTATCAAATTCACATTTACAATCATCTCCCATTTCCAAATCCACCCACAGCCTTGTCTTTGATGTTTTATAATGATATAGAAGGCCATTTGGCCCACAGGTCTTTGCATTCTCGCAAAATTATTTATTATTTATGGTGCAACTGTAACGAAAACCAATTTCCCCCGGGATCAATAAAGTATGACTATGACTATGACTATGACTAACTTACCCTCTCTGACAGACCACTAACTTCTCTTTGATTTTCAGAATCAGAATCAGGTTTTTTATCACTGACGTATGTTGCAAAATTTGGTGTTTTGTTGCAGCAGTACAATGCAATATATTAGCAATACTATAAAATTACAATAATGCATATACACAGTATATATATGTGTGTAAGTACTGCAAAAAGAGATAAAAAATAGTGAAGTAGCATTCAGTAGTTCATGGACCATTCAGAAATCTGATGGCAGAGGGGAAGAAGCTGTTCCTAAAATGTTGAATGTGTCTCTTCAGGCTCCTGTACCTCCTCTCTGAATGTAGTAACGAGAAAAGGGGATGTTTTTTGAAGATGTCCTTGGTGCTGGAGAGCTATGATAGAGCTTGTTTTGATGATTTTGATGGAATTGTTTAGTTATCAATGTACACTATCACTTACAATAAATTATTCGATCACCAGGCCCTTGCGTTATAGGAGGTAATCGAGCAATCAGGGAAAACCCACACACATTAATCTGCCCCAGAACCTACGGCATACCAGCAAACCCTACCAACTCCAGTTTCCTCATTATTCCCAAATTTATTTCTCATCACTGTCCTCCTCAGCTGAAAACCCCAAAAATTCACCAGTGAACCTGGACCTCTGTTATTGCTTTGAAGATGACTCTTAAAATCAAGAAGGCAAGACAGTGGCTATATTTCATTTGGGGTTTAAGAAGAATCAGGATCCCACCAAAGGCTCTCAAAAATTTCTACGGATGTACCACGGAGAACATTCTAGCTGGTTGCATTGCCATTTGGTATCGAAGGGCCACAGCACAGTATCAGAAAAAGCTGCAAAAAATTGTAAACTCAGCCATCACCATCATAAAACCATAAAATAGAGGAGCAGAATTCGGCCATTTGGCACATCAAATCTGCTCCACCATTTCATCATGGCTGATTTATTTTTCCTCTCAGCTCCAGTCTCCTGACTTCTCCCTGTATCCCTTTATGTCCTGACCAACCAAGAATCTATCAAACTCTGCTTTAAATATATCCACTCTCATCTCTCTTTTATTGTTTACATACTTGAAAAAGCCTTTACTATCCACTTTGATATTGCTTGCTAGCTTGCTTTCATATTTCATCTCTTCCTTCCTAACGATTCTTTTAGTTGCTCTCTGTAGGTTTTTAAAAGCTTCCCAATACTCTATCTTTCTGCTAATTTTTGCTTTGTTGTATGCCCTCTCTTTTGCTTTTACATTAGATTTGACTTCCCTTGTCAGCCACAGTTGTACCATTTTGATATCTGAATATTTCTTCATTTTTGGAATATCCTGCACCTTCCTCATTTTTCCTAGAAACTCATGCCATTGCTGCTCTGCTATCATCCCTGCCAGCATCTCCTTCCAATTTACTTTGGCCAACTCCTTTTTACTACTACTATGTCGACTCAGGCCTAGGGGGCCGGTGTTGGGCAAAGTAACTCCTCTTTCATACCACTGTAATTTCCTTTACTCCACTGAAATAATGCCACGTCAGACTTTACTTTCTCCCTATCAAATTTCAAGATGAACTCAATTATATTGTGATCATTGTCTCCTAAGAATTTTTTTACCTTAAGCTCCCTAATCACCTCTGGTTCATTACATAACACCCAATTCAGTGTAGCTGATCCCCTAGTACAGTGGTTCCCAACCACCGGGCCGCAGACTGGTACTGGGCCACAAAGCATCTGCTACCAGGCCATGAGGAAACGATATGAGTCAGCTGCACCTTTCTTCATTCCCTGTCACGCACTGTTGAACTTGAACATAGGGTTGCCAACTGTCCCGTATTTGCCGGGACATCCCGTATATTGGGTTAAATTGGTTTGTCCCGTATTTCCCCCCGCTAAGGTAGAGCGTTCCTATGAAAACTTTCGTGCTAAAATGGCGTAAAGCGAAGAAGCAATTACCATTAATTTATGTGGGAAACATTTTTGAGTGTTCCCAGACCCAAAAAATAACCTAATAGATCATACCAAATAACACATAAAACCGAAAATAAGTAACACTAACATATAGTAAAAGCAGGAATGATATCATAAGTACACAGCCTATATAAAGTAGAAATAATGTATGTACAGTATAGTCGGGAAGATGAAGGCAAAACCGATTTGTGGGAGAGAAAATCGGCACCTACAGGCATGCACATATGATACGTCACGCATGTGCACACAGGTGCCCGCGCAAGGCTTCATGGTCATGGTAGGTCTTTCCTGGAGTAAAGTGTCCCGGGATTTGACTGCTACATTTGTCCCTCATTTGGGAGTGAGAAAGTTGGCAACCCTAACTGTAAAAGACATGTTGAGGTGAGTTTGACCCTACTTGAATACCACCCGCACCCCCCCACCCGGTCGGCCGGTCCACAAGAATATTGTCAATATTAAACCGGTCCACGGGGTGCAAAAAAGGTTGGGGACCCCTGCCCTAGTAGGGTCAACGACAAACTGCTCTGAAAAGCCATCCCATAGGCATGCAACAAATTCACTCTCTTGAGATCCATTACCAACCCAATTTTCCCAATCAACCTGCATGTTGAAATCTCCCATGCCTGTCATAAAATTGGCTTTTCTATTTCCAATTGTAATCTGTGGTCCACATCCCAGCTACTGTTGGGAGGTCTGTATACAAACGTATAACTCCCATCAGAGTCCTTTTACCCTTGCAGTTTCTTAATTCAGCCTACAAGGATTCAACATCTTCTGATCCTATGTAACATCTTCCTACTGATTTGATGCCATTCTTTACCAGCAGAATCATGCCACCCCCTCTGTCTACCCTCCTATTCCTCCGATGCAACATGTAACCTTGGACATTCAGCTCCCAACTACATCCCTCAGCCATGATTCAGTGATGGCCACAACATCATACCTGACAATCTGTAATAGTGCAACAAGATCATCCACCTTATTTCTATTTCATGCATAGAGATATAACACTTTGAATACTGCATTTGCTACCCTTTCTGATTCTGCAACCCTAATGATACTCAACTTGCTGTCTGCAATTTTGTCCTATCATCTGTCTGCCTTTCTTGACGTCTGACTGATATGAATTACTTATTCAGTTCACCTGCCATTTCCTTATCCCCCATTACTACCTCTCCAGCATCGTTTCCAGCATCTTTTACACTTTATGTATCTGAAGAAACATTTGGTGTTCTCTTAAATATTATTGGCTAGCTTATATTCATATTCCATCTTTTCCTTCTTTATAATTTTTTTTAGTTGACTTCTGTTAGTTTTTAAATGATTCCCAATCCTGTTAATTTCCCACTAAATTTTGCTCTATTGTATTTGTTCTTTGACTATTATGTTGGCTTTGATTTCTCTTGTTAGCCATGGTTGTGTCATCCTTCCTTTAGAATACTTCTTATACTTCTTTCTCTTTGGAAATATATCTTCTAAATTGTTCCCAGAAATTCCAGCCATACTGCTCTGCTGTCATCCCTGCCAGTGTTCTTTTCCAATCAATTCTGGCCAGCTTCTCTCTCGTGCCTCTGTAATTCCCTTTACGCCACTGTAATACTGACACATCTGACATTATGGAGAACATCATGAAGGACACCTCCAAAAGGCAATATTATAAAAGGGCGGCCATCATTAAGGGCCCCCATCAACCAGGAAATGCCCCCCTCTCGTTGCTACTATCAAAAAGGAGGTACAGAAGCCTGAAGACACACATTCATCACTTCAGGAACAGCTCCTTTCCCAACACCATCAGATTTCTGAATGGACATTGAAACAATGAACACTGCCCCACTTTTTCTTTTGGCTCTCGCCTGGCAATATTTATTTAGTTTATAGTTATATATTCCTTGTTGTAATTTATAGTTTTTAAAATTATTATGTAAATCAATGTACTCCTGCCACAAAACAATAAATTTAATGACATATGCCAGTGATATTAAACCTGATTCTGATTCTGATTTAAGTGTCAAATTGTATTTGTTTATTATTCACTTGAAGCAACTTAAGGTATTTTACCATGTTAGTGTGTCTCAGTGGTGTTCACTGCCCTCTGCTGTACTCCCTGTATGCTCATGACTGCTCTAACTCCAGTTTGAAGATGATACCACCATAGTGAGTCGTATCTCAAATAACCATGAGTCGGAGTAGAGCACAGAGACAGAGTGTTTCGTGACCTGGTGTCATGGCAACAACCTTTCCCTCAATGTCACTGACTTCAGAAAAAGGGGGCAGTGCACATGCTCCTGTTTACTTTAACAGTACTTAGTTCGAGAGGGTTGAGAGCTTCAAATTCCACGGAGAGAACACACCAGACATCCCACCCTGCAAAAACTCATTTCAGGGAGGTAGCACCCCACCGCAACCCCATATCCCCACCCCCCCGCCGACCTCCAAGGGCGTATGTAATACTTTGTTTAGTGATCTTGACTAATTTGTAAACCAAGTTGGGTATATGCAACAAATGTGACATTAAAATATCTACTTATATTATATTATCATGTTTATTCTATTACAACTTTAAGCAAGTCTACAGGGAGTTTGTCCTCATCATGTAGGACATCAATAGCGTAGCCCCTTGGCAGCTAGCCAGCTAGTTTAAATCAGGGGTCCCCAACCTGTTTTGCACCGCGGACCGGTTTAATATTGACAATATTCTTGTGGACCGGCTGACCTGGGGGCGGGGGGGTGGGTGTTAAACGGCACCGGAATATAGGTGAAATATATAGGTGACTATAAGTCACTTGTAAGTGGCTAATACACTCAATTTCGTTCCTAAAGGGGTTTATCTAATGAATTTAATATTAAACATACAGCGCATATTTTCCTCACATGAATGTAGTGATAAGTCAATTATAACAGTGGTCCCAAACCTCCAGGCCGCGAAGAATGCAGCGGTGCAGCGGTAGTCGGAACGCACCCAGCACATCTTTAAGAAAAAAGCTGAAATAAACAAGCTAATTGATTAGGTGCCGCCCGGCACGTAAATGTCAGCCCAGATCAGAGACATCGTAATCGGCAATTGCCTCTGATCTGGGCTGACAATTACGTGCCGGGCAGCACCTAATTAATTAGCTTGTTTCTTTCGGCTTTTTTCTTAAAGATGTGCTGGGTGCATCCCGGCCACCGCTGCACTCTTCGTGGCCCAGAGGTTGGGGACCACTGAATTATAAGCTACTTATAAGTCAATAGCATCACAACATTTTAAGTAACGTTTGGATATTAAACACACAGCGCATATTTTCCTCGTATGAACATATAAAATCATTGCAACACACCAGTATCGCTGAATTAGTGGGAGCCCTGGGCTTGTTTTCCTGCAACAACACCGTCCTATTGAGGGGTGATGGGAGACAGCGATACTCGAAGGGGGTTCCTTATGTCCAGTCTATTCTGCAATTTAGTTTTCAATGCATTCATCGCAGAAAACTCTGCTTTGCAGAAGAATGTTGGAAATGGAAGCAACATTTTCAGTGCTTTCGTGGTTATCTCAGGATATTCAGCCATGACTTTGATCCAGAATGCTGGCAGAGATGTTATGTCAAATATACTTTTCAGCCCACCGTCATTTGCAAGCTCGAGGAGTTGATCTTTTTCCCGCGCTGACATGGATGATTCACCGGGGACATTCACAAATGGGTCACGGACCCATTCCCTTGCACGTCTTGGGTCACTGATGACCTTGCGTGCGTTAAAATTCAACAGTGTGTGACAGGGAATGAGGAAAGGTGCAGCTGACTCATATTGTTTCATATTGTTTCCTTGCGGCCTGGTGGTTGGAGACTCCTCGTAGCATGAAGAGAGACCAATCAGGATGCTCGCTCTCCCTCTCAAAAAAAATCTATTTCCGGGATATTGTATATAATTTCCGGGTGTCAGGGAGCCACTATCGAAATGAGGGAGACTCCTGGAACTTCCGGGAGAGGTGGGATGTCTGACGCACTGAACAACAAAGATTTTGCTTCCTGCATACTTTTGTGTGTACCTTATGTACTTTGGACTGCTGATCATGAAAATCGCAATCAAGTCTTCCTATGACATACTATTTTTTTGAAATTGCCTGTATCTGTTATTTCAATTTAAATGTTGCCTGCAATGTAAGCTGAAAAGCTTTCTATCTTGCCCAGGCATGCTTAGGCTGGGCAGATACTGCACAGCGGGGCAGGTTTTAGAAAGGCTATAAAAGCATCACACACACACCATTCTATGCATTGTGTTTACATGTTTAACGGTTTGCAATCATGTTGATGTGCATGCTCTACGTGCATAGCATACTGTGTGTACTCACTACAATAAAGTAATTGTATTTTTAGGAGTATCTGTGATAGCAAAATGTCTCGCCAATATTGCAAAAGCCGCGATACTTTCTGTTATATTTGTGGTTAGTATATGTTTAAATCTCAAAGATGGAGCATGACTCCTCCTATTAAGAAAACCTACGAGCTCTACTTTGGGTGTAAAATTGGCGATATTTGTGGCACAACATGTGCTGTCAATCTTAGAGCTGAGCTCAGAGGTACTCAGAAGTCAATGTCATTTGCTGGCTCGATGACATGGCAAGAGCAGAAAGATCGTGTGACAGATTGCTACTTATGTCTCTCCAGTGTGTCTGTTTTCTCTGCTAAAAACAAGAAATCTATTGACATTGAATATCCCAGTCTCCCGTCAGCCACAAGACAGTGACACTTGATGGTAGTCTTCCAGTAGTGAAGCCACAGAAATATGAAGTCTAGAGGGGGCTGGTTTCCATGATGTGCTGAGCTCTGTCGACAACTCCTTGTAGTTTCGTGAGATCATGGGCAGGGCAGTTGCCAAGCCAGGCCCTTGTGCAACCAGAGATGATGCTTTTTATAGTGCATCAATAAAAACAGGTAAGTGTCAATGGAGGCGTGCCAAATTTATCATGTCTTAAATCTTGATGCTGTCAGTGACGAGCACGGTGAAAGGTTTCACCCAGTCATTACAGTCATGGAGAAATGCTATCAGGGCAACTGGAATCCATCAATGCTAGCTGATTAAGATGTCAAGATCTCTGAGGGTCTAACCTGGTCCCAACATATCGATGCAGTTATAAAAAAGGTAAGGCAGCGACTATACTTCATTAGGAGTTTGAAGAGATTTGGTACGTCAACAGATACACTCAAAAACTTATATAGATGTACCATGGAGAGCATTCTGACAGGCTGCATCACTGTCTGGTATGGGGGTGGGGGGGGTGGGGAGTGCTACTTCATAGGACCAAAAGAAGCTGCAGAGGGTTGTAAATTTAGTCAACTCCAGCTTGGGTACTAGCCTACAAAGTATCCAGGACATCTTCAAGGA
The DNA here is from genome assembly GCF_963921235.1 of Mobula hypostoma. NCBI lineage: Eukaryota > Metazoa > Chordata > Chondrichthyes > Myliobatiformes > Myliobatidae > Mobula > Mobula hypostoma. Next base: position 175,495,413 of record NC_086098.1, read on the forward strand.
GCGGTGTCTCAGAAAGGCAGCGTCCATTATTAAGGACCTCCAGCACCCAGGGCATGCCTTTTTCTCACTGTTATCATCAGGTAGGAGATACAGAAGTCTGAAGACACTCACTCAGCGATTGAAGAACAGCTTCTTCCCCTCTGCCATCCAATTCCTAAATAGACATTGAACCCTTGAACATACCTCATTTAAAAAAATATATATTATTTCAGTTGTTTGCACGATTTTTAATCTATTCAATATGCATATACCGTAATTTGTTTATTTATTTATTTTTCTAGATTATGTATTGCATTGAACTGCTGCTGCTAAGTTAACAAATTTCACAACACAATAAACCTGATTCTGATTCTGATTATTGTTGGACACTTAAGCAAGAAGCCTCAGACACTGAGTACCGAAGAAAAGTCATCAACAAAATATTTTTAGCTTCATTGAAATATTGCAAGGCATCAGCACTGACGCTTTGACCAGTGGCCTATCTGGACATGAGAAGTTTGGGGAGGAGGGGGGAGTTCAATCAGATCCACCGCTCAAGGATGAAAGGCAGCAGTGGGTTACGGCAATCGGGGCAACCAATCAGCGTTTGGCATTGATTAGTAAGAGCAAATTAAAGGAAGGTAGGGGCAACCACAGAGGCCATCGTCTGAGTGGACAATGAGTGGTGATCTTGAAGTTCCTGCAATGACAGGGTTCACTCAGAGAAAGTAAAGGAAAGAAAAGCTCAAGTATTTTTTCTTCCCTTCTTTATATCTGCTCAGCTAGGTCAGTAGAGATGCCAGGCAGGAGAGTGAAATGTTCCTCTTGTGGGACGTGGGAAGACGGGGAGACCTCCAGTATCCCTGACCACTACAACTGCGAGAAGTGCATCCAGCTGCAGCTTCTAACAAACCTCGTTAAGGAGTTGGAGCTGGAACTGGATGCTGAGGGGGTGATAGATAGGACATACAGTGAGGCAGTTACACCCAAGGCGCAGGACGCAGGAAACTGGGTGACAGGAAGGGGAAAGGGGTTCAGGAGCCAGTGCAGAGTACTCCTGTACAACCCCCTCAACAACAGGTATACCACTTTGGATGCTGCTGGAGGGATGAACTAACAGAGGAAAGTCACATTGGTTGGATCTCTGGCACTGAGTCTGACTCTGTGACTCAGAAGAGAAGAGGCACACTGTGGTGATAATGGAATAGTTAATTAAGGGAATGGACAGGAGGTTCTGTGGGCAAGCTCAAGATTCCCAGATGGTATGTTGCCTCCCGGGTGCCAGGGTCCAGGATATCTCAGATTGAGTCCTCAGCATTCTCATGTAGGAGGGTGAACAGCCAGAAGTCATGGTCCACATGGGTATCAATGACATAGGTAGGACGAGTGATGAGGTTCTGCTTAGGGAGTTCAGGGAGATAGGTGCTAAGTTAAACAGCAGGATCTCCAGGGTTGTAATCTCAGGACTGCTACCTGTGCCATGTGCTGGTGAGGCCAGAAATAGGAAGATTATACAGTTTAGTACGTGGCTAAGGAGTTGGTGTAGGAGGGAGGGCATAAAATTTCTGGATCCTTCCGGGGAAGGTGGGACCTGGGACCTGTACAGAAGGGATGGTTTGCATCTGAACTGGAGGGTGTCTAATATCCTAGCAGGAAGGTTTGTTAATGCTGCATGGTGGGGTTTAAATAAGCATTGCAGTGGGATGGGAACCAGAGTGCCAGAACAGTTAGTGGAGAGGTAGTGGAGGCAGATGTTTGTAAGACCTCAGACAAAATTAAGAATCAGAAGGTTGAGCACTATGTGACTGGCTCCCTGAGCTGCCCATATTTCAATGTAAGAAGTATCACAGGAAAGGCGGATAATAGGGCTGAAGATGAGGTAGCTGGTTTACAAACAGAGGCAATGTGTAGTGAGGAGAGGCTGTTCATAGGACAGATGAGTTGCAATGTTAAAGACAGACAAAATCAAAAAGGGTGAATGAAGGTGCTGTATTTGAATACGTGCAGTAGACGTGCGGAATAAGGTTGATGAACTTGCAGCACAGCTGCAGATTGGCAGGTATGATGTTGTAGGCATCACTGAATCATGGCTGAAAGATTATAGCTGGGAGCTTAATGTCCAAGGATATGCAGGTAGATTGGGAAAATCAGGTTGGTGCTGGATTACAAGAGGGGGAATTTCTACAGTGCTTATTATATGGCTTTTTTAGAACAGTTCGAGGTTGAATCCACCAGGGGATCACTGTTCTGGATATGGTGTTGTGAAATGAACCAGAATTAATCAGGGAGCTTAAGATAAAGAACCCTTAGGAGCAAGTGATCATAATATGATCAAATTCACCCTGAAAATTGAGGAGAAGATAAAGACAGAGGTACAGTAGAGTATGGCAAATTACTGAGGTATGAGAGAGGAACTGGCCAGAATTGATTGGAAAAGAACACTGGCAGGGATGACGGCGGAGCACCAATGGCTGGAATTTCTGGAAGCAATTTGTAAGGCACAGGGTATAATCCCAAAGAGGGAGATGCATTCTAAAGGAAACATGTCACAATCTTGGCTAACAAGAGAAGTCAAAGCCAGCATAAAGCCAAAGAGAGGGCATATAATGGAGCAAAAATTAGTGGGAAGTTAGAGGATCGGGAAGCTTTTGAAAACCAACAGATGGCAACCAAAGAACTCATTAAGAAGATGGAATATGAAAGTAAGCTAGCCAATAATATTAAAGATGATACGGAAAGTTTCCTCAGATACATAAAGTGTAAAAGAGAGTCGAGGGTGGATATTAGACCACTGGAAAACAATGTTGGAGAGGTTGTAATGGAAGACAATGAAATGGCGGATGAACTGAATAAGTATTTTACATCAGTCTGCACTGTGGAAGACACTAGCAATATGGTGGAAGTTCCAGATGACAAGGGGCATGAAGTGTGTGAAGTTACCATGACTAGAGAGAAGGTTCTCGGGAAACTGAAAGGTCTGAAGATAGATAATTCACCTGGACCATATGGTGTACACTCCAGAGTTCTGAAAGAGGTGACTTTAGAGCTTGTGGAGGCATTAGTAATGATCTTTCAAGAATCACTAGATTCTGGAGTGGTTCCAGAAGACTGGAAAATTGCAACTGTCACTGTACTCTTCAAGAAGGGAGAGAGACAGAATTAAGGAAACTATAGACTGACCTCAGTGGTTGAAAAGATGTAAAAGTCGATTATTAAGGGTGAGATCTCAGAGTACTTGGAGGCACATGATAAAATAGGCCGTAGTCAGGGAAAATCTTGCCTGACAGACCAGTTGGAATTCTTTGAAGAAATAACAAGCAGGATAGACAAAGGATAATCGGTTGAGTTGTGTACTTGGATTTTCAGAAGGCCTTTGACAAAGTGCCATACATGAGGCTGCTTAACAAGCTACGGTCCCATGGTATTACAGGAAAGATTCCCACATGGATAAAGCAGTGGCTGACTGGTAGGAGACAAAGAGTGGGAATAAAGGGAGCCTTTTCTGGCTGGCTGCCAGTGACTAGTGGTGTTCACAGACGTCTGTGTTGGGACCGCTTCTTTTTCTGTTATATATGGATGATAGATTTGGATGATGGAATTGATGGCTTTGTTGCAAATTTTGCAGAGGATATGAAGGTAGGTGGAGGGACAAGTATTTTTAAGGAAGTAGAGAGGCTACTTATCATTACCACAAAAATCTTCTGATGAAGCAACACTTTCAAAAATAATTGCTGTCCAGTTAGTGGACTGTCCTGGCCCAACCATTCAGGCACCACAGCCAAGGGAAGGCTCATCTTCCTCAAGAAGCTGGACAAATTTGGCATGTCTCCATTGACACTTACCAGCTTTTATTGGCACATTATAAAAAGCATTTATCTGGATGCATAATGGCTTGGTTTGGCAACTGCTCGGCCTATGATCACAAGAAACTGCACACCGCTCAGCACTTCATAGAAACCAGCCCCCCACCACCACTCCCTCACGTGGACTCTATCTACACTTCTCACTGCCTCAATAAAGCAGCCAGCAGAATCAAAGACCCCACTCACCCCAGACATTCTCCCTTCTCCCTTCTCCCATCGGGCAGAGCTACAAATGCCTGAAAGCATGTACAAGTACAGCCAGGCTCAAAGACAGCTTCAGCTCTGCTTTTATAAGACTATTGAATGTTTCCATAGGGGTCTCTTGGCCTCACAATAGACCCTGTTGTGATCCATGCACCTGCCCACCTGCACGGTAACATTTTGTTCCGCACTCCTAGTGTTTTACCTTGTACTCTCAATGCACCGATGTAATGAATCAATGTGTTTGGACGGTATGCACGAGAAGTTTCTCCACTGCACCTCAATACCATGTGGCATAAATAAATCAATTTACAAATTTATCAAAGGAGTTCTTGCCTTATTTATCAAAGGAGTTATCAAAGAAAGGCACCAACAACTTGTGTAGCTAATGCACTGTCAAACCAGTCCCACATGGGAGTGAATGTACAAGGACTGAAAAGAAATTTAGAGAAATCGTTATGGAAAGGGTTATCGGCCCGAAATGTCGGACTGTTTACTCTTCTCCATAGATGCTGCCTGACCTGCTGAGTCCCTCCAGCATTTTGCGTGTGTTGCTTTGATTTCCAGCATCTGTAAATTTTCTCCGGTTAGAGAAATTGTTAATGTATTGATTGCTTCTTGTGCATCCTTGTAGAAGCTTCTTGTAGACAATTCTACCGGCAGTTGAAGAAGTGATTTTGACTTGACTCCCAAAAAGCCGATTTTTAATTCTCTTTTGAAATAAAGGATCAGACTAGAAGAAGTAGTTTCTCTCATTCCTTGCTGTGTACATTGTACTTTGGGTGGAAACAGGAGTAACATCTGACAAGATGGCACCAGTGACCATCAGCGATGACCTGCAGACGGTTCACAAAATTACTTTTTTTACTTCTTCATTCAAATATAATTCCATTACTAAACTGCGCGTGCTTGAAGCCTGCGATTTACATTTCAAGGGCGTGTATTTGGGACTGTTTGAGCAATCTGGCGCTTTGCTGTCTCTGAGGGAGTTTGGTGAGGTTTGGAGCAGAGTGTGCCGCTTGGAGGTGTGGAAGTGTGGTGTGAGCCCATAATCTTCTCTCCAATTGAGACATCAAGTAAGGGTGAAGTCAACAAACACGAGAGAGAGTGCGGGCGGGTGTTCGTCGTCATCTGCCTGTGTTTGACCTGACTTCTTCACCCTCTTGGTAGCTGCTGTTGGAGAAAAATGCAGGAGCTGCAAGTTCCATGTTGCAAGGATTGATTGGCGAGGCTCATGGCTGTAGATTTGTTTTGGGGGACTTTGAGGTTAATATTGCATGTATTTCTGAATCCTAATTACTTTTTTTGGTGTTTTTGAGGAGTTTCAGTACAAACTAGGGCATTTGGAGAAGAGGCTCCTTGCCTCGCAGTTGGCTACGATGTAGCACTGAACTGAACTAAACTGAATACCCCTGGACTCCCGGTTTGATGCCTGACATTCTATGTATTGTTCACTCACCCTTTGCCATTTGTGCCACTTGTTCTTTCTCGCACATTGGGTATTTGACTTTTTCTTTGAATGGTAGCCATGTTTCCTGGCTGCCTGTGGGAGAACGGATCTCAGAGTTGTGTTCTGTGTGCATATTTTGATAATCTCCTCTTTCAGCAGATTACAAGTAGGACAGATAAAGGGGATGCAGTGGATGCAGTACATCTGGACTTTCAGCAGGCCTTTGACAAGGTGCATGAGGCTGCTTACCAAGTTAAGAGCCTGTGATATTACAGTAAAGTTACTAACATGGTTGAAGCATTGGCTGATTGGTAGGAGGCAGCGAGTGGGAATAAAAGGATCTTTTTCTGGTTGGCTACCAGTGACTAGTGGTGTTCCACTGGGTTCGGTGTTGGGATCGCTTCTTTTTATGCTGTATATCAATGATTTAGATGATGGAATAGATGGCTTTGTTGCCACATTTGCAGACGATATGAAGATTGGTGGAAGGGCAGGTAGTGTTGAGGAAACAAGTAGGATGGAGAAGGACTTAGACAGATTAGAAATATGGGCAAGAAAGTGGCAAATGAAATACAATATTGGAAAATGCATGGTCATGCACTTTGGTAGTAGAAATAAATGTGCGAACTATTTTCTAAATGGGGAGAAAATACAAGAATCTGAGATGCAGAGGGACTTGGGGGTCCTTGTGCAGAACACCCTGAAGGCTAACTTGTCAGTTGAGTCGGTGGTGAGGAAGGCAAACGCCATGTTAACATTCATTTCAAGAGGTCTAGAATACAAGAGCAAGGATGTGATGCTGAGGCTTTATAAGGCGCTGGTGAGGCCTCACCTTGAGTATTGTGAACAGTTTTGGGCTCCTCATCTTAGAAGGGATGTGCTGACATTGGAGACGGTCTGGAGGAGGTTCACAAGGATGATTCCAGTAATGAAAGGGTTATCTTATGAGGAACATTTGATGGCTTTGGGTCTGTACTCGCTGGAATTCAGAAGGATGAGAGGGGATCTCATTGAAACCTTTCGAATGTTGAAAGGCCTAGACAGAGTAGATGTGGAAAGGATGTTTCCCATGGTGAGAGAGTCTAGGACAAGAGGGCACAGCCTCAGGATAGAGGGGTGTCCATTTAAAACAGAAATGTGGAGAAATTTCTTTAGTCAAAGGGTGGTGAATTTGTGGAATTTGTTGCCACAAGTAACTGTGGAGGCCAGGTCGTTGGGTGTATTTAAGGGAGAGATTAATAGGTTCTTGACTGGTCATGGCATCAAAGGTTACAGGGAGAAGACCAGGAACTGGGGTTGAGGAGGAGATAGAAGAAAAGGATCAGCCATGATTGAACGGCAAAGCAAAATTGATGGGTCAGATGGCCTAATTCTGCTCCTATGTCTTATGGTCTAAATGCTCTGAATCTTAACACACACAAAATGCTAGAGGAAGTCACTAGGTTAGGCAGCAGCTATGAAAAGGAATTAACTGTCGACTTTTCAGTTGAAACCCTTCATCAGAATGAAGGTGAGCAAAGCTCCCCACCTCCATTCTCACCATATTCTACCAGAGCACCATCGAGAGTGCCCTGACCAGCTGTATGGTATGGGAATTGCAAGGCATCTGACCAAAAGACCCTGCAAGAGATTGTGAGCACTTCTGACAGAATCATCAGGGTCTCTTCCCACCATTCAGGACATTTACCAGAAGTGTTGCCTTCCCATCCATCCCACAATCTCTTTGCCCACCTACCATCAGGAAGAAGGTACTGCAGTATAAGAACAAGGATTGTTAGTCTGGGTAACAGCTCCTTCCCCCATGCTGTGAACACCCTGATACCACCCAGTATAACAACGCCAGTAGCAGTAAGACTGTTGTAAATTTAACTCTATATTGCATATGCACTTCATGCCAACTTGTACATCTACAGGATACTTCTTTTATCTGTTAACATTATTTTATGTGTGGTAGGTGATATATGCACTGTGCTTTGTACCTTGGTCTCTGAGGAATGTTGTTTCATTTAGCTGTATACATGTGCACAATTGAATTACAGTAAACTTCAAGTCCCTGAATTGCTGCTGCTTCATCCAACATTGGTCTCCTTAAACTGAAGGAATAATGTATCCCTCTATATGCAGCACAATATTAGAAGTGTTACACCTGCTTTTGTTTACTCTTTAACCTCACATTTTGTTATGTTTAATTAAGATGAAGTGTTTGAATTTCAACTGTCATGCAGATTAACAGATTAACGATTTCTCCTTCCAGTAAAAAAACACCGCCCCCCCCCTTTCTATTCCCCTCTCTGGCCTCTTACCTTTTTTCACCTGCCTATCACTTCCCCCTGGGTCCCCTCCTTCCCTTTCTCCTACAGTCCACTCTCCTCTCCTATGAGATTCCTTCCTCTCCAGCCCTTTACCTTTCCTACCCACCTGGCTTCAGCTATCACCTCTCAGCTATCCTTCTTCCCCTCCCCCCCTTTTGTTTTATTCTGGTGACTTCCCCCTTCCTTTCCAAACCCAAAGAGGGGCTTGGCCAGAAATGTCAATTGTCTATTCATTTCCCACAGATGCTGCCTGACCTTCTGGGATCCTCCAGCATTTTGTGTGTGTTGCTCTGGATTTCCAGAATCTGGAGATTTTCTCACATTTATAACTTAGAGACTTGTTGTGGAACTGACTCGATGGGCCATATAGTCTCATGGTTTGCAGGCATCGAGGACACTGTTTACGTACAGGGAGCCTTGAGTTTCTTTGAACTTGATGCAGTTCTTAAGAAGAGTCCTCAATCTGAAACACTCTTCTCTCTCCACAGATGGTGCCCAAGAACAGCATTCTGTCTTTATTTCAGATTTCCAGCATTGGCATTATTTTATTTGTAAATTTTCTTTCAAGCTGAACACGTTTGAGTTCTTTACCATTTAGAATGCACACTTTGCTCTTAAGATCCTAAAGTGAATGACCTCACAAGCACCTCAATTGAAAGCTTCAGATTTTCCTATTTATTTAATCCATTACCCTATCCACATTCCTGGAATAAAAATTTGTCTGAGGAACCTCCTAGATTCCTTTAATTCTCCATCCCTCTCCGACCTTTTCACCTGTACCCTCCTGTGCTGTTACAATGAGGCCTGACGCACTTCACTTTCCACCTGCTGTCTGTAAGAGCTGTGTAAGCTTTCCCCATGACTGCGAGGTTTCCTCCCACATTACTGTGGGCACACTATGTTGGCACCAGAAGTATGGAAATACTTTCAGGCTGCTCCCAGCACATACCTGGATTGTGTTGGTTATTAACTACTGCCTTAGGAGTTTGTGGAAATTTGGCATGACATCTAAAACGCTCTGTCCGCCACAATAGACAGGATCTCCCGGTTGCCACCCACTTCAACTCTGCTTCACATTCCCATTTGGATATGTCCATGATGAGGCTAAACTCAGGTTGCAGGAGCAACACCTCATATACCGTCTGGGTAGTCTCCAGTCCCTGGGCACGAACTTCGAATTCTCCAACTTCTGGTAATTCCCTCCCCCTCCCTTTATACATCCCAGTTTCACTCTGCCTCCTCCCCCAGCTGCCTATCACCTCCCTCATGGTTCCGCCTCCTTCTACTATCCATTGTGTTTTCGCCTATTCCTTCTTCACCTTTCCTGCCTCCCCTCCCCCACCCCTTTATCTTTCCCCTTACTGGTTTTTCACCTGGAACCTACCAGCCTTCTCCTTCCCACCCTCCCCCCACCTTCTTTATAGGGCCTCTGCCCCTTCCCTCTACAGTCCTGACGAAGGGTTCCGGCCCGAAACATTGACTGATCATTTCCACGGATGCTGCCCGACCTGCTGAGTTCCTCCAGCATGTTGTGAGTGTTGCTTTGACCCCAGCATCTGCAGAGTATTTTGTGTTAACAAATTTCTGTATCTGTGTGGTGGAGAGTACGTTGATTGGCTGCATCACAGCCTGGCATGGAAGCACCAACGCCCTTGAATGGAAAACCCTACAAAAAACTAGTAGATACAGCCCAGTCCATTATAGGTAAAGCCTTCTCCACCATCGAGTACATCTACATGAAGTGTTGTTGCAGGAAAGCAACATCCATCATCAAGGACCCCCAGCACCCAGGCCATTTCTCTTCTCACAGCTATCATCAGGGAGAAGGTACAGGAGCCTCAGGACTCACACCACCATGTTCAGGAACAATTATTACCTCTCAACTATCAGGCTCTTGAACCAAAGGGGAAGTCAGAATCAGAATCCAGTTTATTATCACCGGCATGTGACGTGAAATTTGTTAACTTGGCAGCAGCAGGTCAATGCAATACATAACATAGAAGAGAAAAAGAGAAATAAACAAAATAATAATAATAAATACAGTACACATATCAAATAGATTTTAAAAATGTGCAAAAAAAACCAGAAATAATATATTAAAAAGTGAGGTAGTGTCCAAGGGTTCAATGTCCATTTAGGAATTGGATGGCAGAGGGGAAGAAGCTGTTCCTGAATCGCTGAGTGTGTGCCTTCAGGCTTCTGTACCTCCTACCTGATGGTAACAGTGAGAAAAGGGCATGCCCTGGGTGCTGGAGGTCCTTAATAATGGACGCTGCCTTTCTGAGACACCGCTCCTTGAAGCCGCCCCCGGCACTCCGCAGGTTAGTACCCAAGGTGGAGCTACCAGAGTTACAACCCTCGCCAGCCTCCCCTGGCCCTGCTGAATTCCACTCAGCTTCAAAGTACGTTTATTATCAAGGTATGTATACATCGTACAACCTTGAGATTCGTCTCCTAACAGGCAGCCACAAAACAAAAAAATTCCAAAACAACCCGTGAAAAATGAGACCATCGAACACCCAATGTGCAGAGATAAAAGCAAATAGCAATCTGAACTGAAGTCCACAAAGAGACCCTTAGTTCAGTGCCGAGCGGAGCAGCGAGTTGAACCAGTCCATCCCTCGCCTTGGCCTTCAGCATCCTGACCTTTTCAATCAGGCCTGGAGCTTAAACCATTGCCCAAACATTGGGTTCAGTCACTTTGATAGGCTCTGGGACCTGTACCCAGCCCATTATTGAAATCTTCCCACAACCTATGGACTCCAGGGCTCTTCAACTTAAGTTCTTGGTATCTATAAAGTATTTATTTTATTTGCACAATTTGTCATCTTTTGCACACTGGGTGAATACCCAAATTGGTGCATTCTTTCAGTGAATCTATTATTGTTATTATTCTATTATGGTTTTATTGAGTATGCCCACAAGAAAATTAATTTCAGGGTTGTATATGGTGACATATGTACTTTGATAATATTTATTTTGAAGTTTGGTGCAAACAATGCATTTTCACTGTATGTTTCAATGAACCTGTGACAAATAATGTTAATCTTTAAATATTTCCAGACTCAGTATTGAATTCTACACTTTCTGGTAACTTGACTTCTTAGTCTACAATAGTCACCCATGTAAGATATTAACTCACCTTGCTTTTCCCCCTTTCCTTTTACTTATTTTAGCTCTGGGATTGGAGGACGATCTCAGCCTGACCTCCCAGGCTTGTCCTCCTGCTCTGCATTTAGCAATGCCTACAAGGGTGGCAAACCCATGGCACACCTGACCAAGATGGCAAGTGCAAAAACTTCGCTGACATGTGGCATGCAGTGTTGCCTCTCAATTCTTTAAATTACCACCCATAATAAAAAAGATACATGATTAACTTTACTGCCAAATGAAGCAGCAAATGAATTTTTTTTTAAACAACCCAAGAGCAGAGAAATATTTTCACAGGAAATATCTCACGCCAGCTTGGCACCAGCTAGATGGTTGTGAGAACACGCGTTGTTAGATGATACACTTTGCAATCCTCACAGACCTGGTGTACACATCAGTATTTGGATAGTAAACGGTTACAATAACAAAACTATTTGAAATGATAGCAATATTAATATAACTTTTGAACAGGTTTTCTAAAATGCTTTATTTCAGTCCATTATAGTTTTATTAATAGCAAAAGAACGAATACACATAATAAGCAACAGGACTCATACTTTTTCCTTAAAAAGTTCATAATTTTTGTTACTAATTCATTAATCAACGATAATCTCTGTTCAAAATTACCATGGCTTGCAAGAAAGTTTTTTTTAAGAAGATTACCACTAACTTGGGCACACGCTCTCGAAAACATTCGTCACCCCGCTCGACATTTTTTTCTGTGTTCCCATTCTCTAATTGCTTCTGTTTACTCACTGAGCTGACAACTGTTTACAACTTCTCCCCATGTCTGTTCGACTTTCACCCTATCAGACATCCCACTCTCACTTCCACCTCATCAAGATATTTTTGAAGATTGTCTTCATCCCAGTTCTGATGAAATGTCTTTGAACTTAGAACATTACGCACAATGCAGGTCCTCCAGCTCATGATGTTCTGCCAACCATTTAACCAACTCTAAGATGAATTTAACCCTTCCCTCATCATTTTTCTGCCATCCATGTGCCTATCTAAGAGTTTCTTAGATGCTCCTAATGAATCTGCCCCTACAGCCACTCCCGGCAGGGCATTTCACACATTCACCACTCTCTGTGTAAAACAATCCCTCCAATATTTACCTTCAATCACCTTAAAATTTTGCCCATTCATATTACCCATTTTGACCCTGGAAAAAATTTCCTGGTCATCTACTTGTTCGATGCCTTTTATCATCTTGTACACCCCCATCTCAGGTCATCTCTCATCCTCCTCTGCACCAGAGAGAAAAGCCTTAGCTCACTTGACCTATCCTCAAACAACACGGAATGTTAACTGCTTCTCTTTCCACAAAGGCCACCTGACCTGCTGAGTATTTCAAGAATTTTTTTGTTTGTTTTTGTTTTATCAGATCTGCAGTGGCATTCCTCTCTGGTTGACATACTGTTTCTGAAATGTGTTGCTACAGAGTGCCCACAAGTGGAAGCTGCAGCAAGGATTACGACAAATGTCCAGGCAAGAATAGATTACAGAGTGCAGCCACCCCAGGCAAGGAAAGTATTTAAAGAGGATTGCTTCCCTTTGCACAGCGGGGAACCGGAGACATTTGACAGATCAAGACGAGGACGCAAACAGAGAATTCTAAAGTGACACTCACTGGTGGTTACTTATTTTACTAATTCTAAAGTACTACTGACCTTCAATGTGGAGACTCTATTGGTTAATACCTGTATTGTCATAGCATGATTGATGATTGATTATGTTAACATGCACCAGGTTTCCAACTGGTCAATATCAGTATCAATTAATCAATTCTGGATGAGATGGCATTTCTCTGTTTGGATTTCAGAACAACTTGGTGACGGGGCCAGGCTGTTCTCCTTGTGCTATTGAGGAATCAGTGTGAGTTTTAAGAACAAAAACAACAGGAATTCTGCAGATGCTGGAAATTCAAGCAACATACATCAAAGTTGCTGGTGAATGCAGCAGGCCAAGCAGCATCTATAGGAAGAGGTGCAGTCCACGTTTCAGGCCGAGACCCTTCGTCAGGACTAACTGAAGGAAGTGTTTTAAGAATCCAGTTAATCGGTAAAAACATATACATGGTCTACATTAGGCTTTGTATTGATGCAAACGTTCCCCCTTCCAGTTCCAAGTCCAAATTGAAGGGGCATTTATTCCCTGGAGCGTAGAAGATTGAGGGGAGATTTGTTGTAGTATACATACAGTAATTATGAAGGCTACAGATAGTGGAAAAATTCTGTTCGCATTTACCCTGAGGTTAGGTGAGACTACAACTAGAGCTATACATGAAGGGTGAAAGGTGAAAATTTTCAGGGGAACCTGAGGGGGAATTTCTTCACTCAGAAGGAGGTGTGAGTGTGGAAAGAGCTACCAGCAGAAGTAGTATAAGCAGGTTCAATTGCAACAGTTAAGAGAGTTTGAATAGGTGCAGTACTGTGCCAAAGCCTTAGGCACATATATATAGCTAGGGTGCCCGAGACTTTTGCACAGTACTGTAGTAACTTTATGTATTGCACTGTACTGCTGCCGCAAAAACAAATTCAAGACATTTGTGAGTGATGATAAACCTGATATTGATGTGGGTTTCTACTGTAGACTGAGAGTGGGAAGAGAGCAACGAGAGGGGAGTCATGACTGAGAAAAGGGGAGGGAGCAGGGAGCACCAGAGAGACATTCTCTAATGATCAGGAAACCAATTGTTTGGAATCAAATTACCTTGCCTGGTTCCTCAGAGCTGGGCGTGTCTGTACCCTTGCCACCTATGCCCCTGGCACTTCTCTGCTACCTGTCCCACACCCCTCCCATGGCGCTCCACCCTTGCCATTCCCAACATCCTTTGCTCCCACCAGATTTACAAACTCGCTCTGTGTTCCACATTGACAAATACACTACTGTGCGAAAGCCTTGGGCACCCAGCTATATATCAGTGCCTAAGACTTACGCACTGTACAGTAATTATGAGGGGTAATTATAATAATACAGTACAGTACAGTACTGTAATTATAATACATACACTACTGTACAGTAATTATAGGGCTGGCCGTCTGGTGGTGTAGTGGCATCAGCGCCGGACTTCGGAGTGAAGGCTCCCGAGTTCGAATCCAGCCGGCTCTCTTGCACGCTTTCCATCCGTCAAGCATTGAGCTAGCAACTCAGCCTCGTAAAAATAAGAAAGCCTGTTAAAAAAAAACGCCTTCATGTCGGCGTCCCGATGACTCCACTTGGAGTTAAGGGCTTTCTTCTTCTTCCTCTATAGATAGGGGAAATACAAACAGGCTTTTTCCACTGAGTTTGCAGAAGTGGTAGATGCAGGTTTGATTGCAACATTTAAGAGCAGTTTGTATATAGGAAGGGTATAGAGAGTTATGGTCCAGGTGCAGATAGATGGGACTAGGCAGAGTAACAGTCTGGCACAGACTGGATGGGCCGAAGAGCCTGTATCTGTGCATAGTGCTCTGTGATATCATTCATTAACCGCATTGAGGGCTAGTTTGACCCAATGTTAGAAGAAAATTAGAACAGAAGGCAAAGTCCTTCACGCCCAGTGACTGGTTATTATTGGACTACAGGCAAAACAAGGCAATTTGCACACAACATGTTTCTATTTTAATAAATGCATTAAATGAACTCCAGCTGCAAATGCACACAAACATCTGGATCCAGCAGCCATTTACAAAAGTGTAAGCTGGGGCTCATTGTACTTCATATCAGTTCTTAATACATCTCTAGGTCTTTAAGGACAGCACTTTATCACAACAAACCTACACACAGACACTGCAAGCTTACACAACATGTTTTTGTACCTGTGGTATTTCTTTTTATAACTTTTTAATATATATATATATTTGTTTTTTTAAAGATGGTGCTCCAGCCTCAGAGAACAGAAAATGTAAAGAAGGGCAAGAGTTAGACACAAACTCAGATCACTCAGAGGGTGGGTTTGGGTCAACGCCTATGGTGCTTCCTAATTCTACGCCAAGTGGCAGAAAGGATTTAAAAAAAAAAACTCAAGCTCACTATCCTTCTACCACTGAAAGCAAGGGACAAGCAAAGTTAGCAGTTAAAGGGGTATTTGCATCCTGGGTTTGGGAATACGTAGTTGAGTAGAGGCTCTTTGGGGAAAACTTAACAGTCTAAATGTGTAGTCCTCATCCCCACTGCTACCCACTCTTCCTCATTTTCAACCCAGTCGTGCCTTTGGGTGGATAATTGCCTCCCCAAGCTTTGGTAACAAAAGACCTAGTCATATACTGTGAAGATCTTTGAGACTGGTTTGCAGTGTGAATTGTTGGAGAGGTCACTTTGAATCTTCAAGAGTATCAGAGACTAAGCCAGTTTTCTTGGGTGTTTTATGCCAGCAATGTTCAAGGACAAATTGACAATGAGAACCACGTACAGTTGGCATGGGGGCTAAGATGGCAGAAATAGGCCGCTCAGTTATTTTTGCAACGCAGTAGGATCTTTAGGCATAACGGGAATATTCACGCCAATGGGTTTAAAGGTTTAACGCAAACGGATTCAGTATTTCCTCACGAGTCTCCACATGCTGGGGACTGCAGTGCAACATCAAGTTTAGACCTAGCTCTATACTCAAATGCCCAGCCTTTGGCGAGAGAGAGTTCAATGCAACTGAAACGTCTAGCAAAGGATTACGATAAAAACTTTGTGCAGAATTAAAAACGTTGATGCTTGCCCATTACATAGCATCACAGAGTGGAGTGAGGAAGTTTCTAGCACGGCCCCTTTTATATCCAGAGAGAAAGAAACAAGACATCCTGACTAGCATGTAAACTTCTGGAACGTAACACTACACAGGCGAGAAACAAAAACAGAACATCAACTACAGGGTAAGAACCAGAGTGCCAGCATGCACTAACGAGACAATTAAACTTCTTCTCCATTGTTGAGTTTCTGCATTTTTGAGGCCGCAGCTCAGCCATGTTGAGAGGAATTTCTTAAACCCAAGGAAGGAATAAAAGAATAAATAAAGGAACAAGTTGCTGTTTTAACAGGAGACTTCCATGGTCTGAGACCTGCCTTGCTCTGTTTCACTGTTGCCCACAGCATCTGCCTGGTTGGCAGCGGGAGACTGGTTGCGGGCGACATCTCCGGATCCCACGCTTGAGGTCGAGGTGGTGCGAGCCCGGGTTAGCCTGGTCATGGTGACAGCTGGCACTGGAGATGAGGGAAGAGGATACACACAGGGACACACAAATAAAAGATAATTAGAAAGCAAATCACAGTTGTTACTGAAACTACTTCTGCTTACAAGCTTGCCGAGGACAGTTTCCTGGGGAGAACTTGTGTGGGGTGCAGGGAGAAATAGACAGTTTTCTGAAACTCATTCTATTAGTGGCCCAGATATGATTTTGTCAAGTTACTTCTTTGTTCTAAAGCTAAAGTATTTCATTAAATTGGAAAATGCCTTCCCTTGCCATCTTACTGCCATCTCTGTATCTGCTTGAGTTTTCCTCTAAACTGCTACACGGAAGATAACTGAGTGGCTGTTCAAGAATGCTAAATTAACATACCATCTTCTTCTCCACCACTCACTGTAGTTTGATCAGAGAAGCCAATCTATTTGTATACCTGCTCAGAATGAAAATTGTTCCTCTTCTAAAGCTGGCAACCTTTCTTCCTCTGGCTCACTTGACACCCCCTCCCTTACATCCATTCCTAGAAAGGCCAATGAAACCTCCTTATACACTAGTGTTAATTTTTTTAAAATTCCATCCCTCACGTCCCCATGGTGTGGGCCTTTTTGAATCATCTTCGTATCTTCAATAGGAAGTTGGGATCCCATCTGACTTTTGCCTTCAATTTAGATTATTTGTGGTCTCCACCTGAGCAGAGACTTGCACACACCTTGAAGATCGAAGTGTTGGGATTGAACACTACAGCACAGTACAGGCCCTTCAGCCCATGGTGCTGTGCCGAGCTTTTAAACTACTCCACGATCAATCTAACCCTTCCTTCCTACATTGCCCTCTGTTTTCCTATTATCCATGTATAGGTATCATATCTTGAAAGAATTCAATAGGTTCATGAGACATGACCTAACCTTCACAAAGCCATGCTGACCAACTCCAATCAGATTATCTTCTCCACAGTGATATGACGGCATCTCCTTTTTTAATGGACACCGTCTGACTGTTAGGGTGTATTCCAGAGTTATGGCATAGAGTAAATATGAACTTCACCAGCAACCAGTCTTCAGACATGAATGTGGATTGTAGATTGAATTTAAGATGCAGCTCTGAACAATTGTTTTCTCGGAGTTGTGGAATGGAGTTGAATGAAAACCAGACAATGCTGATTAACATTCAAATTCTACATCTCTCAGGGTGCGAAAGAGGTGTGTGAAAACTATATGTAATTCAAAGGAAGCATTGTAGATACATTGTAACTACAGAATTGTCTATTCCTTTAATCTTTAGCATATAAAAATGTCATGTAATATTGGGTCAGGAGGCCTCTTCCTCCAAGAGTGTCTCACTTTGTTCAATAAAACACTTGTGTATCCACTAGCTTCAGTCTCTCCAGTGACTTTGTTCACTTTCCAACACAGACCATACATCTCAGATTTTGCTATCCAATAGGGTGCACCCTATTGATCTACCAATCTACCTTCAGTTTCAGAAGTTCTTCAACGTATCGATCTAGCTATAAAGAAGGCATGACAGTGGCTATATTTCATTAGGAGTTTGAGGAGATTTGGTTTGTCACATAAAACACTCGAAAGCTTCTACAGGTGTACCGTGGAGAGCTTTCTGACTGGCTGTATCACCATCTGGTATGGGGGGGGGGGTGCTACTGCACAGGATCAAAAGCTACAGAAAGTTCTAAAATTAGTCAGCTCCTTCTTGGGTACAGGCCTCCGTAGTATCCAAGATATCTTGAAGGATCGGCGCCTCAGAAAGGCAGTGGCTGTCATTAAGGATCCCCACCTGCCAGGCCATGCCCTTTTCTCATTGTTACCATCAGGAAGAGGGTACAGAAGCCTGAAGGCAGAGACTCAATGATTCAGGAACAACTTCTTTCCCTCCACCGTACAATTCCTAAGTGGACATCGAACCAATGAACACTACCTCAATTTTTAAATATGTTGTTTGTTTTTGCACTATTGTAAATTTAACTACTTAACACACATATATGTATTTACTGTAATTGATTCACTTTTCTTTCTATATTATCATACATATTGCATTGTACTGTTGCCACTAAGTTAAGAAATTTCACAACATATACCAAAGATATTACAGAAGATTCTGATTTTTTCCAATCCCTCCTTTGCCGTTTGTACTTCCTACTTCTTTGTAATCTCCTTAATTCCACATCTCTCAATTCAGCTACATCCCCCACTTTCAACAATGTAGATGCCCAATTAGATCTCAATTCCAAAAGAAGCTCACCACTTCCATCACTTTCCAAGGCTAACCACTTTGACCAACTGTCCGGTCACCCGTCTCTGAAGCTTGCAGGAACACTATTGCTTCTAAGGCACTATATAAATGTAACTTAAATTTCCATTGCAAGAAGGATTTCATTAATGAAGCAATTCTAAGACAACAGCCTACCTGTCTGTTCTCTTAACAGGCATAAAGCCAGAAGTTTGTTATCTTTTGTTTTTACTTTTAATCCAAAGTTACTTTCGTTTGAGAGTATGGGTAGAGATAAATTTCACCCCTTCCAGATGAGGCCGTGACCAATCCGTTATGGTGAGGCTGTTCCCATTAACAAGGAAGGTACTGTGGTATCACTTCCCTGCATCTGAATAAGGATTCTCCAGGAATCTTCCATGAGTAAGCTTGTAAGCTCTGTGCAGAATCAGTGAAACAGCCTGGCTCAGCACATTCTGTAGGGAAATCACGCCCCCCCCCACCCCCCTACCAATACCACAGGACACTGCCTGCAGCTTCCTTCCATGGCTCTGGACAGCACCTGTTCCCACAATGCATTGCATCAACCACACACGTCAACCTTGTGATGAAACTCAGGGTTAGACAACAGACCATATTTTACCTCAGGCTTGGCAACAAGAGGCACAAAAATCAAAAGCCTCAGTGTACTTCTCTAAACACAGGAAGGACTGAATTTTAAATATTGCTCCCAATTCCTAGGACTGCATTATGACAGTCATCCCCTCTCCCCTGTATATTTGGTAACATTTTCCCAAGTGAATTTCTCTTTTTCTACCTGTTCTCAAGACCAGAGAAGGCACCCAACAGCCTCAATCAGCTTTGTCCTTACACTGGTTGGTGTGCTCCTATCAGTTATCTCCACTTTGTTACCAAGGCAGCCATTTTGTCTTCACCAATTCAGTCAACTTGAAAGGCATCGGCAGGAAGGAACCTGGAGTCTGCTCAATAGTTTCACCTTCACAATCTCCCTCGATTAACTCATCTGAAGCTGAAACTCTCAAACGGAATGCTCACAGGATAGACTCCACCCAAGATAAATCTAAGCAGCCACACACCCTTGGCCTTTTCCCATTGCCTTGCAAACTCTTTTCTTTAAATGTGTTTTAAATGCTACAGTACAAGCTGTGGCCACTATTTTCCTGGCGTATCTATCCCAGAATCTAATTGCGCTGCACAAAAAAAAGTGTTTCTCATATTATTTTTGGGCACTTTCCAAACAGCTTTGTCCTGCTTCCACCAATTGGGAAGTTTCTTCCTACCCATTTTGTCCTTACCTTTCATGACATTAAATACCAATCAGATCTCTTCACCTCTTCACTCCTAAGGGAAACAACTCTAACTTCTCCAGGGTGCCCATCTAAGTCACTAATCTTAGAATATAGAACTGTACAGGCTCTTCAGCTGACAAATTTGTGCTAATATTTTAACCTACTCTAAGATCAGTTTTACTCTTCCCTCAAGATAGCATCTTTTTTTCCCCCATCCATGTGCCTGGAATTTTTTGCTGTAAAACCTCTTCTGCACACTCTCAAAAGCATCCACCTCTGTCCTAATGAGGTGAGGTCCAGCGCCAGACACATACTCCAGTAGTGGGTGAACCAATGTTTTACAGAAGCTTCTTGCTCTTGAACTCAATCTTCTGGATGTTCCAGTGTTTTGCACCAAGGACTTACTATGAAAAGTGTGGCTACTCCTGCCTTATCAATTAGAGCACGTAAATAAATTTCTACAGTAGCAAGCCATTAGTAAAATGACTCTGTACAAATCTGTGTACTTAACTGGTGAACTCCCCTAAATCTTCCAGTGATTCGGCCACCTCAAGGACTGATTCCTTTAACTCTAAACCAGAGGTTCTAACAATGAACTCAACCCAATTCCACTTTAGGCACTTTGTGGACAATTTTTACCTCAAATCCCATCAAACCCGCAGCCCTGCACACAAGGTGACCAAGGAAACATCCGAAAAATATGATCTGGTTGACGTGGAAGCCTTAAATCATTCCATGTTCAGGGTCCACCTTGTAATGGTGGGGGTGGTGTTGGCAGGGGAAAAGAGAAGGCCTGCAGCCTACTTGACACAAATGCATGATCATGTGCACACACAAAAATCAGGAAGCAAGGCACAATGTTGAGCACGGCACAAAGGGGAGGAGCCATGCATGAGAGGAGAGACCACACCCAAACAAAGCAATGGAATGGAATGGAATGGTATTTGGATACGTCAGCTTGGTTGGGAGCTCCAATGAACTGGTGTTTCTGATTTCAGTGGAGGTGATGTGTTTGTGTCACACAATCATTTCACTTCCATAATCACAATCCCACACTATCCATAATAAAATTGCTCTAAAATATTACTTTCTGGCTGATATTAGCAACAGGCATGGGAAAAAGCAGATTAGGAATCCATTTAGCCTCTTGGGTCTGTTTTCTGCTTACTGCTTACCTGAACCTTCACTCCTCATACCCGCTTTTATTCCTTCTTATTATTCAGTATTATTTTATTAATTATTATTATTTGTCTTTTGTGTCTGCAGGCTGCCTTCTTTTGCACATTGATCGTCAGTCTTTGTGTGTAGTTTTTCATTGATTCTATTGTATTTCTTTGTATTTACTGTGAATGCCTACAAGAAAACGAACTCAGGGTAGTATATGGAGATATATCCCTACTTTGATAATAAATTTACTTTGAACTTTGCTACACCCCACTCTCCATTTCCCTTAATACCCGGGGTTGATAAATATCTCAGGATTTGCTATCCTGGGTCAGCAAGGTATTCGAGCGATTAGCACAATGCTTTACAGCTGTAAGATAGGAGTTCAATTCCCACTGCTGACTGTAGGGAGTTTGCAAGTTCTACGCATGACTGCTCCAGTTTCCACTCACATTCCAAAATAGTACAGGTTAGGGTTTGCGAGTTGTGGACAGGCCTTGTTGCCGGTGGAAGCGTGGCCCCACTTGCAGGTTGCCACCAGCAAAATCCTGGCTGATTCAAACAACAGATTTCACTCTTGTTTCGATGCACACTCGATAAATAGAGCTAATCTCTCTGTAAAGGAAGTTTATCCAAGCCCTGGTAACACGAGGTCAATACACATTTAGATCTTGCCAGAAAACAAGCATCCAAATGTCATGAAGTGAAAAAGGAAACTTGCTGAGAGAATTTTTTTGCCCCCAGTGGGGCTGAAACCTTGTCATTACTACCTAACCACCATCAGGCAGGAAGTAAAGGAGCCTTAGGTCCCACACCACCAAGTTTATTTCACTCACCTCACTGGTTCTAAAAACTACTGACTCACTTCCAAGAACTCTACAACTCTTGTTCTCACTGTTATTTACTTTTTATTGACAGTTTGTCTTCTTTTGCACATTGTTTGTTTGTCCATAAGATCATAAGATATAGGAGAAGAAGTAGGCTGTTTGGACCATCCAGTCCGCTCCGCCATCCAATCATGGGCTGATCCAATTCTTCCAGTCATCCCCACTCCCCTGCCTTCACCCCATACTCTTTGATGCCATTGCTAATCAAGAACCTAGCTATCTCTGCTTTAAATGCACCCAATAACTTGGCCTCCACAGCCGCTCATGGCAACAAATTCCACAGATTTACCACCCTCTGACTAAAGTAATTTCTCCACATCTCAGTTCTAAATGGATACCCTTCAATCCTGAAGTCATGCCCTCTTGTCCTAGAATCCCCTGCCATGGGAAATAACTTTGCCATATCTAATCTGTTCAGGAATTTTAACATTCGGAATGTTTCTATGAGATCCCCCCTCATTCTCCTGAACTCCAGGGAATACAGCCCAACAGCTGCCAGACGTTCCTCATACAGTAACCCTTTCATTCCTGGAATCATTCTCATGAATCTTCTCTGTCATTCTTTATAAAGTATGTTGTTCTTCATAAATTCTAAATGATTAGGAAAGGATTAGCTTTATTTGTCATATGTACATCGAAACGTTGAAGCAGTGGAATGCGTCATGACCAACACAGACCGAGCTGTGCTGGGGGCAGCCTGCAAGTGTCGCCATGCTTCTGGTGCCAAAGGAGCACGTCCACAACTTACTAACCCTAACCCGTACGTCTTTGGAACATGGTAGGAAATCAGAGCACCCAGAGGAAACCCATGTGGTCACAGGGAGAATTGCGCCTCAAATAGCCTCTGACAACCATGTTCAGTTCCTGGCCTCCGTGTGTGGTTTAGTTACTAAGCCCAGCGGAACAGTTTCTACTGACAGGAGAAGGGGCAAAGGCAAGTTACTGGCGCCTTAAAATCAGTCGCTCTGTGCAGATGGGGCTCGTCAGCTGTGGTTGGCAGCTCACCTAGGAGAAGGAAAACTCCGATTTCAAACCTCTGCTACCTCACGGCTATACCTACTCACGGGGAAGGCTTCAGGAGTAAACCCCTGAGGGTAAAATCCAGAGTTGGAGTCCCTAAGGCGGTCCTATGTTGAGTTCAACACTGCCTGGCAACTCCTGCAATGCTGCTGGTGCCAAACTGTACCGGTCTCTGCCGTTCCTTTGGGTTCATCAGCTACGTGGAGAAGGAGAGCTTGCTACATGGGCAATAACTAGCTCTCCATATTGTACAGATCTGGCTTGCTGGACAGCTAGGACACAACATCCATGGTCAACTGAGTACTGAGGCCTACTACACAACTGTCTATTCTACTTTCCTTCAACTGCATTTCTTCATTTCCCTGTGAATGGCTGCAAGAAAATTAATCTCAAGGTAGCATATGGTGACATTACTGCACTTAAATAATAAATTCATTTTGACCTTGACATAAATGCATTGCAATAAGCAAAACAAATTTGCAAAGCCTCTTTCACTTAATTAAATTGTCAAGTCTCAATCTTTTAAAGTCAATTGCTTTATTTAAACAAATCTTTACTCAACAGTTAGAAATCAGCCAGATAGAAGTAGGAATTCAGCGCCAAAAGATATTGAATTAGGAAATGATTGAATGAGGAAACGAGCACTGCATAAGCGTATTAAATTGTGCTTGAGTTGAACTGACAGCGGTTCAGCTCGAAGACTCACAAGACAGAGCCATGAATGGGGAGTAAGCAGGAAGGAATGAGCGAAATGCTGAAACATGATGGAACATAATGCACGAAGAGCTACCTGTTTCACCGTGCAGGTGATTGAGCTGGACGTACGGGACTGTAAAGCAGGTGGGACGAGAGTGGGACACACAGGAAAAGAACCAGGTTAATACTGATCATATAAAGCACGTCACACACAATAGGTCAGAGCAGACAGCTGGGAGTACGTTGCAATGGCTACAACACATAGAGGTGGTGGGGCAAGAAGAATATGAGAACAATGCACTTACACTCTCAGAACCTCAGTGTACAAACCATTCCCCAGCATAGACCACCTGCACTCCCACCATGGGCAGTGTTCCACTTCGCCCCAATCCTATGTGATACTGGCATCTACTGGGGGGGGGGGGTATCGCATTGAAAACTATCAAATAGTGAAAGGTATAGATAGAGAGGATGTGGGGGAGTCTAGAATCACAGGACACAGCCTTAGAATAGAAGGACATCCTTCTTATAGAACAGAGATGAGAACGAATTTCTTTAGCCAGGGAGAGAGAAATCTGTGGAATTCAATACCTTGGCTGTACAACCAAGTCATTGGGTATATTTATTTATTGAGTTACAGTGCAGAATAGTCCCTTCCGGCCCTTCGAGCTGCGCTGCCCACCAACCCTTGATTTAATCTTAGCCTACTCATGGGACAATTTACAATGACCAATTGAACTACCAACCGGTAGATGCTTAGACTGTGAAAGGAAACCGGAACACTCAGAGGAAACCCAGAGAGTCCCGGGAAGAAAGCACAAACTACTTACAGACAGCGGTGGGAATTTAACCCAGGTCACTGGCACTGTAAAGCATTGTGCTAACTACTATTCCACCGCAGCGATCTGTTTTCACTTTGACACGAGAGAGTCGATCAGTGTTCAAAAAAGCCAAGTTAAATCCACTGTGATTCAATGTTGTAAAACAATAGCACATGAAAATATCCGGGGGGGGAAGGGGCTGAATACTTTTATGGGCACTGTATGTCTTATGGTTTTATCTTGGGAATAGTAGGCACTTGCCGACACAGATTCGTAAGTTGTAACACAGTGAGCGAGCGATACAGAATGAGTGACAGGAGCTCAGACCAATAACTAAATTACATGGCTCCACGCATGACAGGAAGGGGGCCTTGAGGTTTAAACCTGGTTATGACCATCTAGTCTTTGTGCGTGTATACTCCCTTGGAGAGGGAGTAAAGCAGGGGGTTTTATGCCATGGACCTTTACACTAACCGGAGGGTAGGTGAACAAAATAGAGTGTAGTACAAATTAACACAATTGTAGTCAACTCTTCATTAAAGTCAGTAGCCAACATCAGTACACCAAGATTAGGTGGAACATATGCACATCAGTTAAACTCCCGTCACGTGAACTTTAGCCAAAGTGTGCATTACCGCAGGCTGAACAGCTGAAGTACCACCAATGGGAGAAACAATTACACCAAGTTATTTTTGAGATGTTGCACCATGAGGAAGAAAATACAGGTGCTGCTTTTATTGACTGTGCTTCAGTTTAAAGATTCCTGTAAGCTTGCAATCAGTTTATTCCAGTTTAGAATTGACTTTATTACAATCAGTCTCTGCCCTGGCAGTGACATTTATTGAATGCCACATGCCACAATACTTCTTGTTAGCAGACTTCAGAATATAGAAGGCAAAGAAAATAGATGTGCATAAATCACTTGTTTTATAAGCTACTCTCTCCCTTTTCCTAGCCTCAACCTTAGTTTCAAAAACATAAGCCATGCCAAGTTCAATAATAACACCAAAGCTGCAGTTCTGCATTGGTCACGTGTTAAGGAATGCATCCACTTGAAATGCAGTCTTTCAAAGTGATAGAAAAGTACAGCTCAGAAACAGGCCTTTCGGCTCATCTAATCAATGCCGAAACCATTTAAACTGCCTACTCACATCAACCCGCACTGGGACCATTGCCCTCCATACCCCTCAAATCTATATGCCAAGAGGGGGGGAAATATTTCCTGAAGCTGGAGAAATCGTTGTTCACACTATTCAGGTACCAATCCAAACTTCGCTTAAATGTTAAAATTGAGCTTGCATGCACCACTTGAGCTGGCAGCTCGTGCTACAATCTCACGACCTTCTGAGTGAAGAAGTTTCCCCTCAAGTTCCCCTTAAACATTTTCACCTTTCACCCTTAGCCCATGACTTCTGTTCCCACCCGAAATCAGTGGGAAAAGCCTGCTGGCATTTACCCTTTCTATACCCCTCATAATTTTGTATACCTCTATCAAATCTCCCCCTCCCCCCAATCTTCTATGTGCTAAGAAATAAAGTCCTAACCTATTCAATCTTTCCTTATAACTCAGGTCCTTACAAGAGAAAATCTGCAGATACTGGAAATCCAAGCACACACACACAAGATGCTGGAGGAACCCGGCAGACCAGGCAGCATCTATGGAAAAAAAATCCAGTCGACGTTTTGGGCCTGCTGAGGTCCTCCAGCATTCTGTGTGTGTTGCCAGCAACATCCTTGTAAACTCTGTCCATCCCCATAGAGATACAGGCACAGAATGGCACTCAAGCACCAATGTGTAGAGTAATCGCACCCAAACCAGTTTAATCTTCCAAACTCTGACCCTAACCTTTAACCGTCAGATTCTGCCTTTCACCTCCCTACACACCTGGGGCAATCTACAACCTGCCAACCCACAGAAGTCTTTGGGAGGTGGAGGAATCTGGAAAACCACACAGTCTCAGGGAGAACATGCAAACTCCACACGGACAGCACCAGAGATCAGGATTGAACCTGAGTTCCTAGATCTGTGAGGCAGCAGCCCTACTATTTCTGCGTTCGCTCAGTTGCTCCCATGGTAACTGGCCCTCTCATGATGCAACTCAGTAGGTACTGATATCTTTGGAAACTAATCTTCCGCCATAAATATGGATGATGAGTACCGGAGACTATTCACCCCTGTACAGGCATTACAACTGATCTAATCTTCTTCACCTGCATGTACACACAGCAGCTTGGGCTGCTGTATAGGAAGCAGGAGAGGGAGCACAGCCAGCGACTTTTCTTCCTTTATCTAATGGAAATTGGTAGAGACCCAGCACAAGCGGTGCATTGAAGCTCGATTTCAACTCTAAAGAGAAGTTTGGATAGGTACGTGGATGGTAGGGGCATGGAGAGTTATGGCCCGGGTGCAGGATGATGGGAGTAGGCAGTTTAAGTGGCTCCGCACTGACTAGATGGGCCATAGAAGAGTATAGAAACTCTGTGACTTACACCAGAACTAAAATAGAACAACTCCCTTGCAATCTGATCAACCATTCTAGTTCGATCTCCACAACCCCCTCTATCTATTACCTGTACCCCCTGTCACTGCACTGTAAACACTTTAAACCATTTTTTAACATTGCTGTTTACATTGTAAATATATGCCGGTACTTAGGCACGTTTTATTCCATATCCGTACTTTAACCTCTAACTTTATTTTTTATATACGTAATTTTTCATTCTTTATAATTGTTGAACATTGTTGTTTTTTGTTGCATGTGGTACCCGGACACCACAGCAAATTACTTACACATGTATATGTATAGGGGCGAATAATATTAATCCTCCACCAGACCATGGGAAATGACACTGGGATGTTTTAACTTCCGCAGCTTACCGCTGCACTGAGCAAATGCATTCCAAACGGTGCCCCTGTGAGACACAGTGATACCAAGGACGCACAGGTTGGCAGGTTGCAAGCTGTCCCTTGTGTGAAGGTGAGGGGTAGAGTCTGGGGGGAAACAAAACGGGATTGGTGCAGAATGGACACTAGATGATGAACATGGATTTGAAGGACTGAAGGACTCCCAGAGAGCCAAGGATTTTGTCCGACTCTACAATATGCAGCTTCTTCCCAATTTCAGCTGTGTTCTTACCAAGCAGCACAGTCCAGAGGCGTAGCCCCTGGCAACCTGCTGCACTGAACTCTGACTTGACTCTTTTGTGCCTTTCAGTGGCAGGCAACCAGGCAGCAAGCTGACTGGAAAACCAGAGGCTGCAGAGGCCCGGGGGCCATGGTGGAGGCAGGGGGTTGGGAAGGGAAGACAAAAAATAGGAATGGACTCCCTAGGTACAGCAGAGATGGGGTTTCCTGGTGAGAATGGGGTAGGAGTGGAAGACTTTGCAGGTAGGGCTGCTAAAGAGACTGAGACAGACAGATGAAATGGGAGCAGGAGATTTGGGCATTGGATCAGGAGGAGGGTGTGGGACTGATTTTAGTATTGGTTTATTATGGTCACATGCACCAAGAATCAGTGAAAAGCTTGTCTTGCCTACTGCTCATACAGATCAATATCATTACACTGTGCATTGAGGTAGAATACGGTAAAACAGTAACAATACAGAATAACTTGTAAAAGCCACCGAAAAGGTGCAGTGCAAGTAAAATTATAACGTGCAAGATCATAACAAGGTAGACCGGGAGGCCATCTTATCATTCAAGAATCTGATAACAGTGAGATAGGAGCTGGTGGTATGCGCTCTCAGGGTTTCAGAGTGGGCAGTGAGAGGATGGAAATAAAGCAAACCAGTAAAGTACAACAGACCAAATGCTCAATTACAGATCTACTGCAGATGTCCAAAAATGGAACTTTGCCCCAACCTGTAGAGCACTGTGGGGCCTTTCAGGTTGGTATGGCAACAGCTCTTCCTGAGACCACAAGAAGGTGCAGAGAGTTGTCAACACAGCTCAGTACACACTGAGTACACAAATGAGGTACAAACCAACTTCCCATCCCATAACAACATGTGTGTCCATGGCCTCCTCTACTGCCACAATGAGGCCAAGCTCAGGTTGGAGGAGCAACACCTCATATTCCATCTGGGTAGTCTCCAACCTTATGGTATGAACATCAATTTCTCCAACTTCTGTTAATTCCTCCCCCCTTCCTCTTTCACTCTTTTTCCATTCCCGGTTCTGGTTGCCCTCTCATCCCTTCTCTTCTCACCTGCCCATTGCCTCCCTCTGGTTCCCCTTCTCTTTCTTTTTCTTCCGTGGTCCACTATCCTCTCCAATCAAATTCCTTCTTCTTCAACCTTTTACCTTTTCCACCGATCATCTCCCAGCTTCTTACTTCATCTCCTCTCCCCACCCACCTACCTGGTCTCACCCATCCCGTGCCAGCTTGTACTCCTTACCCTCCCCACACCACATTTCAATGACTGACTAGATTATTGCAATAAATAAATAAAACACCTGTCTGGTTCACTAATGTCCTTCAGGAGGGAAATCTATAATCTTAACTAGTCTGGCCTACCTGTGCTTCCAGGGTTGATGCTTAAGGAACTTCAGGGTCTCTCTCATTTTGGACATATCAAAAGTGCTGCGTACGCAGTGCCTCCAGTATTGTCAAAGACCCCTCTCATCTTTTCCACAACCTCTTTGACCTCAGGCACAAGGTACTGCACTATAGGAACCCGAACTGTAAGGCTGAGTTGCAGCTCTTCCCCCAGGCTGCCACCCAGCTCGTATGTACACCGGGCCTGAATGCCGTGCCCCCTGCCCCCAACTCACAGACACACTCTCATCCTACACTGCTCACTTTTCATCTTCTATTGCTGCTGCTTCACATATTTATACCACTGTTTGTTTCATTATACTAGTGCCAGTAACATTATACTGTCTCACATAAACATGCACCTCACACTTTCTGTCAATCTTCAGGCGTGTCACTTGTGCTATTATTTTGCGACTGTACATGCTATTGTAACTACAGTATAAGTGCTGTGTGTGACTGTATGTACTGTCTTTTGCACCTTGCCCCATAAATACAATGCTTCATTTAGCCGTATACATGTGTGTGGCTGAATGGCGATAAATTTGAACTTGAACTTATTCAAAATACATTTCAGTTGAACAACTAGGGAAGGCAAAGCCTTGTCGGTGACACATAGATCCCAAAATTTCCTCACACAGATGACTTTAAAGCAGGAAAGATAAACACCTAGAAGAGAAGTTACACACACACACACACACACACACACAGAGACAATGAGGTGAGGTGAATGCAGTCTTGGTCAGTGCTGGCTGATTCTTTCTCAAACACTCTGTACACTATGGTTATCAGGAGAAATTGTTTACAAAAATTTTTAAAAAGCATTACACGCGCTCTCCAAAACATGCAGCCAACTACAGGCTCAGTGACAGCAGACAGTGACATCAAACATTTCACAGTTGCTCTTCTTTCTACAGCAGAGAACAGCGCTGGGAACGTACAGTGTCCCGAGGAGGGAAAAGTCCTTGGGTTTCCACCGAGGAGGCTCTTTTTTGTATCAGAAATGCAGTGCACTGCTCTGGATTACTTACAGGTGAACCATATTTTAAATATTTAAGAGAGGAATTGCTAAATGAATAGATTTCTAATATCTCAAAATGAGGATTTAAATAATTCATACTCAGGATTGTTGGAGAGATGGAACAAAATAGAATGAGCAATCCCATCTGTTGTCAGAAACACTTCCCCTTCTCCCTTTGCCTCCATTCTCAAGCTTCCAATCCCAATTTATCCCTCTTGCTGGATATTATGAGCCACTTGGTCTGCCGCGTCCATTAGCTGGAATACAACTCCAGCAAACCAGTCAACTGCATAAGGCATTGTCGGGGCACAGGTCTACCAATGGATAACGCCATGGGCTAGAGGACTAGTGGCCAGAAGTTGGCAAAGGTGTTGATCCCTCGCCTGGGAGTACTGAGGGCAAGTGATGGAGTCCCCAAAAATTCAATAGTCATCCCAGCTATCAGCAAAGATGGAGCCCAGACCTTCAGCTCGTCCCAACTGTAACCTGGCGGTCTGACATTCTCACATTACAGGTGAGAATTTTATTTTTAAAAAAAATCAATTTTGAATGGGGGCAGATGAAAACAACTGCTGCAACAGAAGTGTTAGCCTGATACCTAGCGGGCCATGAGTGGCTCATTGGAAACTTACAGGAGATTCAGCATTAGTTCTTCCCTCCAAAATGAAGATGAGACCTCAATTCCAAGAGGCAAAATGATTTCAGAGAAGGGTTGAGGAGACTGTTAATTAGATACCTTGTATACACAGTCACTGTGGGGGAATAACCTCACCCCGTGTTACAACTCTACAAGGCAGTAACTATTAAAAGTAAAATATCTATCACAATGGAACAAGGCTATTTGGTCTCTTGAGCACGTACCATCTCAATTGGAGGAGTAATCCAATGAGCCTACCCCCCCATTAGTCTCCTTTGAAACCCTATCCCTTCAAGAGGACCACAACCTTGTCATTGGGTTTGGAGGCTTGCGTGCTTCAATGACATGGAGAATTATGTTGGCTGGAGTCAGGGCTTTATGCTTTGGTAGGATCACCCATGCCAACCAGGTCAAAGGGTAGAGGCCAGACTAAGAGTGGTCCACCAGTCCTCCAGGTTTGGGGGTTCAGCTCAGGGCTAACAACCCTGACTGGTAAAACAAAATTGTTACGGAAACAGCAATGAAGAATCCTTCTACATCTGAGTGTGACAGTATTCCTGAGTCTCCACCTGGGATGCATGACTGACAGCAGTGAAAACTGAGAGGAAGTGCTGAAGATGGAGGACCTTCATTGCTGCCCTAAATGCCGGTGGTGAAATAGGCAGTAAGAACACTCCTCCATTCCCTTTTTGAGTATTACAACTAAAACTGCCAACAACTGCACTGCAGTCTAGATCTCACTGCGTAGAAAACTGAAATCTCTATTAACAATTTCCATGGGGAGGGAGTTCTGAGAGGACTGAAAGGGAATAAGTTAATCAGACAGGACATCGGGAAAAAGATAATGAATTTGGCCTTTGGCGATACTCGTGCAGTACCTGACGTATTGGACATGAAGTTGCAATCACTACAGTATCATCTGCAATCAGATTCCAGAACGAAACAGTCTATCTGATCACAAAGATCTTCCTGCTACTTCCAAGACAAAAACAGAGATTCTGTTCACTTAATGTTGAAATTTTCTTCATTTTTAATTTAAAAGAGCTTTCCTCTGTGGAAACCCAAGGCTGCTCCCCTGTCGAGACGCCACCACTGGATCAGAGACCGCGATCCCCACAGCATGCATGCATTCCAACTTAGTACTTCCAATACTCACAATGACTGCGAAACACTGCGGGCAAGAGAGCAATTGGAGAGTTAGTTCACCACTTCTCCCGGGTTGAGCTGAAACACTGCACAACCGAAGCAGGTCTGTTTCTTCCACTTTAACCTGAACCTAACTACATTCTTTCCTCCCTAAACCCCCACCCTCAGGTCCCGACCATCAATGTGAACTTTTGTCATGTCTTTAAGTTCCTCTCTCTAGTATTCTTGGGCTAGGTAGGGAAAAACAGGGCAATTTTCAATGCCAGTATCTCTCAGGAGTGCATATCCATTCCTGTGACAAAATGGATCATTCAGAACTAATCCAATATCCATTCCAGGTAAGAAGAACAAATCACAGACTAAACAGCCAATATGCTCAGTGGGACCAGAAACAGGAATGGACTCATTAAACCATTCCGGGTAAAAAATAATCAAAGCACAGACTAAACAGCAGCTATAGCTGGACAAGGAACTAGGAACAAGAATAGACTAACTAAAACCTTGAGATCATGGCTTGTTAGTGAGCTAACTCCAGTCACCTGCATTGCTAACACCTTTAATTAATATCAGTTATACATTTAAACTATCTGTATAATCTGCTGCCATGAAAGAGCTCCGGGCTTCCACTTACAGAATACAGTGGAAATGCTTCCCCAAATTTGTTCCCAAAAGGTTTAACCTAAATTGTATTTCTTCTTTATGTATTCCCAGTTTGTTGTCTTCTGCACGCTGGGTGAATGCCCTAGTTGGCAGCCTTTCATTGATTCTGTTATGGTTTATTATTCCATAGACTTATTGGGTATGCCCGCAAGAAAATGAATCTCAGGGTTGTATATGGTGCCATATATATGTACTTGAGATAGTAAATTTACTTTGGACTTCCTTATTTATTTTCTTTGAAGAGACAGCAGGGATCAGGCCTTTCTGGCCCAATGAGCCATGACACCCAGCAATCCACCTATTTAACCTGAGCCTAATCACAATTTACAATGAACAACTAACCGGTACGTCTTTGGACTGTGGGAGGTCACGGGGAGAATGTATAGAAACTCCTTACAGATGGCGCAGGAATTGAACTCCGAACTCCAACGTCCCAAGCTGTAATAGCGCCGCGCTAACCGCTACACTAATGGGGCTTCCGCTAAGTTCCAGTGTTGGAATGCCCAAAGGAAGGCCGTCAGCTAGTCTCAGTCTCTTGAAATCTTCAACTGAATCATTTCCTCTAAACTACTGAACCCGGGTGAGTACCACCCCAAATGCTGGTGTGGCCGGGAGCAGCGGCGTAGCTGCCTTTGAGCGAGAGTTGGCTAATAAAGCAAGCACAAAAAGAGTGAGTGAACAGAAGATGGAAGAAAGCAATTCTTAAGGCACGAGAGAGAGTCTGCAGATGCTGGAAATCTGGAACAACGCACACAAAAATGCTGGAGGAAGTCCCCAGGTCAGACAGCATCTATGAAAATAAATAGACCGTCAATGTTTTGGGCTGAGAAGGAAGGGGGGAAAGGTGGGGGGGGGGGGAAGGAGGCTAGCTGGAAGGTGATAGATGAAGCCAGGTGGGAAAGGGAAAGGGTTGGAGAAGAAGCAATCTGATGGGAGAGGAGAGCGGACACTTTGGAAGTGAAAGGCAGGTGAGAGGAGGTAAAGGTTAGAATGGGGATTGGGGGGGGAGTAGGATTTGTTTACAGGAAGGAGAAATTGATATTCATGCCATCAGGTTGGTAGCTACCCAAACGGAAAGCAAATTAGAATAAAATGCAAAATGGAAATGCAATACAGGGCAAAATTTGTTAGATCTTGCATTATTCACGTAACCTGACACAACCTTCATTTCAAGGATGAAATACCCTTGCCGGGGTGTATTGTTCAGAGCCATTGGTGCCGTGTGACTTAGATTTTGTGCAGAGGAAAGTAAAGGGGAGGGGGGGGTGGAAATTGGAGAGTGTGTGGCACTTGGAATTGACCTGTGTGTGATTCTACAACCCAACTCAGCCACATGTCCGAAAAGGTGTCTCATAATCCATTTGTGAACACTGCAGACTGATTGAGGATTTATAGGCCAGCGCTTGCCACTCTTCAAAAAGTGTGTTGGAGAGCTGTGGCAGTAACACCGTTGTAAAGCTCAGGTGAGCCACTTCAGAGGCCAGGAGGAAGTCTACCACACTGCTTTGTCCAGTGTCAAATGTCAAGAGCAGACAGAACTGCAAATCCACTGGGGTGGCACAGTATCATAATGGTTAGCACCACGCTTTACAGTACCAACAACCCCGGTTCAATTCCTGCAGCTGTCTGTAAGGAGTTTGTACGTCTCCCTGTGACGGTGTGGGTTTCCTACCACTACACAAAGACTGACCGGTTGGTAGGTTAGTTGGTCGTTGTAAATTGTCCCATGATTAGGGGAGGGTTAAATCAGAGGATTGATGGGCTTGAAGGGTGTACTGTGCACTGTATCTCAATAAATACAAAGTCGGAAGCACAGTGTCTGCGAGTCTGCAAATCCATTGGTGGCTGGAGGTAACCTGTCCTGGAGGTGTGTGAAAGCCAGTGGGTGGGAGGGAGAAAAGGGCTCATTTTGCTGTTGTCGTCTTGTTCCATTGCTGTTGCTTGCGTTGTTCTGCTGAACATGGTGACCGTGCTACGTTGGTGCCTGATTCTGCAGCAACACTTGCGGGCTGCCCCCAGCACATCCTTAGGTTGTGTGGGTAGTGAAAACAAATGATGCGTTTCACTGTATGGTGTGGTAAGTAAATTAATCTGAATCTGAACAAGGTCAGCAGATTTCCTTCCCTGAAGGACACAAACATTCAATAATAATCCTGTAATTTTAACAACAATTCTGTAATTTTGTGGACATTGTTACCAAGTTATTTTTAAATTTCAGTTTATTTAATTGAACTTAAAATCTTTGGGTCCTGTAGTGGGAACTGAACTTGTGTCTCTGGGTTGCTGTTAAGACCGATTACAGCACTGGAGAGGCAGTGTTGACGACACTGAAGAGGACAGAATAACTGGGACAATCTTGCATTGGCATTTCCCACAACAGAGAAAACTGAGGAATGACTGAGATAAAATGATAAGATAGAGGAACACAAGACCAAGACAGCTATTGGAACCAACAGCATTAAACCACTGGAGCAGGAACTCAGCACCTCAGAGCCCGAGACTCTACACCAGGGCAGAGAGACTCGCAGAGGGGAGATGGTCCCAGTAAGTAAAGAGGGGAGCGGAGGGGTCTGGAAGGAACCAGGTACGGAGGGGACTGATGGGCAGACAGATCCAGCTGGAGGAGTGGAGAGGGGAGGCAGCAAGTTGTGGGTGATAGGCAGAGACACAAGGGGAGAAAAGGGAAGAGAAGATGGATGGCAAGACACACAAAATGCCGGAGGAACACCTATGGAGAAGAGTAAACCTTTCATCAGGACAGGAAGGATAGAAGGAGCTAGGTCGGGGGAGGTCGAGACAATGGCTGAAAAAAGGCCATAGATGCAGAAATCTGATTTTTTTAAAAAATAGGCAGAAGGCAAAAGTGTGCGAATAAGGGGGCCTTATCTGGTTGGTAGCCAGTGACTAGTGGTATTCCTTAGGGCTTGGTGTTGAGTCCGCTACTTTTCACATGTCAGGGATCTAGCTGATGGAACTGATGGCTTTGCAGATGATACAAAAATAGGTGAAGTATCGAGTAGTCTTGAGGAAGTAGTGAGCTTCCAGAAGGCCTTGGACAGATTAGGAGAATGGGCAGATGGAATACAGTGTAGGGAAGTGTACGGACAATCACATTGGTAGAAGGAATAAAGGCATAGACTATTTTCTAATTAGTGTGGAAATTCAGAAATCAGAGGTACTAAGGGACTTGGGGAGGTCTAGTGTAGGATTCGCTAAAGGTTAACTTACAAGTTGGAAGGAAAATGCAATTTTGAGAGAACTAGGAGTCCTCATAGGTTAAGTGTGTGGGTGACAAGCAGAGGGAAGGTGAGAGAACTTCAGTGGATCAGAAGGGGAGAGAAAGGGACAGGTGCAGGTTACCTGAAAATGATGAGATGAGATCTTTTGCTAGAATGAATGTAGAGACTGTGTTTCCAGTTTGGAAAATCTCGAGTGGAAGCCACAGATACAGTATTGTGCAGAAGTCTTAGGTAACCTATATCTTTTATAATAGTTTCAGAGGGTATGGCCTCCACAGAGCCCTGATGTCAACATCAGCAAGGCTGTCTGGACAGAGAGAAGCAAACGAGACAACCCAAGTCTGCAGAAGACCTGTGGCAAGTTCTCACAAGAAGTTTTAAACAACCTACACAGGCAATGCTCTTATAACACTGCATGAGAGTGTACCCAAGAAAATTGATACAGTGTTAAGGTCACACCAGATATTGTCTTGATTTCTTTACTTACTGTTTTCTGATCTTTACAATTATTTTGATATTTAGAAACTTTTCATTTTATTTTTGAAAGCATTTTTGCTTTACAGAATTTTTTTTACATGTGTCCAAGACTTTTGCACATAACTGTACAAGATACTAATAAATCAGGAGAAATTTCAGTTAGCAGTCCAATGTGGAGTGGACAAACTGAACAGAAAATATTCCCTAAAGCAGCAGCTAATTACACAAAAAAAAGTTATGTGAAAGGCTGAAATGGAGAAGGGATGAGGTTCATAAGAGATTCAAAATTATAAGCCTTAAAATCCTATGCTATTTTAAGAAATTATGATTTCACACAGCCATGGTGCATCTTATCAGTTAAATTCGCCAAGGATCAAGGGGATTCTCAAAATTTTATTACCAAGTACAGTACTGTGCAAAGTCTCAGGCACATATACAGCATAAAGCCGGGTGCCCAAGACTTTTTAACTCTACTGCAGTAATTTTATGTATTTCACTGTACTGCTGCCAAAAAAAGATCATGACATGTGAGTGATGATAAACCTGATTCTGATATGGGTCTCTGTTGTGAACTGAGAGTGGGAAGGGGGCAGGGAGAGGGGAATCTTGGTTGGGAAAAGGGGAAGAGAGCAGGAAGCACCAGAGAGACATTCTGTAATGATCAATAAACAAATTGTTCAGAATCAAATGACCTTGCCTGGTGTTTCAGGGCTGGGTGTGTCTGTACCTGCGCCAAACCCTGCCCCTGGCTCTCCTTCTCTGCCACCTGTCACACACGCCTCCAACGACACTCCACCCTCGCTATTCCCAACAACTTTTGCTCCTGCCAGATTTACAAACTTGCACTCCGCTCCACATTGATAAATTACAATACTATGCAAACGTCTTAGGCACCTTATCTATATATGTGTGTCTAAGACATTTGCACGGGTTCTGTCTGACTCTCACCCACACGCATAACCTACTGGGTCCCCTGTCCTGACAACACAAGGCCCAGTATTGTGGGCACGAGGTCTGCCTTCCCATTGAGATCTAAATCTGACACTTACACAGGTGATGCTTCCACAGTAAGCTGCCCAAGTGTTTCAAATTGCAGGAGATTACCCTCCAGAGTTATCAGCAGCTTTCCACTGTCCATATTACTGCTTAGCATCAAGAAACGTACAGAAAATTGCTTGCTTTGACCACCTGTGCACTTCTCAAACTCTGCAAAGAATCCGAACCTGCCCACCTCTTTAGAATCTATTCTGAGATCCTTCCACTAAATGCTGGAGAAGGAGAACTCCATTATTAAACAGTCCAGTGGCTAGGCACAGTGGTGAGAAACAAGCCAGTGAACAGAAAACAGACTTCATTAAGTAAGGTTCAAGAGGTTGTACTTACTGTAGCCCATTCCCTGGACAAAATATTTGAAGGCTTCAGTCAGCTTGCCAGGCTAGGAAGCAAACACAGAATCAACAGAAATGTACAAGATGGTCAGAGGCAAAGATAGAGTGGACAGCTAGCGCCAACATGGCATGCCAGAACTTGCTAACTCTAACCTATAGGTCTTTGAAACGTTGGAGGAAACTGGAGCACCCGAAGGAAACACACACACGCGGCTACGGGGGAGAACATAGAAAGATCTGCTGACAATGGTGGAGTTGGACCCGAGTCACTAACCGCAACGCCACTCTTCAATTCAAGGCAGAGATGCAATGGAAGCCCTTCGACAGGGTGGTTGTGTGGGTTCAGGCCCAGGTTCAGTTTATGGGAGCAGAGCTAATGAAAGAGCTGCTGCTCTCAGCTCAAGTTGTCTGTGCCCAATCCTGACTTTGGGTGCTGCCTGTGTGGGGTTGGCATGCTCGCCCTATGGCTGCAGTGGTTTCCTCTGGATGTGCAGGCTGGCAAGTTCACTGGCCGCTGTAGAATTGTCCCCAGTGTGTAGATGAGTGACATTCCTGCTGTGTAGCCAAATGTAAAATCTGGAGGAATTGATGGGAATGTCAGGCGATTTGGTTAGACCATAAGGCCATAAAGAGGAAAGGTTGAGGGAGGGAGGGCTTTCTCTTTGGAACATAGAACATAGACATCCCCAGCACATTACAGGCCCTTTGGCCCACAATGTTGTGCTGACCTTGTAATCTACTCTAGAAATGGCCTAGAATTTCCCTACCGCATGGCCCTCTATTTTTCTAAGCTCCATGTACCTATCTAAGAGTCTCTTAAAAGACCCTATTGTATCCACCTCTACCACCAACCTGGCAGTGTATTCCACACAGCCAGTATTTTCTGTGTGAAAAACTTACCACTGATGTCCCCTCTGTAGCTACTTCCAAGCACCTTAAAACTATGCCCCCTCATGTTAGCCATTTCAGCCCTGGGAAAAGGCCTCTCACTATCCATACGAACAATGCCTCTCATCATCTTATACACCTCTATGAGGTCACCTCTCATCCTCCATCGCTCCAAGGAGAAAAGGCCTCTTTGGAGTGAAGGAAGATGATAAGAGATATATGATAACAGATCTAGACAGAGTGGACAGCCAGCATCTTTCTCCCCAGGCAGTAATGCTTAATACTAGAAGGTATCCTTTTAAGGTGAGTGGAGGGAAGTTTAGGGTTTTTTTTTTAAAGCAGAGTAGCAGGGTGCCCATAATGCATTGCTGGGGTTGGTGGTTGACGCAGAAACATTAAGGACATTTAAGAGACTCTTAGATAGGCACATGGATGATAGAGGGAAGGGTTAGATTGATCTTGGAGTAGGTTAAAAAGTCAGCACAACATTGTGGGCCGAAGGGCCTGTACTGCGATGTAATGTTCTATGTTTTTTCTCCTCGACAGAGCCTTCCAAAAACTGGCTTCACCACTTTGGACAGCAGGAACCTGGGTGCGCCATCCCACCTGATCACAATATAGATCTGCCTGTAAGAGTTTGTATGTTCTCCCCGTGATCACGTGGGTTTCTTCTGGGTGCTCAGGTTTCCGCCCACATTCCAGAGACACACAGGTTAGTAGGTTAATTGGCCGGATGGGTTTACACAGGCTCCTTGGGCCAGAGGGGCCTGCTACTGTGCTATATGTCCAAATTAAAATATCCGCACAACGTACTCATCGGCTGCGAGTCCCCTGTACTTCACCGATTAAAGAGAGAAGACTGAACTGCATCCCATCTGTCACTAGGTCAGAGAAGGCAAAAGGTTGGGGGGGGGGTGGGGGAGTGTAATATTGGGGACAAACAGAGGTGAAGGAAAGCAATGACTTTTCAGGGATGAAATATCTTCAATAAGGCCAGTATAAACGCTTTAAATCTTCCTTTTTGTCACACATCGAGATGGAAGGACTTAAATACTGGAGATAAACGGACATCTGCCTTGGATGAAATGAGGCCATTGTAAGCAACTAAAAGCAGACGTCGGCAAAGATTGGGACGTAATGACGACTTTGCTTACCTGGACAACCTGTGGAAGCCCTCCACAATCTGCCATCTGCCAATAAAGTACGAGAGATACATTACTGCACAAGGACAATGTGACTGAAATCTTCCTGGCAGCTAGAAGCAATACACATAACTGGCCTTTGAAACTTCTTTATTGGTACCAGTCTAATACAGTTTCATTCCTGAAAGGTAATAAATATTCCTGTAATTCAATATGGGTGGCAGGGTGGAGAAGAGTCTCTACCAAAAGAGGTGTAAGGCGTTCCTTCCCTCCGCTAGCCTGCAGGTCACCCTTGGGCAAGGTGTAGCACCTGCTTAGCCCCCCCGATCAAGGTCACGTGAAACCATGGGAGGAGGTAGTGGATGGTCGTATCAGCAGCTGGTACATATCACAAGTC
The DNA here is from genome assembly GCF_963921235.1 of Mobula hypostoma. NCBI lineage: Eukaryota > Metazoa > Chordata > Chondrichthyes > Myliobatiformes > Myliobatidae > Mobula > Mobula hypostoma. The sequence goes on from NC_086098.1 coordinate 175,535,175, forward strand.
CTGGTTATGCGACCACTGACGCCAGGCGGACAATCTCTGAAGGGTATTGATAATGGCTGGGGTCATCTGTATTGTAAAGACACTGCCCAGAAGGCGGCAATGGCAAACCACTTCTGTAGAAAAATTTGCCAAAAACAACCATGATCATGGGGCTGTGATCGCCCACATCATATGGCACGGCACATAATGATGACGGTGATGTAATTCAATAGGAGACATTCTTCCTACAGGATTTCAATCATCCAGAACCAATTGATAATGCTCGTGTTAATCTAAATTAGGTAAACATAGGGCACATTAAGCAACAGTGCCTATAAGATAGAAGTCAAAAGGGATAACCCTCTAACACCCGAAATCCTGCTGGTTATAATTGGAAGGCAGTCCACCACAGTGTAATGGGGTGACACTGTGGTGTCACTAATGAAGCTGCTACCTTTCAGGAAGACACATTCAGCCCTGACCTCTTGTGCAGTCTACATGGGGTTTGTGATTTCTTGTGACCACTCAACACCATCCTCCCCCAGTCTGAGTTCCTCTTGCATCCCAAAAATGTGCAAGTCAGTAGGCTAATCGGCTGATGCAACTTGTCCCTAGCATGTAGGTGGGTGACTGAATGGAAGGGCAGTGAGAATAAAAAATGGGATTAGTGCAGACAGAGTCTTCATGGAGTCGTTGTGGG